>NC_063188.1:11294475-11613040 GCF_023159225.1 Perognathus longimembris pacificus | reverse complement strand
TTCACAATCAAGAGAAATACTTTGATAGGTTTGCAAAATAGCATTTGAGTAATGCTATTTTCCAGACTTTGTAGGAGGTGATTAAGAATTACTGTTCCCTGTGTGTACAATTAGTTTACTTGCCCTTACTCTTCCAGCAAGCCCATTTTGTGGCCTCAGATAAAAATGGTCAAGACAAGGATGATTTTTAAGTGCCCAAATGCTTTTCTACTCCATTAGAATTGTGGGCTTGGTTTTCTCCTATATGTTTAGATAAAATGCCACTTAACCATTTTATGGCTTCAGGTGCAGGACTGAAACTGTGATCTATATCACTTACTGGCCTGGGTTCCATCCAGCACCTTCTCTCCCCAAAATCTGAGGGCGGGGACATGCAGCTCTGGTGGTAGACTGCTTGGGCTCCGTCTCCAGTACTACTTTAAAAGCTAAAGACTTAAGACTTCCAGTAACGTTGCTTTTCAAAAGGAAGCTAGCTGTCCATTTAAAATGTTAGTGAGTATACTGCAGTGGAAAAGAAACATTGAAGAATTGGTGGGAAAATGACAGATTTATCCATGTTTTATTTGGCTCACATAACTCCTGAAGACTGACTGGCTTCATTTATATAAAAAAAATAAAAATTGGCTCTTGAAAAAAAAATATTTTGCCCATTTTTAACAGATTATTTTTCATATTATTGTGTTTGGAGAGTTAATTATTTAATCTGGACACACATTCTTTATCAAATACTTGCTTGGAAAATCTTTCCTTGCAGCCTATTGCTTGTCATTTTATCTTCCTATGATTAGCAGAAGATCTAGCTGTAATTGAGTTAGAAGTACCAGTTATTTTTATTAATACATAGCTAAATTTTAGGTGGACACTGATTGCTCACTTGTACAACCCTAGCTATTCAAGGGGCTGAGATGTGACGATCATGGTTTGAAGGTAGACTGTATAGACAAACCTGTAAAAATCTCATTTCCAATTAAACAGCCAAAAGCCAAAAGTGAAACTGTGGCTCAAGCAAAAAAAATGCCAAACAAGGGTTCATGACTGAGTTCAAGCACAAAAAGTAAAAGAAAAATGATATTTGTTAACCAAAGGCCACAAAACTATTTTTCATTGTTTTTCATCTATAAATTTTATACTTTTAGGTTTCTCATTTAGGTCTATGATCTATTTTGAGTTAATTTATGTAGGTGATGCAAGGTATGGCTTTGTTTTTTTAATATGGATATCTAACTCTTCTTGCATGATTTGTTGAAAAGATTATTCTTTCTTAATGAACATAATCTGTACCTTTGGCAAAAATCATTTGCCCATATTTGTATAGGGATATTTCTGAATGCTCATCTGCTTTTCTTTTTCTATTTTGTGGACAACACCACAAGCTTCAGTTGATTACTGAAGCTTTAAAATAATTCTTGAAATACTTCAGTTTTGTTATTTTTCAATTTTTTTGGCTATCCCAGGTTTGCTATATTCCTATATTAAATGCAGAATCTACTTTTCAGTTTCAATAAAAAGCCTCCTGGAATTTGGACTGGGATTGTATTGAACCTGTAAATCATTTAGGAGGATCTATATCTTAATAGTATTGTATTTCAATCAATGAACAAAATATCTTAATTTCTTTTTTTTCCTTTCTCTCTTTCTTTTTCTTTCATCTTTCTTTCTTTTACACCATGCTGGTCTCAAACTTGTAATCTTCCTGCATCTGCCTCCTTAGTGCTAAGATTATAGACATGTACTGCCACACCCAACTTCTCCTTAGGTTCTTCAATTTCTTTCAGCATTGCTTTTTACTTTTTCGTATGCAGGCCTTGTACTTTCTTTGCAAAATGTGCTTCTAGGCATTTTTTAAAAATGTTATTAAAATACAACTGTTTTCCTCATTTCATTTTTGAATTGTTCATTTAACATGTGTATGTATCTATGTCCTGTATGTAATCTTGGTCATATTCTTCATCTCTCCCTTTCACTAGGGACTCTACACATATGTGTTGTTACTTGAGGTGTCTATAGCTCACTAAGCCTCTTTTCAGTAATTTCATTCCCTATGTGTTTCACTATGAATAGTTCCCTGGTCTATGCTATCAATTCATTTATCCTTTTTCTTTTTGGCTAAATTCAAGTTGTCATTAATGCTTTCTTCTGTGCTTTTCATCTCAGTCATAGTATTTTTATTTCTTTTTTATTAGTGTATATTAATTATACAAAAGGTTTTTATTATGATATTTCCATGCATGCACATAATGTACTTTTATCATATTCGTTACATTACTCTTATCCTGCTCCCCACCTATTTTTTTTACAATGTAATGGTTATTGTTCTACTCTCATACACGCATATAATATACTTTAATCATATTTTCTCCTCTATTACTTTTTCCTCTTCCCACAATATGTTTCTTCTATAGAAATTGTCTGTGTTTTTTGTCCTGCCTATGTCTCTATTAATTTTTATTTAAATTTTATTATAAAGGTGGTGTACAGAAGAGTGACAGTTACAAAATTCAGGTATCAGTACATTTCTTTTTTAAATCTTTATTGTCAAGGTGGTGTACAGAGGGGTTACAGTTACATATGTAAGGAAGTGAGTACATGTCTTGTCAAACTTGTTACCTCCTCCAGTGCCACTCCCTCCCCATTATCTCCCTTTTATCTGAGAGCTTGTGTAATGTATAGATATGAAGAGTCATTTAGCCAGATAAAGTTGAACCTTCTTGAGTCCTTTGTGACTATTGGCATTTCTAGTTGCTAACTTCTTTGATGTCCAATACTAGGTATGCTGAGAATACACATGGAAATATTTGAACAAAGAATATTATTCGGGGAAAGAGGCTGAAAGTTTGAGGTAGAATTTTTTCAGAACCTTGAATGTTTCACTAAGAAAGTTTGACCCTGGGAATCTTACTAAGACTTCTCAGCTTGAACTTACAATATAAACTAGTGCCTTTTAGGTATTTATGTAAGTCTGCTCAGATACCAGCCCAAAATACCATATCTGAGTGGTAAACAATAAAAATTTAGTTTTTCACAGTTCATGGGAATGGAAATCTAAGATCAAGGTTCCAGCAAGGTCAGGTTCTGGGGAGAGCTCCCTCCCTGACTTATAAACCACTTTCTTTTCGCTAGTTACTCCCTTGGTCTTTCTTACTGAGTGTGCTTGGAGTGAGCTCTGTAGTGTCTTTTGGTCTTTGTATAACACCACTTTGTATAACACTTTGTATAACACCTGTCACATTGCAACTATGCCCTATTATTTCATTTAAACTTAATTTTTCCTTAAAGGCCTTATATCCAATATAGTCACATTTAAGATCAAGACTTCAACATAGGAAATTTTCAGGGTAATAAATATTCAGTTCATAACAGCATGATTTCTAAAACCACTGCTAAAAAAATTGTGAAATCAGATTTGGGGGACAAATAATTATGTTCTTGATAGATGACACTGTGGTTATGCAGAAATCTAGTTATGGGGGGTGTGGTAAATAAAGATCATCTGTATAGATGGGAAGTATATCTATTGAAATAGCCTACTGTTGCTAATGCATACATCAACTTAAAATAATATCTGATTAAAAGTAATCTGTGCAGAAATTTAAGGATTACTGGAGTCCCACTATGAGCTTGCAAGCTCTGAGGCAGTAAACATCACAGAGTGTATTGATTACCTTCCTTACTTGTATTTTGTGTTTTTGCAATAAAAGAACTGTACTTTACCAGTAGTGTAGACATTGATGTGCTTATGACTGCAGGACTCATCTGAAATATCTTCAAAATGAAATCTTTCACTCATATAGCTAATGCTGCAGGAATCAAATTGATTGGAAGTGGACATTTTTCTTTTGACTGACCTCCTTGATGTATTAAATGGCTCTTACTTTACAGTGTGGCACCCTGAACTGTGAATTGAGCTATTATTCTATAATATCAGCTTTGCTGAGAATTGGTACTTAATTATGAGACAACTGGGGCTATTCTTGCATTGTGGTTAGCTGATAAAATCTTAGAGAGGGAAGCCTGATGTGTATATGATTTACACATAGAGCCCTTAGCCTTTCATTCATCTCAGCCACCTCACTTTTCCTCTAGCACTGTAAGAAGGCTGCTTTCCTCAGGTTCTTCCAGAATCTCCCCCACTTTGCCTCATCAGGATACTCCATGTCCATTCTGAATACATCTTGGATTACACAGTTCATCTTAAGAATCTTGTCCTGTGACTACAAGGTCATTCCCCATTCTTCTGTTCATTTAATTGATTCTTGGGAAGAGCACAGCCTGAGACAAAAGGGAAGTAGTAAGCTAAGGCAACTATTGCTGCTGAGAAGATCGAGATAAAATTAGAAGTGTAGTCTACAGATAAGTGAAGAACAGTTTTGTAAATTTAGTTATGTACCACTATCATCAACTCTAGAAGCCTTCCTATGATGGTTGTAGATCCAACAAAGACTGAGGAATGGTTGGATCTAATATAAGAGCTTAAATCTTGAGGGTTCTTGCCTTTGATTTACTGAATGGTCTTTGATTTCACCCTCCTACTTTCTTCCCTTTCAAATCTCCCCACTCCAACATATATCAGAGCATATTAACCTAATATGTTCTGTAAGCTGGAAGTTCCATAAGTAGGGGGCTAAAATGTCACCATCTGCAGTATTTGGCCCACAGGCAAGGTTAAGTTAAAAGGCAAGGTTAATATAAAAGTCTCCAGGCTTCAACATCTCCCACTAGGTAATAGCTATATATCACAAAAAGGTCTTTTGAGGGGTAAGGGACTTCTATTACTGTAGGATTTTTCTTTAAAATTTGAAGTGTGTGTTAGTGCTCTTGAAGTTAAATGAGACATTATTCTTCATAATTTTTGTTTGTTTCTTTTTAATCTTGTATTGTTATTTTGAGTTTGATGTTACAGTTATGTGTCAGGAAAAGAGTACATTTCTACTTGGACAATGTCATACCTTCCCTTCCTCTCTCGCTCCATGTTTAATAGTTTTTTTTATTTCTTTATTGTCAAAGTGATGTGCAGAGGGGTTACAGTTTCATACATAAGGCAGTGAGTACATTTCTTATCCAACTTGTTACCTCCTCCCTCATTTTCCCCCGCCTCCCTCCTCCCCATTTCCCTATCCCCCCTGTACAGTTGGTTTACAGCATATAGTTTTGTAAGTATTGCTGTTGCATTGGTTCATCTTTTTATCCTTTGTCTCTCGATTTTCATATTCCCTTTCCCTTCCCTAGTTCCAATACATGTATATACAATATTCAGTGTGCTAAAATCAGGTACAGTGATATCAGGGGTAAAACTACAAGAAGAGAGTATGCAAAAAAAAAAACCAAAAAACAGAAAGGCACGGTTTCACATGGCATGTTGAAAATAACTACCACAGTGATATACGCTTGTTTCCATAACTTGAAGTTCATTTCATTTAGCATCATCATATGTGTTCATACGGGCATAGCTCTTGAACTATGGGATTGCATCAAACTACAGAGCTTCTGCACAGCAAAGGAAATAGCTTACAAAATAAACAGAAAGCCCACAGATTGGGAGAAGATTTTTACCAGCCATACAACAGACAAAGGCCTCATATCTAAAATATACGTAGAACTCAAAAAATTAAATTCCTCCAAAACAAGTCCTCAAAGAACCCCTCAACAAATGGGCTAAAGACCTAAGAAGAGATTTCTCTGAAGAGGGAATGAGACTAACCAAGAGACACATAAAGAAATGCTCTACATCACTGGCCATAAAGAAAATGCAAATAAAAACCACACTGAGATTCCACCTCACCCCAGGAAAAATGTCCGTTATCAGGAAAACTAATAATAACAGATGCTGGAGGGAATGTGGGTGGGAATGTAAACTTGTTCAGCCACTCTGGAAAGCTGTATGGAGGTTTCTCAAAAGGCTAAACATAGAACTCCCCTATGACCCAGCAGCCCCACTGTTGGGCATCTACCCAGAAGATTACAAGCAAGACCACACTAAAGCCACCAGCATAACTATGTTCATCGCAGCACAATTTGTCATTACTAAAATATGGAACCAACCCAGATGCCCTTCAGTAGATGAGTGGATGAGGAAAATGTAGTACATATACACAATAGAATTCTATACTTCTATCAGAAAGAATGATGCTGCCCCATTTGTAAGGAAATGGAAGGACTTGGAAAAAATCATACTAAGTGAAGTGAGCCAGACCCAAAGAAACATGGACTCTATGGTTTCCCTCATAGGAAACAATCAGTACACTTCTAGGATAGTCCTAGCAGTAGATCACAATAGCTCTTCATAATTTTTGTTTGCAATTTTTTTATTATTTAAATTAAATGAAGTAACTGTGAAATTCCAAACTACATTTCCTTCACATCACCTCATGATACCTGGTAATGAGTCAGAAATACCAGGAATAATGCTTCCATATAAAGGAAAAAATAAAGAAAATAGGAGAACTCTCAGAGACATTCAGCCCCAAGAAGAAGAAATCTAACATCCGTCTCAGCATTTATTGTATGTCACACTATGTCACTTAAATCCCTGACCAACTTTGGGAGATAGAGGCTGCTGTTTCTCCATTTTACAGTGAGGTAGCTGAGACATGAGGTAAGTTAAATAATATTCCAAAGATCACACTGTTAGTAAGTATCTAGGTGGCGCCTCAAAGTTCTAACAGATTATGCCATACAGCTTCTTGAGGAACCACCCACCATTTTCCACAGCTTGTTACATCCTTCAGCAAAAATCTTTGGTACTTGAGGGAGCTATTTTGAAATTTGGGCCTTATTCTCACCAAAGTTGAACATTTGGGGAAATAAAAATGTGCTCACCATTGTTAGTGAGTTACTGGATGTGCTACAGAGAGGTAACTAAAAACTAAGCCAGATACTGAGCATGAAGGACACCAAGCACCTGGGGAAGCAGTGAGGGAGAGTTTCCATAGAGGAGAGTGGTTGCTGAAAAGCTGATAGTAGCAGTCAGATGGGTGGGCTAAGTACTGTCTTTTGCACTGTGGTTTTCTAAAGCTCAAGGACAATATATAAGGTGTAGGCACTCGGTAGTTACAGAAATGCCATAGTTCTCACTCTGTGGACTGCTTCCCCATTGCACACACATGACACTTGAGTGTTCGCAGATTGCTCTTATCCCTTCTGTAGACTCTACTGACTTTCCTTCCACCATCCCTAGTCAGAAAACCAGCACGACAGTGACCATGCGCTTCCAAATTACAGGTGCTTAGATAAAAACATAAAATTTTGTCTCACCACAAAAATTTCTTAGCTGAGCTCATGTTTACCCAACCATCTAATTTTGCCACCTTCCAAAATAGCATTGCATAACACTTGGTGTGGAAGCATCTGTGTGTGCATGCATGCATGTGTGTGTGCTCAGGTAGAAGACAAGAAGAAGGGGAAAGGGTAGAGAGGTGAGCATTTGTAGAGCCTCCCTCCTTTATCATTTCACTCCATTGTCTACACAAAGCCCTGACAGCTAGAGTAGAGCAGAAGAACATGCACTTTCCTTCACATTGTTTTCCTTCTCTGGATCTCAGCAAGCCAGCTGGTATTCCTGGAGATGACATTAGCAGGACACAGGATGTTGCCAAAGAAGGAAACAGGCATGGCCCAGTTTGAGAGATGGTTACTGCTAGTATAATAAGGCAGTCCCACAGATGTGTCCCCACCCATGAAGAAGTTAGCCTGACAGAGCCTGCCCCTCTCCCAAAGTGGCCTTCTTCGTGGACGTCTTCTGGACTTATTGCGGGAAGAACATAGTCTTCAGTGGTATGGCCATACCTCACTTTTTATTCTTTTAATATCTATCTCCAGTCATCAGTTGATGATTATTACTGGAGGATTTGGCTTTCTCAGCTTTGGGCATGAGGCCCACAACTCCCTTTAATCTTAGTCTAGAAGACATACCAAAGTTTTCCCTACACCTACCACAGTCTCAACCTTCCATACCAGGAGAAATGGAAACAGGTGTGAGATTTTCTTGTCTATTTGTTTCAGTGTGCCTTTATGACCAATAGTGACCAAAATTTCTTCTATCCTGAAGTCAGAAACTATACTTTACCTCCTTGTAAATAAACATCCCTTCCCTCACTCCAATTGAAAAAACCCAGGACTCAGAAAGGTTTGTCCTTGTCAAAATGTATTCCTTTGCTCTCTTTAAAAATGTTATGAGGGACTCTGGGCAAGGGGGCACTTTTGGACTCTGCTCTTCTATCTACAATTATCTTTAATAATAATAATGCTTAAATGGAAATATAATAGGTTCACTTGGAACATTGGAGTGGGTGTTTAATTGTCCCTGCCATTCTTATAATTGAAGGTAAAAATAAGACTGCTTAAGAAGGTCCTTTCCAGCTGGGCACTTGGGGAGAAGTTAGTTTGCCACCAACCCTTAAGCAGTATTGTGTGTCTATCTGCCAATCCTTAAATTAGCCCATTCTGCATCCTGGCAATCAAGCTGTTTTGCTTCCTGAGCCGATTCTGTTCATGGAGACCTGTTCTTTTAGGCCAAGTCTATTTTTAATGGTAGTCTGGCAGCTTCAGAATGTTTTCCCTACTGAAAAGCTCTGGCATCTCCTTGTTTGTCTTTGGCATACATGTGGCCTTAATGTAAATTTTACAGATAGCAAGCAAGTACAACAGTGACTCTCAAAGTGTGGGCTCTCAAAGTGGTAGTGGAGGGGGCCAGGGCCTCCCCAGAATGCTTTCCTCCTCATTCAGACACCATATCTGTGCACAAATGCTTTCCTTCATCCCAGACAACACAACCACAGACTGAAAGCAAAAGCATATAAGAAAATCATTCTGTCTTCTATGTAGCCAGGCATTCTATTTGTAAAAATATAACAGTGCTATTCTTCTCCATGACTTTTCTTCTGTGTTGGAAAGTAAGTCTATTTTTCATGAAAATATTTTATGGATGATATGTGCATTATGGGATATGTTTGTAAATGAAATAAATATTTTACAGCTTGGTTTTAATTTTTAATATGCATAGAAATAGAGCTCACACAACCAAAGCTCTTAGGAAGGTCTCAGTCTTGGGCCTGGGTCTCACTATGTTGCCAAGCTGGTTCTATACTCTTGACTGAGCTCAAGTGATCTTCCTTCCTCAGCCACCTGAGTAATGGTGCATGTCATTGCCCTGGGCTAGTTCTTAATAATTTTTAACAGTGTAAAGGAGTCCTCAGACCAAAAAAACATAAACTACAGTTTTCAAGTTTGTTTTTTTTTTTTTTTTTTTTTGGCCAGTCCTGGGCCTTGGACTCAGGGCCTGAGCACTGTCCCTGGCTTCTTCCCGCTCAAGGCTAGCACTCTGCCACTTGAGCCACAGCGCTGCTTCTGGCCGTTTTCTGTATATGTGGTGCTGGGGAATCGAACCTAGGGCCTCGGGTATCCGAGGCAGGCACTCTTGCCACTAGGCTATAACCCCAGCCCTCAAGTGTTTTTAATGTCTAGAAAAAAGTACAAAACACATGTGAATTAGACTTTCATGTGAGACTGAAGTAACACCCAATAATCTTGAGGTATTGCCATTCCACAGGGTACAAGTGCTTAAAGACAATAGAAAAAGAAGTATTAATTCATATATTTAATAAAAATGAGCTCCTAGGCTCCCCGATTCTTGCTCCTCGCCACCACTATCCTACTCTGTACTTATGAATGGACATGTTGAATTAAAATCTCTTTGTACAGCTATTTGAAATATTTTTAAAAATAAATAATAGATAAATAGATGACTAAAGGCTTTTATCAGATATGTCCACAAAACAAGACATGTAATTATAGCTAATAAGCACAAGAAAAAGTGTACAGCATCGCTAGTCATTAGGGAAATGCAAATCCAAAGCTCAACAAGATACAACTACATGTCAATTAAGATGCCTCCAACCAAATGCACAGAAAAGAACAAATATTCAGTTTGGATCAACTGAAGCTCTTGTGCTTGTAAAAATTATATAGCCATTGTATAAAAAGAAGCAAAAAAAAACCCCACCATTTGCTGGTTTCTCACCTGTCTAAACCTAGGACTACTATGTATACATCCCAAATAAGAAAACTGAAGAGATATTTGTGTACCAATATTTATGGCAAAATCATTCACAACTAAAATGGAGAAAAATGTCAGTGTCCAACAACAAACAAATGAGTAAACAAAATGTGGTATAGCCATATAACCAAACAGTTACTCATGAAAGAATGGAATTTTGATGTATGCTATGACATGAATGGACCCTGAAAACAGTATTCTAAATAAAATCAGCCAGATACCACAGGAGAGATATTGTGTGATTCTACTTAGCTAAAGTCTCTAAAAAAGTAAAATGGAGGCTAGCAGGGATTGGGAAGAGGTGAAATGAGAGTCGTTGTCGAATGTGTACTGAAATAGGTTGTGTTTACTCTGGGAAGGGAAGGAAGCCATATATATATATATGTATATATTTATATATGTATATGTATATATATATGTATTCACATTGATATAGTGCTTACCAATGTTGATTCCTAAGTTCTTGAATGAAAATGTAGCATATATAGCATCATTTACTTTGTTGTTTGTTTGATCAAGGTACTTTCACCTGTTTTTGAATTTGCTGTTTCCTGCTGTAATGGACTTGCTCCTTTTCCTTCCTTTTCATTTTTTTTTTTTAGTCTCAGGATGCAGACTAGTTAAAAGGAATGATTTCCCCTAGTTTTACACATTGGCCTAGTCCCAGTAACATGACTCCCCACTGGAACTGGAAGCCAGAATTGAACTTGAACTATATTATGCTACTCACTTTCCATGAAATGTTATGAATAAAAATAAGCTGCTATTGTTGAGATGAATCTTCCAGCATACTGTGGGTGCTCATTAAGTGTTAAATAATGATAATATGTTTGGTGATGCAGTAAGCTTGATTTATACTCATTATTATTATTTTTGATTTCTTCCTAATCCATAGAGTTGGATCATGTGGGCTGAGCTACCCCATTGTTAGAGGAAATTAGTGAGAAAATTAGTGACGGGCTGCACACATTTCTCTTCACCTAGCACACCACAATGACAATTTACCTGTCAGCCTTCCTGACACTAATCTTTGCCTGTGGCTCTTTCTGGTCTGACTTTCTAAATCCCCTTGTAGTTATTTAAATCTTTGAAGGCTGGTTCTTAAGAAAGATTGAGAAATGATGGTCATGGGCAATATATTATTTCTGGGGTGGAAAAAAACAGCCTTTTCAGAGCTTCTTCACACCCCCATCAGAGTTTGAACTATATTGTGCTGCTCCCAGGTATCAGCAAATATGTGGGTGGCTGTGTGGAGGCTGCTTTATAGAGTGTGGGTAATTGCTTGGTCACGCCTATCAATCAGTAAAGACTATACTTGAACTTCTCTGATTAGCTACAGACATTTGGGGAAAAATTTTTGACTTGGAACCAAGTTTTGAGGACATTTACTTTTTTCCTAGAAGTTTATCTCCATGTCTCAAAACACTACAACTAGCAAAAAGCTTATTTGGTGACTTTCATCCTTTGAAATGTCTAGTTGTGGAGATCAGAAACAGAAAACAAATTTCCTATAACTTAACAAACAAAATCTGTTTAGCAGATAAATTGGACAGATTGGGCGACCTTGTGGTCTGCCTGAGCCTCTAACTCCGCAGTGTGTCAGTTTCAGATTGCTTTCCTTCTGCCTTTTCCTTGTAGACAGTTATGTACAGCTGTACAGCGGTGCTGGTAATGGGTTTCTGCTGCCAATCTATCAAGTTTCCAATGGATCCCGACAGAATAGAACACAAGCTCTTCAAGGGCAAAGACTGGATTTCATCTTACCTCTCTCCTTCTCCACACCTACCAGAAGCTACCTAGCTCACAAAGGAGGTAAAGCTCAGAGCTGATTGAGTGGGTTTATCAGATCTTAAATTAGAACACACCATCCTAAGGGGCATAACCATGTGAGCAAGTAAAGGATATAAATGGGGTGAAAAAAGGATCAATATGAAACTTCTAAACCCTTGTAATGTGGTGGTCTGATATCAGGAGATATAAATCTATCAAAACTACATTTACATTGGTAAATTATGGACTTTAATTTTTGCACATTATTTTGTAAATATTTTTGCAACACAGTGTTATACTTCAATACATGTATTTAATGCATTATGATTAGGTCAGTGTAAATGGTGTGCACTTTATCTTAAACAGTTATTATTATTATTATTATTATTATTGTGTTGGAAGCCTTCAAAATCCTCCGTATTATCTGATTCTGACTTTACAATTAATTATTTTCAATTTTGCTACCTACCATGTATAGAAATTATTCATCCTATCCATCTACAACTATGTACACATTAACCGTTCTGTGCTTATTTTTCCTCTCCCATAGCCTTCCTAACCTCTAGTGACATCTCTTGTACTCTCTAGTGTTATGAGATTGACTTTTTAGCTTCTACATATGTGTGAGAACAGGCAGTATTTGTCTTCCTGTGTCTGGTTTATTTCACTTAATGTGAACCAATGTCATATATATGTACATAACTCTCTCTATATACATACATTAGATAGATAGATAGATAGATAGATAGATAGATAGATAGATAGATAGATAGATACTTGTGGCCTAGGAGATAGAAGAGTCAGTGTCATACAAATTCTTATCCTGGATTTGACATCTACTGAATGGGTTACCCTGGATAGGTGACAACTTTGAGGCCTCTTCACTATTGAAAGGGTGTTTGTGAAGATCAAATGGAGTATGTGGTTAATGCATGTACAGCAGTTCTTGGCACGTGGCATAGGCTAAGTAAACACAAGCTATTATGTACAGTCTTCAGTCTTATCTTTTGAAAAATGAAACAGTCTGCATCCACTCAAGTGAGAAGTGAGGAGAAGAGGAAAATGAACACTGTCTAATCAAAAGCCAGCAGACTCAAGTCCAGGTATCAGGTCAATGCACAATGTTTACTTTTTGAGACTGAAGCTAAAAGAGTCTGTTGTGTTCTCAGTAATTTCTATGCAACCAAGATATGTGAGCTCTTCACAGTTTAGTCTTGACATTGCGGAGCAGGGAAATAATGACCCACCCTGATGATAATGTCATTTCAGTTGATGCTGTTTGAGGAAATTAATTTTTAACTGGTTTTATGTACTGAAAATGCCTGCAAATGGTGTGGGGGGCGGTATTTTAGAGTATGATCAGTACTGATCTAGCTAGTCTCAACAAAAGCCATATTTACTGTGAATTAAGGACATCCTGTGAATGCAGGATGCTGGTGGCTCACACCTGTAATCTTAGCTACTCAGAAGGCCGAGATGTGAGGATTGTGATTTGAAGCCAGCCTGAGCAGGGAAGTCCATGACACGCTTAAGCCCAATTAACAAGCAGAAACCTGGAAGTGGAGCTGTGGCTCAAAATGGTGGAGCACTAGCCTTGAGCAAAAAAGCTCAGAGACCGTGCCCGGGCCCTAAATTTTTTTTAAACAAAAGCCTATTCTGAATGTGTATTTTTAGTTCCATTGGTAATACTTGTCTGGTTTTTTTTTTCCGTTGGTTTAGAGATCCTTGGGAGAGAGATTTCTGCCTCCTTGGTGGACCTGAGGAATACTTCAGTGAGGTCAAACCTGAATAGTATATACAGAAGTTATTTGACCTCCAGGCACTCAAATAAACAAGAAATTATATAGAATAAAATGTCTGCAGATGAGAAGTGTTGCCAGGTGTTGGTGGCTCATGGCTGTAATCCTAGCTGCTCATGGCTTAGCTTCCCAGGCTATGGATGCATAACAATAGTGATAAATTGTTGAAATATGATGGAGAAAGATAAATAAAGTGTCAGTTCTAAAAAAAGCCTATTCTGTTAAAATTACAAAAGGAGTACATTGAACATGCTAACATAATTTTCTTATTACATTCTAATGAATAGGCAATATTTTATTATTTATCTTCAGATCATATGTACAAAACACAGGAAATGCCAAATGGTTTTTTGTTTTGTTTTTCTAACCAGAGCTGGTGCCTATCATAACCATTTTTTTGGATCTTGGGAGTATCACTGTCTTAAATGGAGAATAATTGTCCATTTAATCTTAAACCTAAAGTTAGGATTTGCTTCTTGCCTGAAAACCTTTACTATGTTCTCTACACTTTCAGACACTTAGTTTCATCTTTATTCTACACCTATTTTAGCCATGCCCTTTTGTGGCTAATCACAGAGTCAGTGTCTCTGCATCTTTGCATCTCTGAACATAGTTGTCCACCAGCATAAAACATCTTCTGGCTGGTAGTGACCTTAAATACCTCTTGGTGCTGACATTTGGACCTAAAGTAGATAAAGACTCACTTAGGGCTGCATTCATTTTGTTTGGTCTCTGTGCATAGACAGGGGAAGGAGAGCTGGGAGACTGGTTATCCAATGTCCAAGCAATTCAGGCTGATGGACAGATGCTAAATGTGCCCTTGAGGGAAAAAATTAAATAAAAAGAAACATAAATATCTGTAAGCTTTAAATCCACCTGCTTCAATGTTGGAAATGCTGCTATAGTCATGTCGAAGTGTGTTAACTTTTGAAATGAGCACCTAACCTTTCAGAGCTTTGTCACGAGCACACTTAATCCAAATTCATATTTTAGTTTCATAAGCAGAGTCCATTTCTCAGACATTGCTGGCCCAATTCAAACACTTGCAGCACTATTTGAGAGTTTAGGCCTTACCGGATGGCTGAATCTAAGAAGATCTTCATTAAAGTCAATGGAGAAGAAAATTAAGTCATTTAAATTGCTATTTCTGGAGTTGTGGGACTTAAAAGTGTCCAAACAAGAAATATTCCATTATTTATTATGGTGACTCAATTTGTGGCCACCAGAGTGCTCAGCTAGTGTGCCTCTATTTTTCCATATAGTCTATGCTAAGGGCAGGGCTAAGGAAAGAAAGGTATTACATGGAATACATAGCAGCTTTGGGGGCCCAATGCTAATTCTTGGTACGTGATGCCAAGAGATGTGAAGAGGTACGTAACAGACATGCACTGAAATTCTGGAACTGCTTCTTGCCTTATAAAAGAGAACACATTTGTACAGTTACATTCTCCCTTTGTTCTTCCAGATTAGACCAGTCTTTTAAACCATTAGTGAAAGGACTTGAGAGCTGATTGGTCATGAATTGGTTGCTTGGATTGGCACTATGGAAAGCTTTAAGTAGCATCCTTCCTATTTCACTTAATACTTGTTAATTATGTCTTAGTAAGGCTGAAACACACTGGATCGTTCTCTGATTATCTTCTGAGATTTGAGCTTTCCAGTTCAGGTTTGTAACACCAGTTCTAATGTAAACTACATCTTTAGGGAGCAGAGGGTCTTCATCCGACTCTACAGGCTGAATTGTAGGTAGCTTTTTGTGGAGAGGTATACATCTACTTCTTCTTATCTAAGAAATTACATCACTTTTGTTGGACTTCCAAAGACTGTCATTGATCCAAAGAAACAGTAACTTCCCTATCTAAAGAAAGTGAAACTAAGCTGGCATGCTTCCTTCAGTTTAATTGCATTGCTTTAATCCAGAAGGAATGATGCATAAACCATTCCTTTAGTTCTCATAGTCTTACGTATTTAAGAGCTTTGCTTCTTCTACTTCCCCTGTTTATATATTCTTCTTCTGACACAAGCTTTGATTAGCCACTGTTTTGAATCCATATTTTCATGCTCTTTCCCCTATGCTTAGAGGCTTTCTGGTGCTCTCCTGTCACTGATGCTACTGGACTTGAAGCCACAAGTTCCACTTTGGATAACCTGGGGGCAATTTGTCACAATGGCAAAGGTTCTTGCAACTCAGAGCAAGTAGAGAGAAGACACATAGCTTTTCTTCCTCTTCTGCTCATCTTGTTATTGCATGAGAAATCATGAGGTTGCCTTTGTGCCTCTACTTGAGTGCTTCTGCTGGAAAGTGTACTTAAACTCCCATCTCTCCTAATTTCACTATCTGTGTATAGGAAAGAAATATGGTCTTCCTTTCTCTAGTTACCTATTGTTGTACATGGTGCCTGCTGCCCAAAGCCACTACATCAATTCTGCTATAGTCATTCTGTTCCCAAAGCTGTCTAGGGTCCAGGAGGGTCACTGATTCTCCTAAGGAAGATAAATTATAAGCAATAGTTACCATATACAAAGTGCTGGCTATATGCTGTATGTTGTTTTGAGAGCTTTACCACAGACTTCTCCTGCAATCCTTATAACAACCTGGTAAGTTGAAACTGAATTTTTCACTGACAGTCCATACTGAAGTTGAACATCATCACTTATATTTTCTACCTTCCTCATATTGTGCACTTTCCATGAAATCAAAGTACGAATGTGCTTCCAAAGTAATATGGCCATGATTTAGTTCTATGTGACTAAAACCAGCATCTAATGTTCTTCCAGTAATGGATTTGTTGCCATCAGCCTCTACTTTCTGAGAGGCTGTTGAACTCTTCTCTGTGGTTACTTTGTTCATTTCCATTTAAATTCTTTTTTCAGAGTCAATACGGATAGTCACAAAGATTTCTCCAACTACAAGTAAATGACTCATCCAAACACAATTATTATGCTGTCCTATTTGCCCATCATAATTAGCTATCCATTTAAAACCTCCAAAATGCTTGTTTCCCTGATTAATAGCAATGGAAAAAATAAATTCAGGCACATATGCCAGTGTGTGTGTGTGCGTGCGTGTGTGTGTGTGTGTGCATGTGTGTGTGTGTTCATTATCTCCCTATTATGTGTATCAGCACTATTGTCCAGCTTAGAGCTGCAATTGAAGGCAACTTCCCTCTGCTCCTCTGCACACTCCAGCAGCCGCCTGCTCCTGCTGTTCAGCCAGTGTGTGCTTAGTGAATGCAAATTAATATTAATATCAATCAGCCTAAGCCAAATCAGCCTCTCTGAGTAGGGAAGTGAATCTGCATAAAATCAAATGAACTAATGTATGTGAAAGGACTCTGAAAATTATAAAGCACTATACAAATCATGACATTTTTATAATAAAATCATAATGTATTACAAAGCCAAATATGAGATATTTTTAAGATGCTCTACTAGCTTAGATTAGATACACCATTAACAAGTGCCCAGTAAATATTTGTTCAATTGTACTGCTGAATTGAGATAATCAGGACTAGACTGTATATGAAAACAAAGAATTCGATGAAACGTTTAACTAAACACAGTAGTTTAGAAAGCATATAAATTGAAGTTTCAAAGAAAGAAGACTTCAAATACAAAAGAAAATAATCGATGTTTTCATCTGAAGATTGGAAGACACTCATCAAATCTCTTCCTTTTCAGCACAAGGTGCTTGTGATTTGCCTTGCTGTAAAGTCTTTCACGTTTAATGTACAAGATCACCACTGTGTTTTAAATTTGAAGCAAAACAAAAATAATCATAGGTAAACATGTTAAAATACTATACATTGTGAAAAGATGTCACCTCCATCAAAATACTTTGGTGGCAGAAATACAGTTTGTGATAAAGATTTTTAATGTCTGATCAATTTTTCATCTCTGCTCATGTACTACTTTATATGTAATTTTAGAACTAGCTTAAAGAAGAATTCTGGTTCCTCCCAACATATACTATTTTTAGCAATTTCATTTTCTTATTTATTTTAATACAGCTAACTGGAGTACTTTCACAGCTAAGTAGTGGCCATGAGAAAGTATAAGTGATTAAAGTACACGTTTTTGCTGGGCGCTGATGGCTCACGCCTATAATCCTACCTACTCAGGAGGCTAAAATCTGAGGATCATTGAAGCCAGACTGGAAAGGAAAGTGCATGAGATTCTTATCTCCAATTAACCACAAGAAAACCAGAAGTGGTGGTGTGGCTCAAAGTGGTAAAGTGCTAGCCTTGACTGAAAAAAACTCAGGGACAGCACCCAGGCCTTGAGTTCAAGCCCTGCAACAGACACAAAAAAGGTATACATTGTCATTGTCCTGTGGTGTGTTTAGCAACCCTTTTAGCAGGAAAACTGAAGATAGTTGGATAATTGACTGAAATTTGTTGTTGGGTAAACTTAGTTTTGTGCCTGACATAAGGAAAAGTTGGATAGTTTGATCTCTGAGAGAGAATTAAGAGTTTGATGTTACAGTCATTATAGGTGAAAATGGAACCTGGTAACTTGACGGTATTGGTGACATTGGGAAAAATGAAGGAGAATGATGGAAATGGTAACATTGACCAAGATACATTGTACTTATAAACTGAGTTGTCCAATTGAAACTCTTTTGTAAAGGTATTTAAAGATGATAATATAATAAAAATTACTTACCACTATTATTACTTTGATTCTACATATGAATTTTAACAATTTTAGTTATTTGATTTAAGTAAAAACCTTTTAACAGTTGGGACATTTAAATTTGACATAAAAAGTGATATGGGTAAGCTTTGTAAAAAATGGTAACTATTGAAATCAATGAAAATGGCTTTATTTGCTAAGAAGACTTAGCTTACCTAACTTGTAAACAAAAGAAACCCAAATGTATTATTTTTTTCTGCCAGGTCCTGGGCTTGACCTCAGGGCCTGGACTCTGCCCCTGAGCCTCTCTGTGCTCAAGGCTAGAACTCTACCACTTGAGCCATGGCACCACTTCTCACTTTTTCTAAGTAATTTATTGGAGATAAGAGTCTCATGGACTTTCCTACCCAGGCCAGCTTTGAACCATGACCCTAAATCTCAGCCTTCCCAGAATTACAGGTGTGTTGGGCTTTAAATTGCCGGGCTTCACTCTATCCCTCCCCACCCTGGTCCTGGGCTTATCTATCTCCTCTGCTGGGCATCCATACTCACTCTCTCACTTCCCCCCCCCCCTCCGGTAGGGATCAGACGCTGGAGCGGGGAGCCGGATTAGCCTCGCGTCGCGTGTGGTCGCGAGACCCCCATACTCGCCAGCCCAAGGAAGACAAGAGCGCATGAGGTCCCAGAGATCGTCTCTGGGACGGTTCTCATTTATTCAGATGAGAAGCCACAAAGATATACCCCAAAGGCGGGCACAAGGAAAGGGAGAACAGATTGGCCACGAGGGGTGTCCATCAAGTGATGTCAGGGGACCTCCCCTGTGGGCGGAGGCCCAGCCCCCCAAGGATTGGATTTCCAGGGTACCCCGCCATCAAGCCATCAGACATGTGCTCGCCCCAGGAGCAGGGGCTTCTCGTCCTGTTAAAGGCAGGAAGGGGAGGGACAGGCCACTGTCAGCTGTGGCTTCTTAAAGGCACAGCTGACCCCAACACAGGTGTGAGCTACTGGTGCCCTGCTCCAAGTGTAATACAAACTTTTACAAATATGTTTTCTGAGTCATTTTGGGAAAAATTGATGAGAAGAAATTAGTATTAAAGCATTGAGAATATTAAGTATTAAAGTATTAAGAATACTTCTTTAGTATTGATGAACCATTCATCTCAAAAGAAAAATTGACCTTGAGCCAAAATAAAAGATTCTAGTCTTTTCCAACACTGACAGTAATATTAATATGTGAATATAATAAAAAAAAATCTTTAGTAACTAGAGGTTTCTTGTGCTCCTTCATTTTAGATTATCTTTATTTACCATGGAATGTTGAACCCATGTGACTCACCAGTGGAATTTAGCACTGAAAGTATATGGTAGTATAGGGGTTAGATCGTGGTTTAGCTAGACCTACAACTGGTTAAGTAGTGGTAGCCTGAATGTGGATTATTAGATTCTTATAATTTTGTATTAGAATGTTAGAGAGATTCGTTCTTTCTGTTCTTTCTGTTTTCATATGAGTGCTCACCATGTACAGTTCAGGCTGGGCCTCAAACCCCTGATCTCAAGAAATCTACTCCAGCCTCCTGAGTAGCTGAGACTACCACCATGCCCAGCCTAGAATTTCTTGATCTTGCACTGTCAGCTTTTTCAAGACTGAATGGAAATGGTCATATCTATCAGTTTTGCAAATGACACAAAGACAGGTAAGGGAGTAAATATAATGGATGACAGAACTAAGTTTCAAAATATTGATATGCTGCAAAGATAGGCCAAAACAAAGAAGATGAAAACTGACAAAAATAAGGTGAAAGAACTGAATTTGGGTTTTGAAAATATCAATTGCCAACATACATCATGGGGACTATTTCTCCTGACAGCACAGTAAGTGAAAAATATATCAAATATTCTGTGAGTCACTAACATTTTGATAAGAACAAAAACAAATGGACCAAAGAAAAATGAATAGCACAATCATAGACCACATTAACAGAAATGTACAAGAAAATAGGTCTAATTTAATATAGTTGCTAAAGGCATGAGTCTTAGTCAGAAAATTCTTGTTTTGCTGCATTAAATGAAAGAGTCCTATTAGAATTCCAAATGGAGATGTGGAGCATGTAGCTACTTATAAGAAATGAACAGGCTAGAAATATAAATGTAGGACTTATCAGAAAATAGCTGGTATTTAGAGCCAAAGGACTAGAAAAAATCAGAAGGTTGGTTATTATAGACTTTGAGAAAAAGGAAGAGCTTTGTATAAGTCTGCATAGGCTATCATAACAAAATGTCACAGGCCCGGGTAGTTTACGAAGACAGATGTATTTTTCCATAGTTCTGGAGAGTCAAAGTCCAAGGTCAAAGTGTTGACTGTGGGGCTGGGAATGCGACTTAGGGGTAGAGTGCTTGCCTAGCATACATGAAGCCCTGGGTTCAATTCCTCAGTACTGCATAAGCAGAAAGAGCCAGAAGTAGCACTGTGGCTCAAGTGGTAGAGTGCTAGCTTTGAGCAAAAAGAACCCAGAGACAGTGCTCAGGCCCTGAGTCCAAGCCCCAGGACTGGCAAAAAGAAAGAAAAGTGTTGACTGGGTCAGATTTTTCTGAGGTCTTCTTCCTTGGCTTGAAACCAAGTACTTTCTCATTGTAACTGTGTCTATGCCTATCCTTCTCTCTGTCCACCTTTCCAATGAAATTAGATTAGAATTACCTGCAAAGGTCACACTCTATCTAACTCTATCACCTCTTTACAGACCTATTTCCAAATATCGTTATTCTCTGAAGTACTTAAAGTTCCAAAAACTAATTTTGGAAGCCACAAGTTATTCCACAATGGAATATAAGAATTCAGAGTAGGTTGTACAAAATTTAGAAGTCAGGAAAAAAAGAAAAGTGGCTAGGCGCTAATGGCTCATGCCTGTAATCCTAGCTACTCACAGAGTTTTGAGGATCACAGTTCAAAGCCAGCTTGGGCAGGAAGGTCAGTGAGAGTCTTATCTCCAATTAACCACCAGAAACCTGTAAGTGGCACTGTGGCTCAAAGTACTAGAGCACTAGCCAGGAAAGAACTCAGGGACAATGGCCAGGCACTGAGTTCAAACCCCATGATTGACAAAAAAAAAAAAAAAAAAAAGAGGAGGAGGAGGAGGAGGAGGAGAAAAGAAAAGAAAAGGGAAGAAAAGGAAAAAGAAAAAGAAAAGATAAAGTAGACCAATAAGGAGTGGCCAAAGAAGAACAAACCAGGGTACAATGAGTATTTGGAGAACATAATTTCAGAAATGTGGAGGTATTTTAATACTCCATGTTCAAGAATGCTGACATATAAAGGAAAACCAAGAACGGCCAGTGAGCTCATTGCTGGCCTTGATAAGAACTATTGCATTTTGTTGGTACAATTGGGAGCCTGAGAGGAAAGGAAGAGGAGTAAGGAAATGGAGACCACAATTATTCTGAGATTTTTCTGTAAATAGAGAGAAATTGAGAAATAGACTGCAATGTAAAGCCCATTAAAACGTAAGCTGAGCCTGACACTGGGGGCTCACATCTTTAATCCTAGCTACTCAAGAGGCTGAGATCTGAGGATCACAGTTTGAAGCCAGCATGGCAGAAAAGTCCCCGTGAGACTTTTATCTCTAATTAACAACTCAAAATCCCGAAGTAGGGCTGTGGTTCAAGTGGTACAGCACTAACTAGCCTTGAGAAAAAGAGCTCAGATATAGTACCCAGACCTTGAGTTCAAGATCCATAATTGGGGAAAAAAACAAAACACACAAAACAAAACTTGAGCTGAAGTGGTGTTTCTGCTGTGCTTGCACCTCAGGCCCCATCTGCCTTCTTTTCCTGTATAACCTATTTCCTCATACTTTCTTCCATAACCCAGTCCTCTCTGCCCATCCGAACTTAACCTGCTTACTTTAAAGGGCACTACAACAAAAGTACTTCGTGTACCTATATAAAAATAGAAAGACAAAACTTGCTTGAAAATTCATTTCAAGAAGGGAGATATGGACAGAGAATCATAGAAGGTGGAAATTTGATCAAGACACATTATATGCAGATATGCAAATATCCTCATGAAATCCTTTTATGCAATTAAGATACACTAGTAAAAATGAAAACAAGGCACTAATGGTAGTAGAAAGCCTTAGTTCAAGTCCATGCTGTTATAATTATAAAGTTTGTGACTTCAAACAAGTCATTTCCCTCCTCTGAGCCCAGATCTTCATCCATACACTTGAAACATAACTAAACCTTTGGGCTGGGAATGTGGCTTAGTGGTAGAGTGCTTGCCTAGCATGCATGAAGCCCTGGGTTCCTCAGTACCACATATATGGAAAAATCCAGAAGTAGTGCTGTGGTCCAAGTGGTAGAGTGCTAGCCTTGAGCAAAAGAAGCTCAGGCACAGTGCCCAGTCTCTGAGTTCAAACCCCAGGACTGGGGAAAAGAAGTATTTGAACCTTCGTATCTTAAATATACACCAAGATTCAAATACGGAATTCATTCTGTTCTAGTTAAGCCTACTTCATCTAAAAAGCTTCTGTGGCATGGGTCTATACCACTCACCTGCAGGTTGACACTCTTACCTATTTATTCTCAAGTGTGTACTAGCTTATTTGATTTATTAGATAATACTAACTGTAAAGAACAGGCAATGAGTTTTCTATGCATTATTTTGGCAAAGTGGATGCGAATGAGGAAGAGACTAATTTACTGAGCATCTTCTACTTAGCTAGTGGATTTAAGTACATTATGTAAATTAATTCTCCCAATAATCTAGAGAAGTGGGCATTGTTTTACATGTAAAGAAATTGAATTCTAAAGAGATGAAGCCACTAATCAGAGGTGGAGCCAGAATTTGAATTCCAAACTCCAAACTCTGACCTAGTGCTCTTTCCTCTACTACATCCCACACATTCTAAAGTCACAAAATTTGAGCTGCATTTGAATTTGTTGCCCAGGCTTTAATTACTGAGAGGAAATGACATTTTGATTAACAGTTATAATGCCACACAAAGAGATCCTGTTTCCCTCATAGAAATTTATGATCATACTGGTTCATAGCCAACTCTGGCAATTGGTTATCTCACTACAAATGAAACTGTATTTGTTTTTCTTGATCAGTCATCATAACAAAATTACACATGATGTATCATAAACTGCTGACACTCAAAGAACCTCTGGACCCCTTTTTGTAATAGATAAAGAAACTGAGTTCCCAGAAAGAGAAGTTGACCTGCTCAAGTACACACAGTGGACAGTATCAAAACCAGGATAGGTTCTTTTATCTCCAAATCAAACTCTCTCCTCTAGTCTATTAATTCCGTCTTCTAAGACGCCCTGTTGCCCTAAGCTGTACCCCATAATCCCAGGGGTATTCTCAGTTTCTGCAGTTTGAAGGGCAAAGCTTCGCTGACATAGTTAGAATAGACTTGAGGAAAGGAATGCCAAGGAATCCAAGCCAGCCAGCCCATGCTTCTGACATTTAGTAGTTCTGGTGGGTTTTTGCTATTGTTTTCTCTAAGGATTTTTTTTTTATTGCTTCCGAGCAGTAAAAAGCAAGCAGATCGTGTATGATGCCTTTGGAAGTAAGGTAACGTGTATTTGTTTTAAGGTTTCATCAATGACTTTTTCTTCTCCAAGAAGAAAAATTGGACAGCAGAAGGCAGACTTTAAGGTTAGATCAAATCCAGTTTTCCTCTGTGAAATAACTAAACAACTTGGCTGATCAATTGCTTCTCCTTTCAAGTTTATAAATGATGCTCAGGAGATGTCTTCATGGAAGACTGAACCAAAGGGCTATCTAGGTGAAGAATGGATGATGCCAAAGGGTTCATTCAGTTGCTGGTTCCATCTGTCTTAGGAGATGCACTTCTCCCTTACTGCTCTCTGCCCTTGAGTGCAGACATATTGTTATTGGTTGGGAGGGATTTTCTTTGGCTAGGACTTTCTATGACACTCTGTTGCAGGGGGTGAAAGGAATGAGTCCCTGTATACTAGCAGTGTGCATACTGTATCATGGCACTGGGTCATTTTATTGCACATTAGCAATGACATCGGATTTCATGGCAGCATACTGCCCCATGGTCTGCTTGCAGAATCCAATGTCCAGTGTGAGAGGGAGGAACTTGACAATAGCAAAAGTAACAAATAGAAATACATACAGGTGGGGGCTGAGAATATGGCCTAGTGGTAGAGTGCTTGCCTCGTATACATGAAGCCCTGGGTTCAATTCCTCAGCCCCACATATATAGAAAATGGCCAAAAGGGGCGCTGTGGCTCAAGTGGCAGAGTGCTAGCCTTGAGCAAAAAGAAGCCAGGGACGGTGCTCAGGCCCTGAGTTCAAGGCCCAGGACTGGCTAAAAAAAAAAAATACGTACAGGTATTTTTTTAATTGAACAAACCTCATAAATGTGCATAAAGCTCCTTTATGTTCTTTTTGATGTTTCCTAAGTCCTTCCAAAAGACAAGGTTCAATGCTTTGAGTGTTGATGATTTGAGCCAACACTTTGAGTCACTGAAGAATCAAACTATTATGGAGCACCTACCATATGGTATGAGCTGTTGTTGGCAGTGAGATGCCAGAAAGCAGGGACCAAGAGACACAAGAAAGGACATTTTGAGACAAGGTGTAACCACTACATGTTGAATCTTAAATCTAGCTCATTGACTTCAATTTCAGCTTCATTGACCTGGATCCTCCTTGGATAAGTCCAGCAATCCAATGCTACCTTCAAGCTTATAGGAAATATACTCAAATCTATTCCATAATATCTTACACAATCTTACTGAAACTTCAGTCAACATTCAATCATCAGGAAGGGCAACCAGAGCACATTCTCTTATTTTTTAAAGATTTTTTTCAGGGTTATTAAAAATTATTTTGAAACTGTGCTTAGCTGTTCCTTAGTAATGGACATACCACATAAGCAGAGTTTAAAGCAGCCACTGAGCTTGTCTATTGAATCATTTTTTTGTGTAGAGATAGTTGTTTTGGTCCCACTATTGATCCGCTTCCATTTGCCCCAGAATATCCATTATGAAGCACCATACCCAGAAAAGGCTATTTTAAGGACAGAATACTTCCTTTCTTCTTTTTATTTTTAATGAATAAGGTTTGCAAGACAAAAATCAAGAGGACTTCCTGCTCTGAATTTGTTTTTAAGTTTTGCTAGAGAAAGAGCATTGATTTGACTGTCCAGAACATATTCCATTTCCCTGAAGGACTCACACACTAGAACCAATTTTACAAAGGCACTGGAAAATGTAACCCCTTTGTACATCACCTTTATGATAACAATAAAAAAGATACTGGATTAGGAGTCAAAGCTGAGGTCATACATACCCTTGACAATGCCAGTAAGTAGCTGCATGGCTTTTTAAAAAAACAGTGGCTTACTGGCTCCAGACCTCAGTTTCCCTTTCTCTAGAAGTAGACAGACAGGACAACAAAGAAGTTAAGAATGAGCTTTTCTGGGAGCCAAGAGTTTGACCTAGTGATAGAGTGCTTGCCTAGCATGCATGAAGCGCTGGGTTCAACTCCTCAGTACCACATACACAGAAAAGGCCAGGAGTGGCACTGTGGCTCAAGTGGCAGAGTGCTAGCCTTGAGCAAAAAAGAAGCCAGGGGCAGTGCCCAGGCTCTAAGCTCAAGCCCCAGGACTGGCAAAAAAAAAAATGAACTTTTCTGTTACCAGTTGCATAAATTTAAAAAGTTATGTGACCACTGTGGGCCACAGTTTCTTATGCTGAGGAAGAGACATAGGATCTATACCTATCTACCTCACCATGTTTTCCCAAGAATTAAATAAGAAAACACATGTGCATGCTTAGCACAGTGAGTAGCACATAACAATCAGGAAATACAAACCAAATCTTTCTATGAACCTTGAAGATCCGTTAATACTTTTCATCATTTAAGTCCAAGTTTTTCTTCAGTGCCTGTCACCTTTATTAACTAGCCAGAACATATTAAATGATAGGTACGTGGTGTCTAATAGGAAATGTCATCATTTGGAACTCCTTCCAGCTCAGAAAATTGTTTCTGAAAACTCTTTTTGAAATTCAAAGTCTAAAGTTGTAAATATTTGACATGTTCTGTCTACAAAAGAAATACCAGAAGACAGAGATCACTGATTCTTCCATCAATTTGGGCCTTGGCTCATAGGAAAGCAAAAGGTAAAGAATGTGTTGCATTTGTCAGGAATCCAAAGACTTCTCTCTGTAATCTTTCTAAATGTAAGATTGTAGCAATTCCCATTGAACTGTGGCTCTGCTTTATTAGGATTCAGTAAGTAATGTGGGCTTTGGGAGGAATTCATCTTCTCATATATATGGAAGAAGGAACTGCCTGAGGCAAGCCTATATGATACCAAAGTCAAAATCTCAGAAATCCTCAGCACAAACCCAATACTATTTTCTTAAGATGCTAAGCATACACATATTTTCTTAAGATGTGCGCATACACATATGTGCCTTTTGAAAGCTAACTTTCCTATATAGGCTTTTAATACTTGTTATGTGTAGAGTTATGATAATTCTTTTTTAAATTGCTAATTAAATCGCTTTATGAAGAAAAGTACTCTTCTAAAGCCATGGTTCCGTTACTTGAGTCTTCTTGAATACCATACAAATGAAATTATACTGAATATATATTTTTGGATCAACATTGTTTTCCTTGACATTTCCTTTTTGAGATTCATCACACCATAGTGTTTGAGGTAGTTCATTCAGTATTTCATTCCTTGAATATATCAGAATATATCCATTTTACTACTGATGACATGTGTATTGTTTCAGTTCTAAACAATGCTGCTGTGCAGGTCTCCATCAGTACACATATATTTCTTTATGGGATATATAACTAGAAAATTATTCTGCCTATATTCAGTTCTACTAAACAGTCCATAGTCTTCTGAGTGGTTGTACTAACATATAGCTCCTCCAGCCAGGTGTTAATACATTTCTCATACCACTGATCAAATATACTTTATGAGTCTACAAGAGAATAGTTCTGTTCTTCCTCTTATGAGATTTTTATGTTTCTTCCTTGTCAACAAAATTGGAGCCAAAATAGCTACAAAAATTGTGTGAAAGCTTGACACAAAAAGATGAGATCTGGGGCTGGTGCCAGATTTCATTTTGCCCACCTAGGTGGATGTTATTTAATCTGTGACTCCTGAAAGAGTAAGCCATGACGTAATTGTCTTTTAATCTGTTGTTGAAGAGCTAATGTTCCCTAGCACAGGAAGGCCAGACTCCATGTAGACACAGCTCTTTCTTGGCTGTCATCAGAACTTGGTAGCACATTGGCTTCATTTACCAGTACACTCTGGCAAAACTGACAGCAGCAATTATTTTGTATACCCATGTGTGGAGTTGCAAGACGAGGTTGTCTTTTTAGACTGAATGTGCACATAACAACACTGCTAAAAGCTTTGCCTTGTTATCCCATCTACATCTACTATTATGTATACCAAACTGGTGAGAGCACAGGAGGTAATTGCCAGCCTTTCTGAAAGATCCAATTTGTGCATTAAGGTAATGCTGTCCTGATCTTGAGGGACCAGTTTGTTTATTGTTTCTCTTGTGAAACATTTTTGCTCACCAGCCTGTAAACCCATACTCATCATATTTGGTTTATAATAGGGACAGATCACCCTCTCAATATGGAAGAAAAAAATCAAACTTTCAAGGGAAGTAGGGAACTCCAGAAATGTGAATCAGTGGTAAGGGTGCTGAAAATGATACTATGCATATGCAGCAAATAATAAACTTACTGGCCAGGGATTAGAACACATTTAGAGCATCAAGTTCAAGCACAGGCAGTGCATACAGGAGTGAGAATGGGAAAAGGATCAAGAAAGTAACCAGGGTGACCTCCGATACAAAACCTATGCCACAAGCCATAGCAGAGCATCACAAGGCCCAACAGCTATACCCTTATGAACACATAAGATGATGCTAAGTGAAATGAACTCCATGTTATGGAAACAATTGTTATATCACAGTTGTAACTACTTTCAACGTCCTACGTGTATGTGTAGTTTCTATTATTGATGATGTTCTTGTATCACCTTCCTATGGTTGTACCTACACTATCTCTGTAATCTTATCTGAGTATATTGGAAACCATGTTTACTCGTATTGGAAGTAGGAAATTCAAAGGGAATACCAAATTTGAGAGACACAGGGTAAAAAAGGAGAAATAACTACAAAAGCAATACTTGCAAAACTGTTTGGTGTAAGTGAACTGAACACCTGGGGGGGGGAGGGAAAGGGGGGGAGGGAGGGGGGCATGAGGGACAAGGTAACAAACAGTACAAGAAATGTATCCAATGCCTAACGTATGAAACTGTAACCTCTCTGTACATCAGTTTGATAATAAAAATTTGAAAAAAAATAAAATAAAATAAAATAAAGAAATGTATCCAATGCCTAATGTATGAAACTGTAACCTCTCTGTAATTCAGTTTGATAATAAAAATATATTTTAAAAAAAACAAAAACAAAACCTATGCCACATAAGGTTGAAATGAGTGTATGGTTTAGCCAGAAGAGAAGAGCGAGCAAATCTATTCTGATTCTTACAAAATTTTAAATGTAAGAAAGGAATAGACTTACATTGTATTACTATGGAAGATAAATCTAGGAAAAATAGATGGATATTAAAAGAAAGCACATTTCACATCAACACAACAAATTTTAAAATCCTGATAAAAAATAAAGACTATCAAGCAATAGGATACATTTGCTCAGGAAGTAGAGATTTTTGTCTCAACCTGTTCAGGGTGGCTGAGCATCTGGGAGGGATCCTGTAGAGACACTTGTGTCCTTCAGTCATATAATTCAAAAGTTATCCCTTAAGTAACCTCAGTTATTTTTCTATGAAACCACACAAGAAGATTACATAGCTCCATTAATTTGTCCATGTGAGCACCATTCATTAATTCAGCAAACAATTTATTGAGTGGATCCTATGTCCTGGATATCGTATTCTACAAAGAAATTGTAAGACAGAAGTGGTGTGTGTGTGTGTGTGTGTGTGTGTGTGTGTGTGTGTGTGTATTACAGATTGGCTGATATATACAAAACCAGACATGTATACAAGTGGTAAAGTCATGGAGATATTGTAGGGAAGTACAATCCAAGAGCATCTGACACAGGAGAAATTCATGCCTGAGTAGATTACTAAAGGATGGATTGGTGTTTGTCAAAGAGACAAGGTGAAGAAGATGGGAAGATATTTGCAAATGAGAGGATCAATAGGGTAAATTACATGAAGATAAAACACTGTCCAGCAAGTCAAGACTTTAAATAACTCACTATTACTGAAGTAAGATGAAGTCTGTGAGAAGAAAGAGTAAGAAGACAAGATGAGACAGGAAGTGTAGAACTGGGCCAGGTCATAAGGAACCACTCCATGGAGTCTAAATTGTAATGGCAGCCAGGAAACTGATCAGCCATGTGCCTTGCTTTTATACTTGACCTCTGCTTCTGCTATACAATTCTTGTATCTAAGTTGGAAGCCAGTCAGAGCAAAGCTAAATGAAACTAAAAATGTACTTCAGTTATTTTGTGCTGCCACAAAGTCAGCTGAATTTCCAGAACTCATTTCCTGACTTTTTGTATTTGCTACCATTTTGATATGAATGTAACAAAAAACCCTCTAACATCAAAGATTTTTTCATTTACCACAAATTGCACAATGTTATGTAAGTTTGTAAAGCTATTTCAAATGTCTGTGGACAGGAAATGAAATAATATCTGTAGCTGTACCTGCTTGGAAGGCCTGTCTTCCAATTGATATATGTTGTTTATAAGTTTAAAAACCAATGGAATCATCTTAACAACAAAATAAAGCCTTCCAAGATTTCAGCATTTCCTATTCTGACATTTAAAGAAAAGCTCTTAGCTCTTCAGAGTAACATATTTCAAATGAGTTTTAATTTTTGTAAAAGTCTTGTAATTGGCCCTATTAGTTAGACAGTCAGCCAGATTTGGGGAGGACTCAGACTTACAGAAGTGCTTTTTCTTGTAACCTGCCATGCTATTACTTTCAAGGATTGTACTTGAGAATCCTGTAAGTGCTTTGAAAATCACATATTCTTGTTTGATGCAAATAATGCTGTGACAACAGTTCTTGAAAACAATCTGTACTGGGCTTTTAATATTCATGTTTATTAATTTTATTCCAAATGTACATTAGGTGTTCTGGTTAGAGAGATTATTAATATTCAGTTAGGAAACAAATAATGACCTCAGTTTCCCTCTACCTTGATTCTTGCCCCTGGAGTAACACAATGAAAGCCAGGTCATACCTGTTACATAGACAAAATCTTTATTACAGGTCATGAGCAGAGAAAAACAGATTTTCTTTACATATAGGAAAAAGAGGCAACCAACCTCTTCTTCCCTCCCAAAAGAAATACAAAAAAATCCTGATTACTTATTATAACCTTTTAAAAAATATAAATGCATTTTTCCACGCAATAGATACATTTCCAACTTGTGACCTAGACATCCTTTAAGGTTCCTAGTTTCATTTGTCCTTGGGATGTAAACATGTATTTCCACAGTTAGATAAATCTCTCTGGAGTTTTATTGCTACCTGTATACACTAGAAACTATCTTACCAAAGCACCTTATTAAATCTAGCTTTTGGCCTGAGATCTGTCTCCAGCTAAACTAAAATTCTGTAAATACTCAAAAAAGATTTCCTTTACACCACAGAGTTAGCTTATACAATTAATAGGAGTAACGTTTCTTTATGTTAAGGACATAACTTAACAAATCCTTTTCTTCATGCACAGGAAAAAACAACAACAACAATAAACCTCAGCCTATTATGTTCTCATATAATAAAGTATAGTATAATTGATTCAATAAATTCAACAAGTATTTATTGAGTACCTACTGTGCACAATTCTACTGAGGTCTTTTAGTATAGATACTTGAATTAGAATGACTCTTCTTTCTTGTTCTTTGTGGTGTTGCAAATGTTATAAATGACTATGATATCAAAAAATGCAGTGCAAAAAATTTTTAGCAAGATTTGGAACATTGTTCTTCAGGGACTATTAAACTCAATCCATTTCCTTTGTACTTTGCTACCCTTCCTTATCATTTGTAATCCTAACTGCGGATCTTTCACATACCTTCCTTCACTAAACTTAAGCCTATTAGTGTGCATACTAGACTAACTCAAATGATTTCTGAGCTTTAAGCCAAGGAAAAGTTTTCTCCAAATGTTTCCAAGGATCAGTTTTGTTTGTCAAATTGTGAAGTCTTTTTTTAATGACTAAATCCATTGTAGATTAAAAGTATATGCACTTTTCACCATCTGCTTCACTTCTAATAGAACAAAATGAGAAAAGTTATATTGACAGTATCATAGATTAGTCACCATAAAACTGACCTTTCACTCTTTCAGGACTCATTTCTCTTTTGATATTTTTATTATCTTTACAGAGTTGTGCAAAAAGGCTTCAATTAAAGTTATCGTGATCAATGTCACCTCTTCCATTTTTCCACAATTCTATGTATCCCAACCTCACCCGTCTCCTCAAATTTTCTGGCTCTATTTTTCACATATGTACATTGAATATTATGACTGCATTTACCCACCATTCCTTTTTGTTTGTTCACCACTTTCCCCTGAGCTCTTCTTAGATAAGACATGTTTCAGCTTCCTAATATTCCATTTGTTAAATGTCAATTGTTCAAAGCAGTTACACCATGAAAATCCATTCCTGTGCATATCTTACTTCAGTTTAATCATGATGTATGTGTATGGTCCTGTAGCTATTTTCATGTATAATGTATTTTAGGCATAACTTTTTCTTGTTCATTTAAAAGTCAAATGCAAAAATGAGCAATTATACATCTATATTGATGAACATATGTATAAATGTGTAATTGTTTTTGCAGTACTTGGGCTTGAACTCAAGGCCCAGCACTCTTTTGTTTTATTTTATTTTATTGTTTTCCTTTATTGTCAAAGTGTGGTACAGAGGGGTTACAGATTCATATGAAAAGGCAGTGAGTACATTTCATGTTCTACTTGTTACCTCCTCCTTCATTTCCCCCCTCCCACTTCCCCCCAAGAGTTGTGCAGTTGGTTTACACCAAATGGTTTCTAAGTGTTGCTTTTTGAATGGTTTGTCTTTTTGTTCTTTGTCTCTCGGTTTTGGTATTCCCTCTCCCTTCCCCTTAGTTAAAAAAGAATGGTTAGATATTTAGTTTTGTTTGCAAACAGACTAAACAAGACTGATTGATAAGAAGTGATTGCCTACCTTGAGAAAGCTGTCCAGATTCCTTTCCATATGTCACAAGCAGATTTTTACTTGGCTTTTTTGCTCAAGGCTGGAACTCTCCCACTTGATCCACACCTCTACTTCCAGCTTTTGATGAATAATTAGGGATAAGGGTCTCATGGATTTGTTTGCCTAAGCTGGCTCTGAATCTCAGCACTCAGCCCCTGAGTAGCTAAGATTACAAACATGAGCTACCAGCACCCAGAATCAGTCACTTTCTTATATCATCCTACACACAGGAATGAAAATGAAGGATGGACTATTATACAAGCTAATAGCTTACTTCCTTATATCTTCATGACTTCTAAATTTAAAACAGAAAGGTCAATGAAAAAAATGGAAGTGTAAATTCTTGTTCACATACCCTTTTAAAGAAAGTAATAATAGGATACCTACCATATGACAAACCTTATTCCAAGTGCTACAAATGTAAGTTTCTTGCATACTCTTACAACTCTATGAGGGAGGAATTGCTATTAATCCTATTTTTTTTGCCAGCTCTATTGCTTAAACTCAGGGCCTGGGCACTATCCCTGAGCCTCTTTGTGCTCAAGGCTAGCACTCTTACCACTTGAGCCACAGTGCCACTTACAGGGTTTTGTTTTTTAGTATTTTATTGGAGATAAGAGTCTCAAGGGGTTTTTTTTTTTCTGCCCTAGCTGGCTTCGAATCATGATTTTCATATCTCAGCCTTCTGAGTAGCTAGGATTACAGGCATGAGCTACTAGCACTACACTTCCTCCTATTTTTTATTGTCTCCAGTTTGTATATGAGGAAACTGATACCCAGTCAGATTATGTTGTTTAGCCAAGGTCATACATCTAAAAGTTACTGAAGTCAAAATTTGAAATATGACAGTGCAGCTGGGTAATCATAAATTTTAGCCACTAAGCTAAGCTGCATCCTCAAATGAGATGTATGGTAAGTGGACAAAGATGCGCAGACTTAAAAGGACAAGATAAATGAGGAAGGGCTTGGGACTGAAGATAACAACTATAGCAAGTCAGGAACATCCCTTCTCTATCATGTGGCTGAAGGATTTATGACCCATAATCATACCTCCTGTGAGGTATGATTTTGGGGATCAATCTTTCCCTCTCCTCTTTTAACTTGAGATGGCTATACTTTGGGCCTCGGTTGAATATGCCACCTCCAGTGAAACCGATTTAAATGCTTGGGTGCAGAATAGTCAGTATTTTTAGAAGGATTGCTATCTTGAGGGGATACTGGGGTTTGAATTTACAGACTAGTTGCTCAGCAGGAGTTCTTTTACTGAGCCACATCTCTAGCTCAGGACTGACATCTTAAAGTCATAGTTTTATGTGACTACAGTAGATCCAAGCATAGATATGAAGACAGTGTAGAACGAAATATCAAGGTGGGGCTCAAATCGTGGAGTACAGTGAAGATCAGTCACTAAGCACATTAAAGGAAAACGTGAAGCTATTTTCAGAGGAAACTCTCAGAAACCACTATAGGAAATTAATAGAAGAGACTGGCATAATCTCACCTAATAAAGCCAGGAGCAGGTGTCTGCTAGTCTTGCAGTCAAAACAACTTAATAAGATTAGTCTCCACTACACAGAGGGTTTAGGAATTGTATGGCTTAGGCTAAGTAGGATTCCATTTTCATTAAAGTGATAGATAAATAAGAAACTTTCTGATGCTGCTGATTTAAGAAATATTTGACTTGAATATCTACTATGTGCCAGAATTTGTGCTAAGTGACAAGGACTTGATAGAAGACAGGCAGACACTGTCTCTGTCTTTATGATCTTAAATGCCTATTGAGTAAAATAGATGACTTTTAAAATATAAATATACCCTTACAAATTGTTGTTTGAATATCAAAAAATAGGGTTTATACAAGCTAATTGAAATGGGAACCACAAAGTCAGCTCCTCTGAGTAAGTTGACAGTGGAAGGAAGAGTTGGTCAAAGATTTGCACATGAGAAAAGGGGTGGATATCCATGCTAAGTGTCTGGAGGTGAAAAAGAGACCAACGATATTCTCTGGATAGAGCAGAGTATGAACAATGGAAAGAATGGCTTAGAATAAAAATGAATGGCCTGTGGGGGAGTGGGAATGTGGCTTACCAGTAGAGTGCTTTTCTAGCGTGCATGAAGCAGTCTGTTGATGTTCGATTCCTCAGCACAACATATACAGAAAAGGCTGGAAGTGGTGCTGTGGCTCAAGTGGTAGAGTGCTAGCCTTGAGCAAAAGAAGCTCAGGGACAGTGCTCAGGCCCTCAGGTCAAGCGCCAGGATTGGCAAAAAAAAGAAAAAGAAAAACGAACAGGGAGAGGTTGCCATATCACATCACACATGCCCGCAGCCCATGCAAAGGAGTCTGGATTTCACTCTGCATACACTGGGAAGCCATTGTAGAGAGTTTAAATTGGGAGGGCCGAGGTACCAGCAGTAACAAAGGTATAGTTTAAATATCCCCAAACTATATATAATCAAGTTGTAGATTAAAAAGTACCAATTATTTTTTTGTTATCCTGTTTCTGTAAGCTGTAGTTGATGGCTGTGAGTGGTGGGTGGGGAGTGGCCCTCAACTGAGACATGAATGGAATCTATGAGACAAAGCTACTATGACCCAGAATAGTGGCAATGTGGCTAAATATAGGGGGAGAACCTAGACATAGGGAGAGAACCTGTAAGAAATAAAAGCTGAGGCCTGGTGGCTCACACCTGTCATCCTAGCTACTCAGGAGGCTGAGATCTGAGGATCATGAGTCAAAGCTAGCCAAGGCAGGAAAGTCCTTGATCTCCAATGAACCACCAAAAAGGCAGAAATTGAGCTCTGGCTCAAATGGTAGGGTGATGCCTTGAGTTAAAAAGTTTAAGCCCCAGGACAGGCATTTTATAAAAGAAAAAAAATGTATAACTTGAAGACTATTTGGAAAATAGGAAAGAGTGTGGATATAATTTGGAAATATTAGCCCCAGAACCAAAATGATATGGTCACTCTGATAAATAGGGATGAGAAATTTGATTGCTAAAGGATCAGGATGGAAATATATTTGACAATAATAAAGTTGAGATTGATAACATTTTTGAGGAACAAGCAGCCTGGTACCTCAGGATAGGAGAATGTGGAACTCAGGAAATAGATGCTAAAAGTTAGACTAGAACTCAGATAGGTACTTGTCACAAATGAGTCAAACACATCCATGACAATACCAGCGACAAGTGAGTGAAGAACATTGACTATATTACTGAAGTGTCTACAAGGCAAGTATTTGACAGTAAGAAAAATCAATTTTTTACACTTAAAATAATAACTTGGAATCCCATGTTTGGTTTGAGCAATCACTGCGAGTATGTATAATATTGTGTTCAAGATTCGTGTATTAATAATATATATCAGACAGATGTTATTTTTTTATTTTCACCAATAGTTGGGTGATTTCTTCAAAAACCCTACTTCATGCTGTATGAAAAGAGAACTACTATAATTAGCCAGAACATTTTTCTTTTAAATCTTAGAGGTATCCTTCTCTCCATGATGGAATTCAGCAAATATATATTTTTCAAGTTACTCCAACTGCTATAAATAAGCAAGAAGCAAGAGGTTGCTAAAGAAGATGATAAAAGGAGCAAGAGAGGGTTGCGGTTATAGCTTAATAGAAGAGCAGTTATATGGCCTGCATGAGATCCTGTGTTCTATCTCCAGCACCACAAGGACTGAACAAAAGTAAAACACTGAGAATTAACGGATCACAGTAAAACAGTTCACTGTTCAAAACACACTGAACATCAGAAGTGCCAACTGTCCAAAATATACTTCCCATGGGACAACGTGATGGACCAGAATGGTGGCTACCTGTACTTGCGCTCAAGCTAGAGAGCCCAAAGTTAAAGTCTTTATCCCTTGGCAGCACATACTTAACAAAACAATTCCCCACCCCAAGAGTGTAGTGCTCACACTGTGGTTGACTTGATCTGTTTATGTCTAAATAGTTAACAACAGATGTAAGAATGTGAGCAGGCCTTGCAGGCTATCACTCTCAGCAAGGAACTTCAGGGATAATCTGGGCCTGTGGTAGATACCTCTTCAATGAAGTTATAATATATTTTATCTGTTTAACATTCATAAATCATATAGATTTTGATTATTAAAGGTATCTATCATCTTAGGTATCTTCAGAATTAAAAAAAAACGTAGGTCCAGGCTCATGCCTTTAGTCGCAGATAGTCAGGAGACAGGGATTTTAAGGATCACTGATAAAAAGTTCTCATGACTCTTAACCAATAAAAGTTGAGCTTGATGGGGTGTAATTGTCATTAAAGAATCATGTTCCTAGGCAAGCCTGGACAAAAATATGAGAAAAATTACTAAAATCAAAAGGGCTGGGGATGTGGTTTGCATACTGCCATGCATGTATAAGGCCTAAGGTCAAATGTTAGTGCCACCTTAAATTTTTTTTTGTAATTTTTTTGCCAGGCCTGGGGCTTGAACTCAGGGCCTGAGCACTGTCCCTGGCTTCTTTCTGCTCAATGCTAGCACTCTACCACTTGAGCCACAACACCACTTCCAGCTTTTTCTGTTTATGTGATACTGAAGAATCAAACCCAGGACTTCATGCATACTAGTCAAGAACTCTACCACTAAGCTGCATTCCCAGCGTGTTTTCCTAATTTTATGTCAGTTCTCTGATAGCTATTAACCATCCCCATTCCCTTAGCACCCCAACATATTAATTGTCTTAGATTCCCTCCTCTGGAATTTTTCTCTATCCTTGCTTTCTTTCCTACAAATTAATGAATGAATTTATTCCTAGATTGCACATGTAGATGTGTGCAGTAGAGCAGTAGTGGGAAAATATTTTCCTAAAAGAAGTAATAGTGAATACCTTAGGCTTTGCAGATAACATGATCTATAACATCTCATATCTCATATCTATAACATACTCATATCTGTCATTGTAGTCTGAAAGCAGTCATAGACTATAATATTTAAATCAATATATACTAATAGATTCAATAAAATAGTAATACAAGACTGCATGTTGTAAACTAGCTGTTCAACTTGGGGAAGGGGAATTAGGAAGGAAGGAAGTTGGGAGAAAAATGAGGGAGGAGGTAACAAGTTTGACAAGAAATGTACTTACTACCTTAAGTATGTAACTGTAACCACTCTGTACATCACCTTGACAATAAAATTAAATTGAAAAGTATTAAATAAGTATATATATGTGTGTTAATGGATAATATATGTGCCTCTCTCTATTTTTTTTCTTTTATGCCTTTTTGTTTCCATATATCTTACAGATTCAGTTTGTCAACTCATAAAAAAAAGCATGCTGGGATCTTAGGTTATGTGTTTGTGTGATGGTACTGGGGCTTGAACTCAGGGCCTGTGTGCTGTTCTTGAGCTTTTGTGCTCAAGTTTGGTGTTCTAGCACTTCAGCTACAGCTCCACTTCTGGCTTTTTGGTCTCATGGACTTTGCTGTCTGTGTTTGAACCATCATTCCAAGTAGCTAGCATTACAGGCGTAAGCCACTGGCATCTCACCCTGAAAATGGATTCCAAAACAATTCACAAAAACATGCACAACCATAGCATAGTTAGGAATAAATTTGACAAAATATTACCATTTCTATCCACTGAATATCTAAGATATTGTAAAAACAAATAGAAGAAAACCTATGTAAATTGAGAAATGAATCATGTCTATAATTCTACTTCTCCAAATTGATATCAATTTTTACAAATATTAATGCATAAATTCAACTCAGTACTAATAAAAATTCTAACATGCTTTGTTTTAGAAATTGACCAACTGAATCTGTAATGTGCATAGAAATAGAAAAGAGCTTAGAGGACAAAAACAACTTAAAAATTAACCAAACAAATGAAAGAACACAGTTTGAGGATTTAAACTATCTGATTTTAAGACATATACTATAAATCTATAAGTCAATGAATGGCATGTAACTATCACTCATACAGAGCAATTGACCAGATTGTACAATACTCTTGGATTGATACCCAGCAATATAAAAAAAAAATTTTTTTTTTTTTGGCCAGTTCTAGGCCGTGAACTCAGGGCCTGAGCACTGTCCCTGGCTTCTTTTTTGCTCAAGGCTAGCATTCTGCCACTTGAGCCACAGCGCCACTTCTGGCCATTTTCTGTATATGTGGTGCTGAGGAATCGAACCCAGGGCCTCATGTATATGAGGCAAGCACTCTTGCCACTAGGCCATATTCCCAGACCCTATAAAAAAATTTTAAGGTGTAAGCATATAGATGAACTTAATAGAAGACTCAAGAAACATTCCCACATACACATGGTTAATTGATTTTCAACAAAACTGCCTTAGAAATACAATAGAGTAAAAGATAGTGTTTAATAAAGAATTCTGGAATTACTAGATATTCACATAAATGAAAGGATCAATATCAATGTTTATCACATACCACATATGGAAATTACCTTAAAAATGGTTATGTCCAAACATGAAGCTTTAAACCCATGAATGCTCCAAAAGAAAACATGGGTAAATGAGTAGTTTTGAATTAAACAATTTCTAATACAGAATGTATTATGAAGTATAAAGGGAAAACTGATCAAATGAGCTTTATAGAAATTAAAAGCAGAAGTGGATCTGTGGCTCAAGTGACAGAGCACTAGCCTTGAGCAGAAGAAACTCACAGACAGTGCCCAGGCCCTGAGTTCAAGCTCCAGTACCAGCACACACACTTACACACACACATACACACGCATGTACACAAGCATGCATGTGCATGCACACACACATTTATTAAAAAGCCATGTGCCCATGGCTCACGCGTGTAATCCTAGCTACTCAGGAGGCTGAGATCTGAGGATCAAGGTTCAAAGCCAGCGCCTGCAGGAAAGTCAGTGAGTGAGACTCTTATCTCCAATTAACCACTAGAAAATAAAAAATGATGCTGTGGCTCAAGTGGTAGAGGCACAAAAGCTCAAGGGACAGCACTTAAGCCCTGAGTTCAAGTCCCATGGCCTAAAAAAGAATATTTTAAAAATACAAAAATAAAAGCTTCACCATAGTGGAGCCTCTTGGTTCAATTAATCCACACTAAAAAATGGAAAACTGAATGACAGGAATGTCAGGCAGGCCCTCATTGATGGAAGGGGCACACAGTGGGAGTAGAGATGAGAGTGTGAACAAAGAATAAATATGGTTTAAATAATTTGTTTACGTCTGTTAAAAATGTTTGAGAAATGTGGGAATGGGAAAAGAGACCACAGTTGAAGGAAAAAAGGGGCAGCATACCTATTCTATGATCCTGTTGACATAGGAGCCCCTGTTTAGCAGGGTGTGGATTTATGATGATGCGAAAGTGATACACATTCAACAGAACCAAACTTAGAGTTCTGAGCTTCGATCTCTTTTCAGGCTGGCAATACATAGTCATATCCTCTTTCTTAGCGCTGAGCTACGGCTGTGAGGTACAGATTCTAGTCAGCCATGACACAAAGAGAGGAAGCTACTGACATCTTACAATTGGGTATTTCGTAGGGTAGTTTCTATAAGTGCATTTTTCAATTTTTTTTTAATATTTTTAACTTGCAATGGAGTCTCATAGTAAATCTCATAGTAAATTGGTGACCATCCATATGTGAAATTCTAAAAGTTGCAAACTAAAACTAAGTGACAAAAAAGATGAATGATTTGCCAAGTCTTAGGCTGGGGTTGGAGTGAAGATAATTTTGATGATGTTTGCTCCAGTGAATATTTTTACCAAAATGTATCCAGACTGTGTCTTTTTAACTTTTGGTGCACTAGAAATTCTCACTTGATACATTCATTTTTTGCTCTTGTAATGACGTCTCCTTTTAGTTTATGCCCACTAATTTAAGTTTTCACTAATGGAACTTAATAACACTTTCAAAATAGAAATTTAAATATGCACTCTTGCTTTTATAACATTGATAAAAACAAAAGTATTTGTAACGTCTGGAAAAGTCCTTTATTAATACCTCTCTTTCCAAAAACATCACCTTTGATCTCCATTCCTTCACTTACTTGTTTATTTGTTCATTTATTTTGGTCAGTAATGGTTTAGAGAACTCAGAGCCTCATGGTTGTTAGGAAAGCAAGCTACATCTCGAACCATGCCATTACTCTTCCCCCTTTAAATCATGTTTTAAAAGATAGGATCACGTGTTCTCGTGCTACCATTCTTTGCTAGTGATCCTCCTTACCTACACTTTTCATGAGACTGTGATTGCAGGTGTGCTCCCAACAGATTCAGCTTGTTTAGCTGAAATGGGATTTTGCTAACTGCTTGCCTTGCCTGGTCTCAAACTGTAGTCCTCCCAACACAAGCCATGGCACACAGCCATTCTCTGATCTTGCACTAATGACTGTAAAGTGACAAGTTTCCTACTTGTCTTTCCTCCTCTAAAATACAATCTTTTTACTTAATACCTCAGCAGTAAGCTGATTGTCTATCTCACAGGAAGCTAGTAAAATAACGCAAAAAACAAACCCACAGTCTCTAAGTGTTAGGCACTGATCTGGAGCTTTCTAATAAATCAATTCATTGATTTTCAGAACTCCTTTCTCTATTTATATCATTATCCTCATTTTACTAACGAGAAGACTAAGGCTCAGAGTGAGGAAGTATTTCATTCAAGGCCACTCAACCAGTTAGTACGGGGGTTGGAAATTAAATACCTTTTCCTAGAAAGAACTTTACTTCCAAATATAAAATAATAATATAGTAAATATGAAAGAAAGGCAGGGCTGGGGATATGGCCTAGTGGCAAGAGTGCCTGCCTAGTATACATGAAGCCCTGGGTTCGATTCCTCAGCACCACATATATAGAAAAGACCAGAAGTGGCGCTGTGGCTCAAGTGGCAGAGTACTAGCCTTGAGCAAAAAGAAGCCAGGGACAGTGCTCAGGCCCTGAGTTCAAGCTCCAGGACTGGCAAAAAAGAAAGTCAGTTTTGTAGTAAAGACAAAGTGGAAACATCTTTCTTTACATAGAACAGTACATCTGCAATGTTGTTACTGCATGTTAAAGATGTAAGTCGATAGATGGATGAAAAGAGACATCTAGATAGATAAATACTTAGGTAGGTAGATAGGTAGGTAGGTAGGTAGATAGACAGATAGATAATACTTCAAAGATAAAAAAACTAAAATTTTAACCAAAATTATAACTGGTTGGTGAAATTATGATCTTTGTTCCTACCTCTTACATGTCTGTGTTGACTAAATTTCATACAACAAATATGTATTACATTCATAATTTGAAAAAGGGATATCTTTTTAAATATGCATGGAGTTTTAAATACCCTAAGTATCCTCTGCCATTCTGTAGGATTGAAAAATATGACTAGTAAGTCAAATGCCCTCTTCCCACAATGAATTTACTAATGTAAAGAGCAAGGACCATTCAAGTTTCCCTGCTATGTTATCTGTTTTACAGAATAATTGCCTATTTCATACTATTCATAAGGATACAGCATTGTGAATTTGTAAAAGGACGGCTTTTAAGCAAGTGCTGCAAAGCAACATCATGTCAATCAACTTGTCATGTCATACATTTTAGAAAATAGATGGATTAATTGGAAATTTATATGCAATAGCATGGGAGTAATTATATGTACTAAGCCAAATTTACTTATGATAATAGACTTAATTGGAAAATTCTTTAATGTACCATTTTAATAAGGGCATTAAAGAAATTGGGAAATTTGAAGAACATCCAATCATTTCTGAATTATAATTGTAAATGAGTGCAGATGACCTAATCTGCTTACGTAAATGATAATTATTAATTTAGCAATTGTACAAATGAGCTCCAAACATGGACTATAATAATTACAATAGAAACCAATAACTTCTCCTCTGCCATTTGCACAAATGATTAAATTATATGAGAAATGTTTTCTCTATATTTTAAAAGCTAATGTAAATTTAAGAACCTAGGGAAATTATTAGTGTAATTAAAACTAATAAGTAAGCATACACGAATAAGGAAAACAAACAGCTGGATGTGTAAAGCTTGAAGAAAGAACACTTCATTTTACTGTAAGTCTTAATATGAATCTTTCATTGAGACTCTCATGAATAATAAAGCACTGGAGAACTAATATAGCTTCCCATAGTAAGTTACCATGTAGGGTGTTGGGGTTCTTTTGTGTGTGTGCTAGTACTAGAGCTTGAACTCAGGGCTTAAACACTGTCTCTTTTCATTTTTACTTAAGGGTGGTACTCTACCCATTGAGTCACACCTCTACTTCTTTTTTTGGTGGTTAATTGGAGATAAGAGTCTCACAGACTTTCCTGCTCAAGATGGCTTTGAACCCCCATCCTAAGATCTCAGCCTCCTGAGTACCTAGTACTATAGACATGAGCCACAAATACTTGAATATAAGGTGTTGTTGAAAACATTTTTGCACGAAAAGATTTTTTTCCTCCAGAATGATATCTTCTCATTCCCACCTCACTACAGATAACTTTACACTTTGAAAATAAAGCTCTAGATTGTCACTTAACCACAAGAACCTGCAGGTAATTTTCAGAGTGTCTTTAAATAGAAAATACTTTTCATTATGTAAATTATGATTCAGGGTGAGTTTATACAGAAAAAGGAGGGTGGAGACATCAGAAAACAACAGCTGTTTATGGAAGGGAAAAGTACCCAAATCAGTCAATTACCAAAAAAGAGTCTAGGAGGTTTGAGGGAAAAAACAACTGGCAATGGAGTGTTTGGGCAGCAAAGCCTGCTCCTATGTGGAGCATGTTACCCTTACAGTCTTGATCCGGCAAACTGAGCCTATCCATAATGGCCCTTAATCATGTTGAGGAGGGGCTGGGGATATAGCCTAGTGGCAAGAGCACTTGCCTCGTATACATGAAGCCCTGGGTTCAATTCCCCAGCACCACATATACAGAAAATGGCCAGAAGGGGCGCTGTGACTCAACTGGCAGAGTGTTAACCTTGAGCAAAAAAAAGAAGCCAGGGACAGTGCTCAGGCCCTGAGTCCAAGGCCCAGGACTATAAAAAAAAAATTTTTTTTTTAAAACCCTGGGTTCGATTCCCCAGCACCACATATACAGAAAACGGCCAGAAGTGGCGCTGTGGCTTACGTGGCAGAGTGCTAGCCTTGAGCAAGAAGAAGCCAGGGACAGTGCTCAGGCCCTGAGTCCAAGGCCCAGGACTGACCAAAAAAAAAAAAATCATGTTGAGGAAATTGTTGCTGTTTAACCTAAGTGTTTGCGGTTTTTCCCTATGTCTTTTCTGCATCAAGTGAGATAATTTGCAGATTTTTTTTCATTTATTCTGCTAATATAGTATAGTATCTGGATTGATTTTTATTATATAACTTCCTCTGCATTCCTGGGATAAACCTCACCTTGTTGCAGAATCTTTTAATATGTTGTTGGGTTCATTTGCTTAGTGTTTTTGTTAAGGAACCTGATATCCATGTTCAATAGCAATAATCATCTATACTTTTCTTTTGTTGAGATATATTTATCTGGCTTTGGTATCAAGGTAATACTGGTCTTGTAAGATGTGTTAGAAAGTGCTCCGGTCTCTTGGATTGTTTTGGAAGAACTTGATAAGTATTGATGTCAGTTATTTTTTAAATGTTTGATAAAACTAATTCATGAGTGATGCCACCTGGAATATTCATTTCCAGGGTGTTTTGAAGACTGATTCAATCTTTCTACTTGTTACAGTGTAGTCACATTTTCTATCTATTCTCTCCATTTAGATCACTTGTATATTTCTGTATTATCTAGGATATATAATTTCTTGTGCTACAAAGGTTCATATGATTCTCTTTCAGTCCTTTTCATTTTTTTGTGGTTGGGAGTAATAGCCCCATTTTCAATTTTACTTTTAGGTTCTGTCTTTTTTCATCATACCTAAAAGCTTTTCAATTGTGTTGATATTTTCATAGAGTCAATTTTGGAGGGCTTCTGGTTTTCCATCACTTTTCCCTGCCCTATTTTAAAAATGCAAACTTTATTATTTCCTTCTTTCTGTCAACTTTAGGTTCAGTTTCCTCTTGTTTTTCTAGCTCTTCATATTAGAGTTAGGTTATTTACTTGAGATCTTTCTTGGTTTTCTGAATATTTGTCTTTGTTTCCATAAATTTCCTTCTGAACACTGCTTATGAAAGTTTTAGTATAAAAGAAATGCAAATCAAAACACCATTGAGATTCCACCTTATGCCCATTAAACTGACAATTATCAAGAAAACTAATAACAACAGATGCTGGAGGGAATGTGGCCAAAGGGGACTGCTACTACACTGTTGGTGTGAGTGCAAACTTGTCCAACCACTCTGGAAAGCAGTATGCAGGTTCCTCAAAAGACTAAACGTACAGCTCCCCTATGACCCAGCAACCCCACTTCTGGGCATTTACCCAAATGACCACAAAGAAGGCCAGACTAAAGCTACCACCACAACCATGTTCACTGCAGCATTATTTACCATGGCTAAGATATAGAACCAACCCAGATGCCCCTCAGAAGAGGAATGGATGAAGGAGATGTGGTATATATAGACAATGGAATTCTAGGCTTCCATCAGAAAGAATGGCATCGTCTCATTCATAAGGAAATGGAAGGACTTGGAAAAAATTATATTAAGTGAAGTAAGCCATGCCCAAAGAAAAATAGGTTGCATGATTTCCCTCATTTGTAAAAACTAGAATGTGTCTATGCTATTCTTAACAGAGGATCTCAATATCTCAATTGCCTAGTGCAAAAGACCATATATAATGAAGTGTATCAACGTGAACTCCAATGTATGGAAACAAGAAGTTCTTACTATGCCCTGTTTTTTCATTTCTCTTAGTTTTCTGTGTCTTGTATATAAGATTATTCAATATGTGGAAGGGAAAGGGAATCACAGAAACAGCAGGACAAAGGATGAACCAATGCAACATTGATACTCACTTGACACTTTGTTGGATATGAACCTAACAAGTTGGGGTTACTTATGTAACTGTAGCCCCCATGCTCATAACCTTTTCAATAAAAAAAAGTCTTAGTATGCCATGATTTTACTTATGTCCAAGTATTTTCTAACTTCTCTTGTGATTTCTTCTTTGATGACTTCTTGTTCTAAGAATACATTATTTCTGCCAGGCACCAGTGGCTCATGCCTGTAATCCTGGCTACTCAGGAGGCTGAGCTCTGAGGATAGAGGTTTGAAGCCAGTTCAGGCAAGGAAGTCCATGTGGCTCTTATCTCAAATTAATCACCAGAAAACTGGAAGTGGCGCTGAAGCTCAAAGTGATAGAGTATAAGCTGAGGCCCTGAGTTTAAACTCCAGGACCAACAAAAAAGAATATATTACTTATTTTCCACATATTTGTGAATTATGCAGTTTTTATTGATTTATAGATTCCTTCTCTTTCCAAGAGAGCAACTCTTTAGAATTAGTGTGAGTTCTTGAGCTATGGCTCAAGTGGTAGAGCACCAGCCTTGAGTTAGAAAAAGCTAAGGAACAGGATCCAAGTCAGATTTTAAGCCTCAGTACACACACACACACACACTCACACTCACACACGTGCATGCACATGCGTGCAGGACAAAGAAATATTGAGACTTATTTTATGACAAAACATATGGTCTGTCCTAGACAATGTTCTGTGTGCACTTGAAAAGAATGTGTTCTGTTGAGTGGGTTTTCTTATATAAGTGCAGTAAGTCCCATCAATTTATAATGTTAAGTTCTCTGTCTCTTTATTTTCTATATCACATTTGCTAGGAAATTTCATCAGTTATAAGTTCCTCTGCTATTGTAAACAAAGCTCTATAAAAATGTTTCCTGATGCACGAGTTCCTCATAGCATGTATCTAGAAGTGGAAATGGTAGGTGTAAGTTATGCACATGTTCACGTTAACAACCCATGCTTCTGTTCCAAAATGTGTAACAAAAATTCCCAGTATTGGGCTGGAAATATGGCCTAGTGGCAAGAGTGCTTGCTTCATATACATGAAGCCCTGGGTTCGATTCCCAGCACCACATATATAGAAAATGGCCAGAAGTGGTGCTGTGGCTCAAGTGGTAGAGTGCTAGCCTTGAGCAAAAAAAGAAGCCAGGGACAGTGCTCAGCCCCTGAGTCCAAGGCCCAGGACTGGAAAAAAAAATTCCCAGTATTGCACAGCTTGATGATAGTTGGTATTGTTAGATTTTTTTTTTGTTTTTGTCAACCTAATAGCTGCTTTATGATATATTATTGTGCAGTTAATATTCATATACTTGAAGAGAATGAGGTTTGGGGTTTTATTTATTTATGTTTTTTTGTTGTAGGGCTTGAACTTGGGGCCTATGGGCTGTCCTTGAGCTCTTTCTTTCCTCAAGGCTAGCTCTCTACCACTTTGAGCTGGTTTCTCGTGCTTAATTGGAGATAAGCATCTCATACACTTTCTTGCCCCACCTGACTTTGAACTGTGATTCTTAGATCTCAGCTTCCTAAGTAGCTAGGATTAAAAGTGTGAGCCACCAGTGCCTAGCTCTGAGTTCAACTTTCTACTTTGCCCTTCTTTCTCTCTCCTTTAGTTTTTCTCATGCTTCCATTCTTTCCCTTCACATAACATCTTGATACTTTTCCTCAATATTATTCAGGGAGAACCAGTATAGTCAGTAGACAGCTTAGACCCAAATTTGAGCTCTGGTTCTATTATTATTGATTTCTGACTTGTGTGACATCTGACAAGCTACTTAACAGAACCTGGCCTACAGTAAACATTTAACAGATGCTCATGATTATTATTACACAGATAGACAGTCAAATTCCAGCTTGCTCCAAATATTTCGTTTGTTTAATAAACATTTAAGTTTATTTTGAAGTAATTGTAGATTCACAGAAGGTTGTTGAATAGTGAACATATCTTAAAAATGTTTATATCTGATCTAATTATTGTACAATATCAAAACCAGGAGCTTGACACTGTATTTTCTATGTAGGTTATTTTATGACTTAAACATAAAACTACCACTGTAATTAAAGTAAAGAACTAGTCCATTACCACAAAAATCTTCTTCTACTACTCTTTTATGACAACACCCACATCATTCTTCCTACAAGCTGTAGCCCTGGCAACCACTAATCTTTTCCCTCTCTCTACAATGCTGTTATTTCAAGAATGATATTTAAACTGAAACATTCAGCATGTGCCTTTTTGAAACTATCTTTTTAAAACTGGTATCGAATTTGTTACTTCAATCATTCGTGTGTGTGTGTGTGTGTGTGTGTGTGTGTGTGTGTGTGTTTGTGTGTGTGTGCATGTCAGTATTGCATTGAACTCAGGGCCTGGGCACTGTCCCTGAGCTTTTTTTCCCAAGTCTTGTATTATATCCCAAATTCAAATCAGACTCCAAGACCCTCAATTAATACGAGCTAGGAACTTTATTTGGCCAGTCTGTTTCTCACTAGCGAGATAATCAGAAACGACTCCTTGCTTAGAGTGAGGTAGGTTTTTATGAGTGGGGTTACATTATTGGCAGTGACTCAGTGACCTTTGAGTCCATTTGTTCTTTTACATAAACATCAGGCACTGTGGCTCACAATAGACTGCCCATAGTGGCACCCTACCATGACTGTTTCTTTTCAGTGGCACTGGTGTCACTGGTACCTGTTGTTGGACTAAACAAGCAGATTTACAGAAGCAGAACTTAGCCTTGAGTTACAGGTGCAAAACATAGGCCAGGTCAGCATGACCATTATTCACTTTATAAAAACCCAATATCACCTCGAAGTAAAATATAGCCTTGAATAGGGGCAGTGTTTTCTTAGAGATGACCCTCATTAGCTTTTTCTTTACACCATACCAACTGTGTTAGCAGGGCTTTCTGGCTAATAGAGCAACTCAGTACAGCCAGTGACAAACTTTAAGGTTGTCAATGACATTCTGCGAGGCTGTCAGATTGGAGAACTTGAGTGACGAAGAGATGCTGCTTTGCTTTTAGCAAGGATGGGAAATTTTGCCTTTAATATTTGGCCCTGTTTCTGATTTCCTATTTATGACTTTTCATTAGTCAATTTTATAATCAATTAAAGCAAGCAAGCTAGGTACAGAAGCTACAATGGCGGGTAGCACTTCCTTTAGAACGGAATGTAGTACTTGGGACTAGGTTCCACAGCTGGCACTATACCGCTTGAGCCACAGCTCCATTTCTGACTCCTTGGTGGTTAATTGGAGGCAAGAGTCACACAGACTTTTCTGCACAGGCTGGCTTCCAACTGGGATCCTCAGATATCAGCCTCCTAAGAAGCTAGGATTACAGGTGTGAGCTACCAGAGCCCAGATCTTTCTTCATTTTAGTAGCTGAACAGTATTCTATACTATGGATGTACCACAGTTTTTCTAGTATACTCATTAGAAATTCTGGGTTATCTCCAGTTTGGGACTATTACAGCTAGTTTGAACTGTGTGTATGTTTCGTATATTAACAAATGTTCTCATGATATTTACTATGTATCATTTACTATTTTCAATTAACTCATTAATGAAAGTGCAAAATACTATTAATAAAATATCAATAATGGAAGTGTTATCAATGCGATTACCATCATTTTAAAGGTATATTGAGGCATAAGAAAGACAAATAAACTGAACAAGTTAAAACAGCTAGTGGGGAGGAAAAAAGCAGAATTAAAATAGCAGTCAAATATCAGGACCTACACACTCAGTCACTACCGTGTGCTAAAACTGATGTCTACATTATGTTTGGGAAATTCCATTTTCCCTTCTTTTCCCTCCCTTTTAGAGCGTAGGGCCATTCTTATACTAGGCACATTCCCAGCTCCAGGAACTCCATCTCTTCATCTGTGAAATGGAGATGATAAATAAATTCTAACTCAAGTCAGATGCTGATAGCTCACACCTGTAATGCTAGCTGCTCAGGAGGCTGAGATCTAAGGATCACCAGTTCAAAACCAGCTGAGGCAGAAAAGTCTCTGAGACGGTATCTCCAATGAACCACCAAAAAGGCAGAAGTGGTGCTGTGGGTCAAGTGAGCAAAAGAAGCTCAGGGACAATGCGCAGGCCCTGACTTCAAACCCCAGAACAGAAATTAAAAAAAAATCGAACTCAAGCATTAAGTAAAATACTGTATTGTGTGTGGCACATGGTCAAAGTGAATGTTATTATATGTTTGCTATCAGTTCTCGAGGATGGGGAGGTTAGTAGACCCTATGGCATATGCGTTGGGTTTGCAGACATTTGGAAACACAATGGACATTTATTTACAACTAAACCATTGGAAATGTATCATTTCAGTGTAATTTAATGTTGTAGATCATAAATGGCTAGGGGAAATTTAGAGAGATTCCCACTTCCACCATGAGACCTTATACCCAATACCCAATATAGATTCTCCAGAACTGGAAAGCACCTTAAAGTTCCCAGGATATATGTGTGTGTGTGTGTGTGTGTGTGTGTGTGTGTGTGTGTGTGTGTGTGTGAAATGGAATATATCCAGTGAAAAGTATAACATTATAGGTGTTTATGGAGTGCAGCAGCATTTATTAGGGAACTATATTCATATCTTGCCTCTCTCAGTCTTCACCAAAGTTGTGTTTTTTTCCTGGACTAGAAGAGGTACGGATAGGCTCAATTTATGTGTAGTTACTATTTTTCCCCATTGGTTCTGATGACTTCTGATCCTCAAGGAGCAAGGAAATTGAGAGAGAGAAAAAACCAACTTATGACACTTTTCAGTAACCTCAAGTGTGTGTTAAATGTTGCAGGAGGTGTTTAACAGGCCTACTGAGCAAGCAAAGAGTTTCAGTGTACACATTCAGTGTACAGTAAAGAAAAGGGAGAGGCATGATGTGAATAGAAATCCTTGTTTTGCAAAGGTGATGACAACTTGGAGCAGCTCATCCAACTGGCTTCATCTGATGCTGTTTCTATCACAGCTACATGCAGCTTTTTGGACCTTTTGGTTCCATCCTTTTTCAGTCATGAAGCTTTTTCTTCTGTTTTATGCTACCACCACCTGCTGTCCTATTCCTACCATACAGAAACTCTTCTACAGATTTACAGAGAGAACAAATCAGACTGCAGGCCTGTGATAGGAACATTTTTCAAAAGGAATTGAAGTACTCATACAATTTTAAAGGCTTCATTTTAAAAGTCATAATTTCTAAAATTAGAAACGTTTGCTTTTTTTTCAATGTCTATTAACAAATACCTTAGACATATGATAAATGAAGCACTGAATACACAGTTTTCACCAGGGCCAAAGAGAACAATTTGTATAGGCAAACATTCATTTTTATGTAACCAGATTATGACAGTGCTTATTCTAAATGCTCTTGCAATATTTTCTCCACCTGCATAACCACTTTCTAAGATAGGTCCTATTATTAGTCCCATTTCAGAGATGAGACAATCGAGGCCTGAAGAAGTATTACAGATTATAGAATGATGCAGAATATGAGCTAGGCCTCTGTGTGAGTGGACTAGCCATCCTTTCTTTGTTGACAGTGACCTTAGCTATGTGACTATTTTATCAAGCTTAGCTACGCAATTTGCTTTTTTTCTTGTGACATAGAACAGAAGAAAAATGCTTTGAATAAAAACCTGAAAAGCCTGGCATCGGTGGCTCACTCCTGTAATCCTAGCTACTCAGGAGGCTGAGATCCGAGGATCACAGTTCAAAGGCAGCCTGAACAAGAAAGTCCATGAGACTTTTCTCTCCAATAAACTACTCAGAAAAATTCAGAAATGGTGCTGTGGCTCAAGTAGTAGTAAAATAGTCTTGAGCAAAAAAGTCCAGGGACAGCACACAGGCCCTCATTTGAAGCCCAACAACTGACAAAAAATGAAGAGTTGGCTTAGGAACCAGTTTTCTCCTTCATCCATAAGACTAATGGGGTTAGGGTAATGTTATTTCTTCATACTGGATCCTAGAAGGAAAGAAAAGAAACAAGTGGAATTGATTAGCATAGTACACACCATATACCTAAGAGCTAAACCTTTGTGTATATAAAGTACCAAATCACCTTGTGTTTCTCATCTTTGGCAGTGTTACAATCTCTAGATCTCCGTGGAATGCAGAAATAGGTATTCATTTCTTACTTTCAAGTTGGCAAGTCAACTATGTATCTGTCCTATCTGTCCTATCCTGTCTATATCATTATAGAGTCCAAGATGGAGGGTCAACAGCTATGAGTGGCATGTATTTTTCAGGCAATGGCCTGGTTATAAGGTAAGCTATCTAATATGGCATATTCTCAAGCAACAGAACTGACCAAGTATATTCATAGTAACTACTAGTATCGTATCCTCCAACATCCTATTGGATAATAAATCAAGTTATATAGCCAAGTGAAATGTGAAGAGATAGAAATGTATAATCCACTCACCATACTGCAAAGACAAGGGTGTGGAAATATTAGAAAACAATTAGGACTATCGCTGGAGGCTCACCTCTGTAATCCTGGATACTCTGGAGGCTGAGATTGAGGATCATATTTCAAAGCCAGCCCCTGCAGGAAACTCCAAGATTCTTATCTCCAATTAACCACCAGAAAACCAGAAGAGGCACTGTGGCTCAAAGAGCACTACCCTGGAGCAAGAGAGCCCAGGGAGAGCCCCCAGGTCACGAGTTCAAGCCCCACAACTGACCCCAAAAAAGTTAGAACTAACCATTGATGCTACTGGTGCTAGCTAGTGGGGCTATTACTATAAGTAAATACAAGCTGGGTCGGTTTGGACATTTCTATATGAATTTCTCTTATTGTAAAGGTGATGTATGGAAGGGGTTACAGTTACATAAGTTACGTAATTGAGCACATTTCTTTTTGAACAGTGTCTTTCCCCATATGAAATTTATGCATCATAAAATTCACCCAGTCTATTTGTATGATTCAGCGTTGTTGTTATTGTTTAGCATATTTACAGCTGTGCATCTGTCACCAATATATAACTCCAGGAAATTTTCATTGTCATCCAGAAGAAGCATCACACCTATTAGCAGTCACCCCACTTTGCTTCCTATTTCTAGTCTCTTCTTTTCTCTTCTCCTTTCTTCTCTTCCCTTCCCTTCCCTTCCCTTCCCTTCCCTTCCCTTCCCTTCCCTTCCCTTCCCTTCCCTTCCCTCCCTTCCTTCCTTCCCTTCCTTCCTTCTTTATTTCTCTCTCTCTCTCTCTCTCTCTCTCTCTCTCTCTCTCTCTCTCTCTCTCTCTCTCTCTCTCTCTCTCTCTCTCTCTCGCCTATCCTGGGGCATGAACTCAGGGCCTGAGCACTGTCCCTGAGCTCATTTTGCTCAAAGGTAGCACTCTACCACTTTTGCCACAGCACCACTTCCCGATTTGTCTTTGATTCATTTGAGTTAAAAGTCTCGTGGGTTTTTCCTGGGCTGGCTTTGAACCTGGATCCTCAGATCTCAGCCTCCTGAATAGCTAGGATTACAGGTGTGAGCCACACCAGCACTTGCCATTCCAGTCCCTTTAGATTTTCTTTCGGACCATGAGTTTGCCATTTAAGGATGGATCATAGAAATATAGTCATATCATATATGATCATTAATGTCTGCTTTTTTTGAGCACCACGGTTTCAAGAAATACTCCATTGTATATAGATACCACAATGTGTTTATCCATTCATGGATTAGGTGGATTTTTGTGTCACTCTCACTTGTGTTTCTGTTTTCTTGGATACATATCTATGCCTAGTATTGCTGGGTCATATGGTAAGTTTTCTAATGTGCCAGCTTAGAACTATTCATAGTATTCTTTTAGAATTCTTTTTCTTTTGTAAGGTGAGTCCTCTCTCATTCTTGAATTTAGAAATTAGAATGGTCTGGGTTTGGGAGGGCAGCATTTGGACTTGAACTCAGAGCCTTGTGCTTGCTAGGTAAGTACCGCTTAAGCCAAGTTCACAGTGCTCTTTTGAAAAGTATTTTTTGGATAAGGTCTGTTTTGGCCTGGCTAGTCTCAGACTGCAGTCTTCCTAACTATCAATCACTCATAGCTCAAGTTACAGATGCACACCACATGCCTGGTTTGTTACTTGAGATAGAGTCTTGCTACCTTTTTGCCGAACTGGCCTCAAACCATGTCCTTTCCAGTCCCCGCCTTCTGAGTAGCTAGGATTACAGATGTGAACTACCACATCTGGTTCATATATTTTGACTTATTCTTTATTACTTCCTTTGTTTTATTTGCTCTCTTTTCTTGTTCCTTAAAATGGAAGTTTAAGTTATTGATTTTCAATTTTTTGTTGATTAGATTGTGGGTTAGATGATTGATTTGACATTCTTTTATATATATATATATATTGTAGTGTGTGGAATGGAATTCAAAGCTTCATGCATGCTAATCAGGTGTTTCGCAACTGAGCTCCATCCTCAACCCTGAGATCTTTTTATATATGTGCATATGTGCATCAACTATAAGTTTCCCTTTATTGCTGCTATCATCACACCCATAAAGTTTTGTACATTCTGTGGGGTTTTTTCATCTGAAATTCTTTTCTTTCTTTTTTCTGAGGGGAAGGGCGTGATACTGAGGTTTGAACTCAGCCTCACACTTGTTAGGCTTGCTTACTCCTAGCTGGCACACTACCACTTAAGCCATACCTCCAGCCCAACTTTTTGCCAGTTAATTAGAGATAGTCTCACGGGCTTTTCTCTTGGAGCTGGTTTACAATTGTAGGCCTCCAGGTCTGAGCCTCCTGAGTCGCTAGGATTACAAGTGTAGCCAGCTGGTGGTCAACCACTAGCATCCAGCCTGAAATTATTTTCTAATTCTTTTTTTCATCCAACGATTCTTTAGAAATGTATTATTTAATTTCTACCATTTGTGAATTTCAATTATTCACTTTTATTTATATCCCACTATGGTCAAAGTCCATATATCTCATGATTTCAGTTCTTTTATATTTAATGTTCTCAGGACTGATGTACATTTTATTTTATGACTTTTCCATATATACTTGAGGGGGATATGGGTATTTTTGTTTGGGGTTTGGGGTTTTTTACTTATCCTGGGGCTTGAACTCAGGGCCTGGACACTATTCATGAGCTTTTTTTTTTCTCAAGGCTATTGCTCTACCACTTGAGCCACTTCTGGTTTTTTTTCTGAGTAGTTTATTGAAGATAAGGGTCTCATGGACTTTCCTGCCAGAGCTGGCTTTGAACCTAGATCCTCAGAGCCCAGCCTCCTGAACAGCTATGATTACAGGCATCAGTTCCTGGCTGAAGACGTCTTTGTTATATGTTAGCTAGGATTTTAGGTGTGTATTAGCTCCAGTATGCGGATAGCTTCTTCAAGGTTCTATTTCGTTGTTAATCTTCTGTCTAGCTATTCTACTCATTATTGAATGTGAGTGTTGAAATTTCCAAATGGTATTGTTGTCATATTTTGTTCACAACTCTTTTTTCTCCTATTGAATTTAAAAGACAAATACATAAAGCATTAATTATGAATGCTTATTGATGGGCAAACAATGGATGAAGTAATAATTTGCATGACAGTAACATCACAAAGGCAGAAGGAGGGAAGGGAGGTGTTTAAGAGCAATGTTTTCATATGCTATTAAAATTTAGTTGGTATTAATCTGAAGTAGATTGTTAAGATGTCAGTTTCAAATCCCAAGGCAGGCATTAAGAAAATGATTATAAAATACTATAAAGGAAATGGCATGAGTTTTAAAGTAGTGCACAAAAATATTCATTTCATGTAAAAGGAATACAGGAACAAAAGGCCTCCAAAGAACATGAGAAACAAATAGCAAATGGCAGGTGTGAATCTTACCTGATCACTGGGGAAGTGCATCCAAGTTCTTTTGAGGAATTTAGTTCCAGAGACAAGACAGTATCTGAAAGCAAAAGTAGGTCCATGAAAGTGTACATCTTTTTTTTAAGATGGGGGGGATAGCAACATAATTGTATGCTAATGAGAATAATGCATTAGAGAGAGAAAATTTGAGGTTGAGAAACAGGAGAATTGTCAGGGGCATATATTTGCATGTACGAGGAGAAATGTGCCTCTGTTGCATGAGGAGATACTGTTTTTAGCTATAAGCACAGATGGGAAACAAAGTCAGGAGGTGTGAGGAATGATAGAGGCTGGTGGAGAAAGTATCAAAAGTCCTTTTTCGTTGTGACATTTTGCAGTCTGCATCTACATGATACACATGAAGAAGCATTCACATTTTTTTTCCTCCTTGGAAAAATAAGTAATATCTTTGTATAGAACCTTAGTAAAACACTGTAATGGATTGTATATGATAGGAAGAAAACTAGAAAAAGCATCCAAATATTGTAACTTAAATATCCATTGACGGAGGCAAAGGTGAAACAAGTAGTTAACCCATTCACAATATGCAGCAGATTAATAGATTAATAATAATTAATAGTGAGTATAAAGCAGTAGAGGAGGCACTGTCTTCACTCCTTATTTTTATTGTCTCCTGTTCCTCCATTAAAAATTCCTCAGTATTAAATATCATGTAATGGAATTAGTCTCTCTCTGCCTGTGTCTCTTCACAGACACCTATGTTAAGTATCAGGCTAGGTACTGGTGGCTCATGTCTGTAATCCTAGCAACAAGGATGCTGAGATCTGAGGATTGTGATTCCAAGACAGCCTGGGTAGGAAAGTCTGTGAGACTTATATCCCATTTGCTACCAGAAAGCCAGAAGTGGAGTTATGGTTCCAGGGCTAGAGCACTAACCTTGAGTAAAAATGCCAAGTGAGAGCATGAGGATCTGCATTCATTACCAGCAGAAAAACAAATAGAAAGTGGGCATCATTCTATATTTGAATGCAAACACTAGAGAGTCGGTATTAATTAGTTCAGTTAGCTTCCTTTGCAAATAGTCCAAGGACGAGTGAAAAGAGGGAACAGAAAGAAATAATGTTCTGTACTGATTGGTGTCCATATGCAAAAGTCAACTCTCTCAAGTTGTATTGTAGGAATGTTAAAGGGCAATATCTCATAAAACAATGAAGACAGGCTTAGAAGAGCAAGTAATTGGGATCATACAGGAAGTGTTCTTTTCAGATAGAAAGTTAGTTATTATGCTATTTTAAGTGCTACCTCAATGTATTATTGGATCACTTGACATAAGTAATTAAGTACTATTTAGTGAAGAAAGCATTTATTATACAAAGCTAATACTGCTTTTGTCATTTTATTTAAAAATTTAATATTCATGGGACAACTCCACTCGATGCTTCTGGCTCTCCTACTATTTAAAGGCCAGAATAAAACATTTGAAAGAAGAAAAACAATAATGTTAAGCATCAAGAACTGTCTTCCAGCCTTTATAAGACATGCATGAAAATATGATGATGTGGATAAAGAAAGGAGGAGGACGACAGTAAGAAAAGAAAAGCCCAAAACTCTATCACCAACAAGAAAAACAAGGCAGTGACAGGAATTTTCTATGCTTTAGAAAGGAACTCAAGCACAAAGTCAGAGGTAGCAATATTGCCACAGTGACTTCTGGAGTAGATTTTCCTGCTTTCTTTTACAAGCTTCTAGCTTCTGTTTACTCTGTCCAAGCTTTCGTAAGAATATGATACTGCTTCTCACTTGTAAATTCCTTGAGGGCACAGGGCATGTCTTGGATCTTTGTATCTCACAGGGCATCTAGATAATTCCCAGCCAATAGGGAGGTCCTCAGTAACCATCCACAGAAGGGGTGGCCACAGAAATTGAACAATATAAAATATATTCAAAAGCAATAAAAAGGAGATGAATATATTTTAAATGCATTTTCCCCATTTTTCATTGATTGTGAATTCATAACTTCAAAGAAAATTTTAAGAAATCGGTGTAAATTTGTTTATGTACTTCTTTGCTTTTGTACAGACTCTGGGGCTTGAACTTTGGGCCTGGGCACTTAACAACAAATCAGCCAAAAGCCAGAAGTGGAGGTGTGGCTCAGGTGGTAGAGCTTCAACCATGAATGGAAAACTAGACAAGAGCACAAGGCACTGAGTTCAAGCCCCCGTGCCAGCACAAACATGAATATATGCCCAACTCAATACTTCCTCCAGACGTGTACTTATTCTTCCTTCCACCGGGAATATTCCCAGTTTTTCCTCAGATACGCATCTTGCAGACCTCAAAATCAAAGCACAAATATGATCTTTTCAAAATAGCACTCTTGAACTCTCCTACCCCAAGCCAGTCAACTTTCTTGCAAAAGCTATCGTGCACTGTCTTGAGGATATTTATCACCGTTTGTTAAGCGAATGAATGGTTGTACTTGTCTGAGCAACACCATTAGAATGTAGGGTCTTTGACACTTTTACTAGGACTCAAAAATCAGAAACCTGTTTGGGAAATCCATTTGCATGCTGCTTGTTTCATCTATAATTGATTTCTTTTTATTTCCTCTAAGTGAATCTTAAAGTTCTCTTGCAACATCCCCCAGCTGTGCTAAGGGAAAACACAATGAAGGGGTTTTGTGCCTAAATGGGCCTAAGTCAGTGTAACTAGATATTCTATCAGAAGAGTAACACTGAGAATCTACGGTAGGGATTCTCAAAAAAGTTAGGGTGAACCGGAATGAGGACATAGCCACAGACGAAAACTGCTTCTTCAGATATCTACCATGCCTTGTTGGTGGCTCTTTAGTAAGGAAGTCTGGGCTTTTACCACCCCATTTATCTCAGCTGTGGAACAGGAGTCTTGAAGAGGAGGGATTCACATATAGCTGCCACCCAGTCAGCACATAGTAACTAAAGCATAGGGCATGCTTCATCTCTTGCCTACTATGTACCATGCATGAGCTAAACTCAAAACATGCATTAGCCTATTCAGCCTTCCTGTCCACTTTATTTGCAGTGCTGAGAAGTTAGGCATGGTGGTACATGCCTGTAATCCCAGTACTCCAGAGACTGAGGTAGGAATTTCAAGAGTTGTAGGCCAGCCTGGGCTACATAGCAAGAACAAGACAAGACACACACACATAGTAAATACCAGTCATATATATATATATATATATATATATATATATATATATATATATATATATATATATACATATACATATATCCTGTACTGCTGAGGATTGAACTCAGGGCCTTATACATGCTAACTAAACACTCTATTACTGACCTACCACTCTACCCTAAATTCTCATAGATCTTTTCATGTCCTTTTTTGTTACAAAAAGATGAAGTAGACCTATACAAGGTTGCATTATGACATTCCACCCACATAGACCATGTACTTGACAGCCTTTTTACAGAAGAGGAACTAAGGCTCAGGGAAGTTCAATGATTTCTCTGTAGTCACAGAGCTATTACTGAGGATTTATACTAAAGTCTATGGTCTTAGCCTCCTTATTGGATGAAGAATGAATGTCTAATATCTTTTCTGACTCTAATACTGTTTTTTTTAAGTTCAATCAAAAAGGAACAGTTTGGAGTAGCAATATAGCTCTGTGGTAGAGCCATTGCCTAGCAAGCATAGAGCCATAGGGTTCTATTCCCAGCACTGTGACAACAGAACTGTTTGTCTCAAGATCAAATGCATCCCTGGAAAACTATGGTTCTCAACTTTTGGTCACCTGGCAATTTCCAGAAACACTATTTTGTCATCGTCATGACTAGCGATGTCACTGTTACTGTTATCTAGAGAGTAAGCAGAGAAAGCAAGAATGATGATTAACACTTTATAATTTACAAAACAGTTTCCTACAGAAAAGAGCAAAGAAGTTTAAAATAATTTCTCAATTTTTATTGTTATTGTAGAGTTGATATACAGATGGTTTACAGTTACATGAATCAGGTGATGAGTAAGGAGTACAATTCTTTTGAACCATGTCTCCCCTTTCATTGTTCTCTCCTGGTTTTTCCCTCCCATCTCCACCCACAACATATCCAGTTCATTTTCCACATAGTGTCTAGTGAGTAACACTGTTGTATTGTTCATCCTTGTTCCAACTTCCATGTGTCCTGCCTTGCCCTCCCAAATACAAATACACTAATAAACAAGACAAAAGAAGAGAACAAAAACAGCAACAATGGCAACTAAAAGATGTCTCATTTCCTTTTCTTGGAGTTCATTTCATAGGATATTATTTTATATGGTGGTTTGTACATAGCTATTGAGCTTTTGCACACCATTCATATGCATATCCTTCTTTGGCCTCTGTATATTAATGTCTAAGGTTGAAAAGCCTTGCTGCAGGAAAAATCTTAGCGGGGAAAAAGAAAATAGTGTATTTCATTGGAAGCTTGTTTACCCTGATGTGATATTCTATTCCAAAATTAAATGTGCAGTATGTCTTTTATAGTATACCAAAGGGTCAATATTGGTTTGCACCTTTAAAAAGGAACATTGCCTAAACAAAATGAAGCAAAATGTTCAATTGCAGGACTGATCATCTATGATTTCAGCCATCAGTGCATTCATTACCCCTTTAATTCCGTATTAATCCAGGGTGGTACACATGGTTCAAAAATCTGTCTGAGCTCAAGGCTCTGGGCCAATTCTGACCTTTCTCTGTCATCCTAGAAATAGCTTCTGTAATGACCATGGGTACTGTGGTTCTACCAACATGAATGGTAGCTTCAATTTTGATTAAAATTCATTAAGCCACAGTCATATTTCCTTTTGTCTTTGTGATGAGCTGTGGGAAGTAAATGAATGCATCAGCACACACACACACACACACACACACACACACACACACACATACACACACACTCAAGGAAATAGGTCTCTGGTAATTCTAAGCAATGCACAATGCTTTTCCATAATTATGAATGTTGATGACCAGAAACAAATGGTTTTATAACAACTTATTCTTAGTACGCTTGTTTTACAAAAGTACATAACTGATGCTTTGTGAAGCTTTACTAATTTTATTTTTACTTATTTTTTTTTGCCAGTCCTGGGGCTTGGACTCACGGCCTGAGCACTGTCCTTGGCTTCTTTTTGCTCAAGGCTAGCACTCTGCCATTTGAGCCACAGCACCACTTCCGGCCTTTTCTATATATGTGGTGCTGAGGAATCGAACCCAGGGCTTCATGTATACAAGGCAAGGACTCTTGCCAATAGGCCATATTCCGAGCCCTAAAAATTTTATTTAAGGCAAGAAAATGCCACATAAATCCACTTTCTATTGGTGACACGTCAGATTATCTGTGACCTGTAACTCAAGTTCCTCCCCCAATGACGAAGAAAGTATTTGTGGTCCTGGGGATCCACCCCCTCATTAAAATGACTCAGGCTGAAAATACCAATCTGGAAACATATTGGCTTCTAGAACAAGTGTAAATAAAGCAGATTATGCGGTTTATCTCATATCCATTTGCACCTTTGGCTAGGTGAATGAAATCGAATATGATTAAATGGATCTTTAGAAATAATAAGATGTTGAAAATAAACTACACAACTTGTGAATATAGATGGAAGGGGTGACATTGCACAAAAAGAAATGTACTCATTACCTGACTTATGAAAAGGTAACCCTTCTGTATATCACCATTACGAAAACAATCTAAAAAAATAACTGAAATTTGGCTGGGGAAAAACTAATCGTTTAATGATATTAAAGAAAACAATAAAAACAGTTCTCTGAGGGTAGAATTATTTTGGGATACAGAGGTTTTTTGGGGGAGGAGGGCTGGTGATCCTGTTTTTTAACTAACTAGTGGAAGTGGTTGTATAATATTGAGAATGTGCTGAACTGCTCATTATTGAATGCCTCATTTATGTCATATAGATTACATTGAATGTTTTCCAAAACAAAAGCTACATAAATGGGCCTATTGAAATACGTAGTTAGATCATGTGCAGTCTCCTAGTGTCCACATGGTTAACCTGCATCTTCGTGGTCTCCATGTGCCTGATGGGTGTTCACATACCTGAGGTGTTTATACCCTCCTCTCTTTGGCAAAACATAATTTAAACTAATCAATGCAACCAAATTATCCAGAAATAGAATGAAAAAACATTAAAATGGTATCATTGAATTTTAAACTACTGGCAAATCTACCTACTGGGAACACAAGATGTGTCCCAAATGTAATGAAGTGCAGTAGGTCTTCTACTCATTGAATCCAGCACCATGTTTTTCCTACCTTCCTCCAGATGCAAGACAAAAAAGAGAGAGAAAACAAACTAGGAAATAGGAGTTCTATATGCTGTGCATCATCTCCAGGTTGCTTCTGAAAACTAGTTTTTAGTCCAGGTGTTTTGTTTATCTCTTCCTCTGTTACTGTGATAATCCAACCAATTCTGTAGTTCCCATATATTAAACCTGGAGAGAAACTCACTCAGCATTATTCCATCCCTCCAGAGCCCTCTGTAAAGAAGATATCCGTAGAAATGGATGAATCGCTTCCCTTCTTCTAAGGTCAACATAAGTCAAAGCAATGAATTCAGATCAAAATTTCATTGTACATTGGATTGTTGCAGTTCCAACAGCACCCCCAAAAGCCAATGTGTCTCAGGTTGTTTGATGTTTCTAGAGACATGAGGGATACCTTTGTTCATATACACAGAACACACACACACACACACACACACACACACACAATCAGATCAGAGAAGTAGAAAAAACTCAGCTGGCCAGTGCGGGTGTGGGGACTCCCTCGTAGGGAGGGACATAGTCACACATATGTATGTGTGCACACCTGTGTAATCACCTGTAGCTGTCTATAAACACACAATCAATCTGTACAGCACCAGGATGCCTTCCCTCAAGTAACTCTTTTTTTTTCCCGTACACCTTCTTTTCAACTTGGACATCAGTTGGAAGAGGGGACCAGAGACAAAAGTTTGCAAAGCTTTCTTCTTCAGGCAGTTCAGAGTAGGAGCTACACACACACACACACACACACACACACACACACACACACACACACACACCCTCCCCAAAATGGCCTGGAGAATTTTTTCCAGAAAAAAATACTTCATCCTCCCTCAACTTCGATTGAAGCCACCGTTGAGTTAGTTCAAAGAAATCATCTTCCTGCAGTGTGCCATACCAGGGGGTGAGGCTTAATACACATGGCCCGTAATGGCAATGCACACCAAACCCCAACGACAATGACGACATTGCATTTGCTTGGCAATGCATCTTCCAGAGAAATACGGCTGTTTTCCTTTCCGATGGAACTCTTCCTTTCCGTGGGCATCTTGCCCACGCCGACCCGTCCCCACCTCCCTGGAGCCTCCGGGGCTGGAAGCCAAGGAAGCAGTCCCCAGATAACCATTCAGTATAAACAAACCGTGCGGCTTTAATGGAATTACCTCAGCCTGCTAGTAAATAATTTATAGTAGGCAGTAAATAAAATATGGTTCTACGTCTTTAAAAGAGTTGTCAAGTGGAAAACACCCACCGGAGGGACGTAAACCCCAAAGATCGCCAACCTGAAAGGCGTCGGGTGGGATGGGGAAGCCAGAGAGGAAAGCCAACATGTGTTTCCACCGCGCCGGGCGACGTGGGTGCTGGCCGGGCGGAGCCGGCGGCTTTCAGCTGCGGTTCCCGCAGGGAGCAAAGGCGACGCCGCTGGTCTTTTCCACTTAGCGCAAGGGGCCAGCGATTCAAAAGCCCCGGAGGGGAGGGCGTGCACTTTCATAATAATACCTTCCATTTGAAAGCCTAGCCTCCTCCAAATTCGTTCTTCCATTTAATCTTCCAAGCTAGTCTACCAGAAAGACCAGGTTGGGTAATTCCTAATTTTGTTTTTGCATGGGTTCACAAAAAAAAAAAAAAAAAAGTTAGAAGGCTTCCGGACAGAGTCAAGTGAGATCCGAGAGTCCACATAGATCTCTGCAGGTCCCGCCAGCACACTTCTGCATCGAGGGGCCCCCAGGAGTAGCTAGTGTTCCTCCCCACCCCGCCCCGTCCAATACACTTGGGTGGGGGAGGGTTTACAACCTTCCCCACTTCTTCTTTCGGTGACCTGAGACCCCTCTAAATAAATTTTCTGCCCCTCTTGTCCCTCCATCCCGCCCTGAGAAAGCCTGTCCCCAGTTCGGAGGACAGATTTATGAATGTCTCCTCAACACTTCCCTCAAGACAACCTTGACCATGAAACCAGAATCTTGAACACTTGACCTAAATTTCCAAGGGCATCTGTTTCCGTCTGTAATTGTCACCAGGCTTCATTTGAAATTCGATCCTGTGTCACTAATGGTATTAACAGAAGCTGAGATCCAACCTTCCAAAGAGAGACTGTTGCATAGGATTTTACATCCAAAGGAAAGTAAATCAGTTTCTATAAACTTGCAGCAAGCTCCTCCCCGACTCCAATAAAACTGTTGTCGCAATCAATAAATCTCAGGTTTGGGGCAATGAAAATTAGATAACTGTTCTTTCTGTCTCTCCCCCACCCACCCCGTTAAGACAAAGCCACTATTCAAAGAATGAGGCGTCTTGTTAACCATTTCTGAAGTCTTGCTCGGTCCCCGGCGCCTTTCAGACACGCACCTCTCAGGCATCGGAGAAAAACAGACGTTTAATTACAGTGACTTTTGTTCCATCATTACGGGTAATAAAGGCAACCTTTCCGCTAGATACAATTATAACGCAAGCTGCTCCAACACCTGCACGCATCCCATTTGTCTCCAGCATGGATTTTCCCTCTTTCTCTAAAGTGCCTTTGAATTTCTCCTTCTCTTCTGACCAGAAGATTTAATATGTTGCCAGAGATAGATTTCACGAAATCGCGTCGCCCCTTCTGTAGCTACATCTGCTCCGACCTATTAAGAAAAGTAAGACATTTTGATACTAATTGCAAATAAATTGTGATGTGTTCACCGAGTAATTGATTTAATGAAGTTCCTATGAAAGTCCTGAGATTGGCCAAGTGAAACGACCCCTGGTGCGTCTATTGTGGAGGGCAGGGAAGGTTGGTTTTGTTTTGTTTTGGGTGTTTTTTTTTTTTCGTTTTCTCTATTAAAAAAAAAAAGAGTGGACAGGAGAGAGAGAAAAAAAGAGAGAGATTGAGAGAGAGGGGGAGAGGGAGAGGGAGAAAGATTGAGAGAGAAGGGGAGAGGGAGAAGGAGAGAAAGAGGTTGAGAGCGAGAGACACAGAGGGGGGAAGAGGGAGGGAGAGTGAGAAAGGAGGGCGAGGGAGTGGGCACAGATGTTAGCACCGCAGCCTGCTGGGTGGCGGGAAAGTAGCTCCAGGATAGCCCCTCCCTCCGGTCCGGTGTTAGCCTACTGCTGCCTGGCCGAGGAGGTACCAGCAGCCGCTTCTAGAGCTGGCACTGTCCTCCTATGCACTCCGTTTCGTGGCAACCTTGGGCAGCGGAAAGGAGCACTGCGTGGGCTGCCTGCGTGCTCCGAGTCATGCCGGCTGCGTGGGGCGCAGCCACGTGGTCTTGTTTCTCAGCTTCCTGAAGTACTAGGACAGAGGCTAAGTTGCTTTCTCTCCGTGTCTCTCTCTCTGTCACACACACACACACACACACACACACACACACACACACACCCTAAAGCCAGGCACTGGGAAGCTAGGAAGGAAGCAGGGACCTCCCCGAATGTGTCTCCTAGGGGTTTGGCCCCCAGACTGCTGAGGTGGGAGTAAGGAGCAGGGCTGGGGTACCTGGCTCCAAGAGGACACGCTAGTGGATGTGGTCCCCAGTCCACTCTGCGAGCGAGAGTTTGGACAGTGCAACCCCCTTGGGCACTTAAGTGGATTTTCCTTCTTAATCTTTCTGCCCAATTATATAATATTAAAGAGCCCAGGGCATAAAGAGTGCAGAGAGGAAACAATTTCCTGAGCATCTACTACAGGGAGGAGCTTCATGATTGCCCCCCTTTAATAGAGCCTGAAGCGGAGGCCACAAAGATACGTGGTACCCCAATGTCTATAATGGCCCGAGCAGTGTGGGCCACTCGCCACGCGTGGCTCTAATAGAAGGAAGACGAATCCTGCAAAACAATCCCCGATTTGCCCTTGAGGCCCTGGAAATAATCTCTACCATACTTTGTTTGCGGGGGGGGGGGGGGGGGTTAGGAAGCAGGCAAAGGGAAGTCGATGACAATGGCGCCCTGTTGGAGTTGGCGAGTTCGAGGCCTGCATCCAGCTTTCATGTTGAGGTTGGAATGTTTGTTTCGTTTTGTTGCAAAGAGAAAAGCCGTGCGGGAACCATCACAAGCACGGCCAAGTAAAGTCTGGCTCCACATGTGTCACAGTTGCCCCCAAACAACTCCTTCGCCCCCCCCCCCCCCCCCCCGTGATCGCCAGCCCTCGCGGGGTCGGGGCCGGATGCGACCGGAGCCGGCCGGCTAGGTGCGGTTCAGAGACCACCTGCTGCGCCGAGGCCGCTTCCCCGCGGGCGATCGCCGGGAACAGCTTACCTCGCTGCCAAATGCAAATGGACGGGGGGGGGGGGGGGGGATGGGGGACTGGTCCTCCCGAGGGGGAAAACCTAATGCAAAGGGAAGGCCGGAAGGTGACTCCTGGCTTGCCTTGGCCCCTTTCTGACTGGGCAGGGCTCAGCGCTGCGGTCCCAGGAGTCGGGAAAGCGAATGAAGCCAGCGGGGAGCGGGCTGCCAGGAATTGCCTCCCCCCCCCCCCCCGGGCTCCCCGATCGCACGTGGGGAACAAGGGCTCCGCTTGCTCCTTCCGGCTCCCCGCCCTTCTCTCTGGACCTGGTCCGGGGCAAGGCCCACCGTGGCCGCGGCTCACATGCGTGGGGCCGCTCGGAGCCCCTGTCCTTTCCCGCTTGGTGGGGATGCAGGACCTGAGAGGGCTCGTCCATTTGGTGAGGGGAACCCCCGCGAGTCGCATCGCCCCACGCTGGGCGTGTGTGCGAAGCAGGAAGGACCGCAGTGCCGTCGGCACTCCCCTCCCCCACCCCGGGCCCCACACTAGGTGAACTGCAAGCAACTTTCTCCCGCCCCACGTGACAAGGACATTTTCTAGGGTGGCGATCTTAGCCCGCCCCGCAATCTGTTTCCGTACAAAAGGTGCTCAGCCAAGTCCCAGGCATTTCGAAGAAAGGAGAGGCTACACCCCCATAAAGCTGGGAGGCCACAGGGGTGGGTGTGTGTGCCGGGAGCTGGGCCGCAAGGGTCTTTGGGATTGTTAAGGGAGCCCCCCTCCCCCCATGGCGCGAGCCAAGTTAGGATGTGAGCGGGTTGGCGGGGCGGGATTGTTTCAGGATGACCTCCTCTCCCCAATAAGTGGGCACCAGCTGCCGGGGAGCGCGGCCAGGGCCACGAAGCTTTTGTGAGTAGTATTCACATTCCAGGAGCCACAGGAAGATTGACAACGGCCTCGGGATCGGGAGGGGGGAGGGAGGAGATCACGACAGCCTGCTTAGTTGGAAGTGGCACCCCATGTGTCCGCAGGACTTTTCGCCTCCTGGGTGCAGCTGCACCCCTGGTCCGAGAGGCTCTCGCCACCCCTCCCCGGCTACAGCGCCCCCTAGGTCCCGGAGCTGGACTGGGTGTGCACGGATGGGCGAGGGCCCTGGTGGGGACTGAGAAGCGATCGCCCCCGGGGGTTCGGCTTCTGCAAGTGTGATTTGGGTAGCTGGGAGTGGAGATTTACGATCCTGGAGGACAGAGCGTGAAAAGGGTATCATCATCAGTTTTGACTGAAAGAAAGAAAACATATCTTTAACAAAAAGAAGGGCCCTTGCCATTCACCCGCGTTGTTAGGACAACGTGAACTATCCTTGAAATGATTAGTTCCACTTCAAAAGAATTTACATTCAACAGTGAAAACGCAGCCGCTTTTTGATTTATTCGAAAAGACTTTTCACGACTGAGAGTCATATGTTCCGTCCTTCTATTTATTTTGCCGCGTTCACGGTGCACTTGTATTAAATCAACAGAAAGAGCTGCACAACGCACTCATTATACCGACCAGCTTGCAGTTCTAGGAACCCAGAGTTACAGGTACAGGAGGAGAGGAGCAAAAGGCGGGGGCGGGGGGGGGGGTGGAGCTGCAGTTGGAGCTCAGGACTACTCCACTGCCTGCCCTGACACGCCATCAACATGGGGTAGGAAGTATAGAAGCAGGTGTACCCTAAATGAATGAATGAATGAGTGAATGAATGAATGAAAGAAAGAAAAGAAAAACCACCAGTCCCGCCCTGTCCCTAACCCAAGCACAGAAAAAGAAGATCTACACTGCATTACAATTTGTACAGGTCCTGGCACACTACCAAAAATGCACCTGAAATTCCCCTGAAGACACTTCAGGATTATGATACAATCTACCTGTGTGAGCACCAACTCCCTGGCACGATTCAAGCCGAGTTCTACAAATTGCCAAGACAAACCCTGTTTCTGAGCTTGGGTCCTATCTTCCACATATGCTCAGGGCCCGCAAGTCAGAGGCCCAGTCCTCCCCAACACGGAATTGCCACCAACTCTCAGTTTCACTCCACTCATGCTCTTTCAGCCCACTCAGAGTGATTATTTTCCCACCAAGAACAGCAACATTAAACTTCTAAAAAAAAAAATAGTCTTTTCTATCTTCCCATTAACTATGAAATAGTCTCTTAGGCAATTATTCAAGAATATATCCATCATTTCATAACAGGTCTTCTTCCCCAGACGGAACCCAATATAATGGATTATTACTATGACTGTGGCTCTGTCCTTTCTGATCAGATCTGGGGGCCTCCTTTACTAGATTCAGAAGTAGAAACAACCGGCTTCTTGGCTAAGAGTTGAAGGCTATTTGAAGGTTAGGAGCACCTGGTAGCAAAGGTGAGAAAAGGACCTTGGGATTGAAGGAGAAATCTGTTTTGTTCACTATTCTAGAACTGCTCTCATGTTCCTTCTTTCACTTAGATCCTGTTGGATTTATTCCACTTTCTTAGTCTGATGGAGTTGCTATTTCTTCTGCGGCCTCCCTCTCCCTCCTAAAGCTTTCCAAAATGTTGTCCACTCATGTCTAGCACCTTTTTGAGAAAACCAACAACTGCTCGATCCGAATTCCTATCAGAACTATGGATTTGCTGAGTTGCTCAATGTCTTCCCTGTTGTTCCAAGGCACATTAAGAGAATGCCAAGAGATTGCACCCCAACTGCACCCTACTACAGCTAGGAACTAGTGGCTTCCAAATACATTGCCATTTGCTTCTCCCTGGTATCTATACTTCTCTGCTAGAAACACAGTCCAGAATCCGTGGCAGATCTGGTCCTCTGGGGTTGAGTGTAACCTTGGAGGTGCCTCTCTTGATCTGAGACAGTGAAGAAAGAGAGGAAGGAAAGGAATGGGTAAGGAGGCAATGTTGAAAAGGCTTGAGAATGAGACGCCAGCTCCCAAGGCAGCTCTGGTGGGGGGAGGGCCGGAGGAGGCGTGTGAGAAAAGCGACAAATCCTAAAGCACACCCCAGGAGAGCTGGGGAGCTAGGAAGGACTCAGAATGTATTTCTAATTACTTTTCATGCTCCCAGGAAAGAAAAGGAGCTCCTTTTAAGTTCTGTTTTAAAAGCTTATAATTGTACTGAGTTACAGCCTACATTTAAAAGCACTGTTTATATTTTTTATCTTTTTGTGTTGAATGGTACGCGCTAGAAATGTGGTTTTCTGGCAAAAGTCAGTAAAAAGCAGAACTTATACATCTCTTTAAGAATTGTTTTCTCACTGTAAAGAGTCTCTGAGACAATCTTTTCTCAGTTGTTACAAGAAGGAAGCCCAGGCTCATGCCTCAGTTTCTGACCAAATGTGTCTCAGGTAGCAGTACACATGGCAAGTATACATTGCAGGGACATGACTCCAGAGCAGACAGCAGAGGGCGCACTCGTCTCTGTCAACTCCTATTTCCAGATTTGGAGGTGACAAGGGGAGGTAGGGCAGGAATGATGAGCACAATTGAAATGGAACATGTCTCCAGTGGCGATTGGACAAATAAGAAAAATGGTCATTTTCTGAGTGTAAACACAAGAAGTGCAAAAGAAGACAAGGTTTATGTTGTATAACCATCAAGTGCCCCCAAAGAAAACTATCTTAGGACTGGAAATGCAGGCCTTTCAAATTCATAATTTCATTGCCATGAGGTTGAGGTGAAAGTATTCACTAAGGTTTGCTGTCTGCCTATGATACTGAACTACTTGATCGTTCTCAAAATCTACATACACCCCCAGCAATGCTATAAAGTGCACCAAACATAATACCAAAATAGTTGTGCCTTCTCAAAACCAACAACCCCCACCCAGTAATGCTATAAAGGGCACCAAACATGATTCTAGTGCCTTCCACAAAGTCATTTCACCTCTTTGAGTTTACACAACTAGAAATGGAAATATATTATCTTCAAGGTCCCTTTCCACAGTAACTCTGGTAACCAAAATAATGGTTTCTTAAAGAGTTAAATCATTTTAATCCATCGAGAAAGGAAGGATGAAGGTAAAAAGAGTGTTGCACACTTCATGACTTTGATTTCTCTTTCTTATCCAGCCCTACAGTTGCTGTAGGAATAACATTTTGTACAGTAGAAAGTATAGAGGCAAAAATGGTCTCAGGCTGGACATTCGAGCAAATAAATTGTAAATAGAAATAGTCGAGGGGGCCAGGCACTGGTCCCTCCGCCCAGTAATCCTAGCTACTCAGGAAGCTGAGATATAAGGATCCTGGTTCCAAAACAGCTCTGGAGGAAAAGTCTGTAAGACTTATCTCCAATGAACCACCAAAAACCTGGAAGTGGAGGTGTGGCTCAAGTGGTAGAGTGCTGACATTGAGTACAAAGGAGCTCCATGACAGCACCCAAGCCCTGAGTACAAGCCCTAGAACTGTCACGGAGAAAAAAAGAAAAGAAAAAGGAATCAGGGGCTGGGGATATGGCCTAGTGGCAAGAGTGTTTGCCTTGTATACATGAAGCCCTAGGTTCGATTCCCCAGCACCACATATACAGAAAATGGCCAGAAGTGGCGCTGTGGCTCAAGTGGCAGAGTGCTAGCCTTGAGCAAAAAGAAGCCAGGGACAGTGCTCAGGCCCTGAGTCCAAGCCTCAGGACTGGCAAAAATAAATAAATAAATAAATAAAAATAAAGTGCCTTCAGGCATCAAAACCTTAAAAAAAAAAAAAGGAATCATTGAGGGGGAAAACAGAGACAAAGTCACCCTGCAGTCTAGGGAGATTGAGATACTGAGATAAGACCAGAGCACTAAAATTAGTAGAATCTTAACATTCTCCTAAGCTAGACCTCTGAGAATACTCAGACTCAAAAATGCCATTGTTATTTCTCTTGACTGTTGTTCTGCAGGCCCTTTTCCACCTACGTTGAAGTTCTGGTTTTCCACTCATGAGCTATTTTACATTTACTTGAACACTTGAAGCAATTGCTTGAATTAGATTATCTGGTTGTTGTCTACACTTATTTACCACAAAGAATAGGGTCACTACCAATTTTGTTATTCCACTCTTTAACTGGCATGAAATTTCATTCACAATGAGAAAGCCATGCACAGCTGTAGATGCGCAACTTACTCACTGGCTAAGTGGCTTTGGACATACTGTGGATAGATGAGATCATAAAATTTGTGTTGGGGCTTTTGCTCAAGTGGTAGAGAACCTGTCTAGCAAGTGCAAGGTCCTAAGTTCAAAGCCCAGTGTTGGAAGGAAAGGGAGGAAAGGAACGGAAATCTTTGGAGGCCAGATGCACATTGTTCTGGAAGCATTCTCTCTCTCTCTCTCTCTCTCTCTCTCTCTCTCTCTCTCTCTCTCTCTCTCTCTCTCTCTCTCTCTCTCTCTCCACTTTCCCCTCCTCTTCTTTTTCTGTCCCATTAACTTCATTTCTCAGTTACTTTGGTCCAAGTGTGTCCCTTAACTTTATATGTTGGAAACTTAACCCCCAATGCAATAGTTCTGAGAGATGAAACCTCATGGAAGATATCTATGTAATGAGGACAGAACTTCCTCAGTGTGTTAATGCAGCTATAAAAGGTCTTATGTTTGAACATTTACCCTCTTCTGCTTTTCTTTTAAGTTGAGAACATGATGTTCTTCCTTTTCAGACAAGACCGAATTTAAAGGGCTGTCTTGGAAGTTGACAAAGTAGGATCTAAACTGCCTAAATTTGATCAGTACCTAGGGGATAACATGTCCCCTTTAGAGAAGTATTGCACAACTAAAGGATGCCAAATTGGCAGATGAATTGATCATTTTATATACACACTGAAAATGACCAATGAGACTCAAAAAGTACGTGGGTAAGACTAACTTGTACTTTGAGAGCTGGGCCCTTGCCAGTGGCTCACACCTGTAATCTTAGCAACACAGGAGGCTGAGATCCGAGGATCATAGTTCAAAGCCAGCCCTGGCAGGAAAGTCTATGAGACTCTTATCTCCAACTAACCACTAGAAACCTGGAAGAGGAACTGTGGCTCAAAGTGGTAGATCACTAGCCTTGAGCAGAAGAGCTCAGGAACAACAACCAGTCCATGAGTTCAACAATACATACATACATACTTGTACTTTAGTTTGGGAAAGGACACAGAATAGTGAGTTATCAGAGACAAAACAAAGGGCATCTTGGGCCAAGTATGATGGGGCACACTAGCCCTTAGGAACTTGAAGCAGGAGGATCAAAAGTAAGAGGTCTCAAAAAACAAAAAGGAGGAGGAGTAGGAAGAGTTTTTTTGGCTTTGGAAAGACAGAGGGCCCATGCTATAATCTGCTGTCATTGCATTCCTTGCAATAGTTCATTTAGGGATACACAGAAACAGAATCAACATCATGGCTTATGGGAAACCACTGAATTTTGGAGGTGTTGAGGAGAGGCTGCTTGGACCAGATCATTTTCTATTACTGGATCCTTTTTAACTCTTACTCCAGCCTGTTTGGGTGTTTCTGAATGAGTGACAGGATTCTCAGGCAGATGAGAATGAATAATCTCCCTAGTTTACAGTAGGAATACCTGCAGATAACTGTTTACTGTGTGATTATTTACAATAGCCAAGCTGTGAAATAAGCCTAAGTGCCCATCAGCTGATGCATGGATGAAGAAAATGAGGAATACATACATATTCAGCCATAAAGAAGAACAAATTGAATGTCTCCTAAAAGAAAATTGATGAAACTAGAGATGATCATGTTAAGAAAACATCAAATTAGATTAAGAAAGACAAATACCACATACTTTCTCTCAAAGGGGTACTGTTAAGGAAGAAGAAATGAAGAAAAGAGTAATGAGTAATGAAGGGGTGAAGATGATCAAAGTACATTATATACATGTATAAAATGTCATAATGAAACCCATTATTTTGTACAATTAATATGGTCTACTAAGATACTTTTAAAGAAATTGAAGAAATCAAGACAGTATATCTCACCATTCCCTTCAGATACATAGGGATAAAATCTAAGTCTCTATATCCATATTCATATCTGTACTTCCCATTTTTTCTCTTATTCTTTAGGTTTAAAACCGTTTTTGAGATGAGTGTCTGTGGCATGAGCCTGTAATCCTAGCTACCATCATGGAGAAGACATTCCCTGAGACTCATCTCCAACTGAGCACTAAAACAGCCAGAAGTGGAGCTGTGACTCAAGTGGTAGGGCATTAGCCTTGAGCAATAAAACTCAGGGATGGCACCCAGGCCCTGAGTTCAAGCCCCAGGCCACACACACACACACACACACACACACACACACACACACACACACAAAACTTGTCACTGGACTGAGGAAAAATCATGTGGGAAATTTTCACTGTGGTTCATGAAGGCATGGAAGAGATTGTTCACAAAACATGTAGTGTTTGTTTCCTGAAGTTAAATGTTTCCTTTTGTAGCTTGGGATTTTTTTACAGCAAACAAACAAACATGTGCCTATTTTTAATTTACCGGCAATTATGAAGGAATGAAGCATCCTCTTTCCAGCTGCAGAGATATGAAATATCCCCTCCATTTATATTCCTATAGGGGTTGTCATTTCTTCTCCTGCAGCTTTTCTGGCTTCTTTCCCGCCTTTTTCCTGCTGGTTATACACTGATATTTTCCTGAACATCACACTCCAGCCCTTCAAATTCAAAACACGCATCCTCAGAGATATTTTAAGGAGCATCATTTGGAAAATGTTTAAAGCATATCTTATCAGCCGAAGTATTTCTGGGGAACACTAAAAATACCTTGGTCTTAGATTCTTCCATAACTCCATTTTTTTTCTTGTTATTTATCTTGTTATACATATAACAAATTTCCATTGGATAAACATTTCATTTGTGAAGCACAACAAGTCCTGTGTAAAGCTTCCTTATCTCCTTTCCTGCACATTTGCACACACACACACACACACACACACTGATTAATTGGTGCACATAAAAGTCTTACAAACTTTTCTGCACAAGCTGGCTTCAAACCCTGATCCTAAGATCTCAGCCCCCTGAATAGCTAGGATGACAGGTGTAGACCACCAAAGCCCATGTGTATCTCCTTTTTGTTCTGCTACCCCAGAGTCCTTAACTTGGTGCTTAAGCAGATTGCAGTCAGCACCTGCACTGCCTGCAATGCTCTAGTGTCTCTATTCAGCAGCTCTGGTGCTGGGTAATCATGATAGCCATGGTGCCCCCTTGTCTCTTTAAATGCATTTGTTTGTTTGTGTGTTTGGGGCTTTTTTTGCACTCAAGCACAGAGCCCCATTGACTTCCAGGGGGCTTTTTGAGTTGAAGTTTGGGGACTTAGTGGGGACAAGTCAGTGATCACAACTCACCTTATTAAGCGTTCTTTTCTGCCCCAATTTCTCCAGAGAGAAGGCGCCAAAGGCTTTCATGTTGGTGAGCTACTGAGAATAGTACAATTTCCCTCTGGACTTCCTCCATGTTGCCCCTAGAAAGCTGGCCCAGACCCGTGTATGCTACTAGCTGACAGAGTTCCTGTTTATGAGAAATACATTTTAAAGGGCCGAAGTTTAGTGATTCACTTGTCTCCAGAAGAGGAAGCTTGTCTTTCTTTTTCTTCCTTTCTTTCCCTTCCTTCCTTCCTTGCTTTCTCTTTTACTTGCTTCCTTCTTCTCTTTTTTCTTTCTTTCCTTCCTTCTTTGTGTCTTCTTTATTTTTTCTCACTTTATTTCTTCTTCTTACCTTCTTTCTTCCTTCCCTTCTTTCTTTCCTTCCTTTTCCCTTCTCTCTTTCTCTATCTGTGTCTCATTGTCTCTCTCTATCTCCCTCTTTCTCAGATGCAAGGTCATAGGGTTCAAGAGGCCACCTCTATTGCAAGGCAGAAACATCAACAGACACATTCTCTGGTAGTACTTTGTTTTTGAGCTTCTAGCATTTAGAACTGTACAGAAATAAATTTCAATTGTTTCATCCACCTAGGTTGAGGTATTCTGCGATTGTAGCTGAAGGCTATTAGTGTAGATAGGTTGAATTTGAGATAGCAATTCATTGATATTGTGAATATCTAGTAGGCAGTTGGAAATAATCCTCCAGTAATCACTTGATCATTGGCATTTGGTAGTAGATGAGATAGATCAAGCAGAGAGAAATAGAGTAAGGAGACAAAAAAAGAGAAAAAGCTAGGCTAGAAGTGGTGCCTATATTTGACTGGTTCATTGAGGAAGATAGAATAACAGACTTTAAAGGTACTGAAAAAATAAAACATATATAGCAGAAACAAGGGAAAATTTGATGCCAAACTAGTTGATCAATATCACCCAAAGTTCAGAAATTTCATGTAAGTAGAGGACCAAGATGAGATTGTTAAACTTTTCAATGCGGGTTCATTGGAATCCTTTGTAAAGGTTTGCCTGGTTAGTTCTGAAAACCTAGCCTATACTGAAGTGTGGTAGCCAATTTTCTATTACTATAATTAAACACCAGAGATAAGCAATTTAAAAAGGAAAAAAGTTTTGCTTTGGTTCATAGTTCTAGAGGTTTGAATCAGTTGGTTCCATTGCTTTGAGCAAGTCATGGCCTCTGGGACTTAAACAGAGCATGAAGGGACCAGAGTATACCTCAAACAACCTGAGATTTCACATCCAAGTTCCCATTAGTGCCATGAAATTGGGACCAAGCTTCTCACACGTGGGCCTTTGGAAGGGGGGAGATTCCAGATCTAATTTATAGTACGATTTCCAGTATAAAAGTATAGCTATCACAGTCTAACTCAGGGCCATTCTGAAGGACTGTCTCACATTGGAGAACCTGTAAAGCTAATGGATCAATCCCTAGGTCTGTAGCTCAGTTCATCATCTCCCTCGGGCCAATTCTGCTTCTACAGATGCTCCCAAGGAACTGTTTAACAAATAACTAACATTTGAATGGTCTTAGAATGTGCTTTGTGGAAAACCCAACAGGAAACATGACCTGAAGAAGAGAAGTAGAAGGAGACTATTCTTGCAAGGCAACAAAGGGTCAAAGTAGGATTCTATCGTGTGAGCGAAGGGATTTTGTCCGTCAAACTTCCTTCCTATATCAGGCTTGGAGTTGGACATGTAGTAGGTGGTTTTGCCTTGACTGCAGAACTCTAAGAAGAAGATGAAGTAGGCAGCCAATGACGACGTCTTCACAGATTCCTCTTCAGATATTTAAATAAAATACAAGGCCAGAACATCCTCCACCTTGCTTGCTGCCTCCCTACCACACCGTGCACACTCATGAGTGCACAACCCTTCCCCTCATATCTCTTAGAATGACTGTTTCCTTTTTACACTTCTTCTCTGGTGGATTTTGACAGGAAAAGTGAGTGCATTGGCTGTCCATTATTCACGATAAAGAAGGTTACAATGAACGGGCAAGAGGAGCTGTTTTTAGCATGCTCTGTGTTTGACTACCAACAGCACAGAAAAGAGAAAAAAAGAAGAAAGAAGGAAAGAAAGAAATAGAAACTGCCTTTTACTCCCTCTTCTTAAATGATCACCAATCTTATTGGAATAGGGAGGCATCATTAAGACCTCATTTAACCTTAATCAATCTCCTAAAATCCCTACTTTAAAATATATTCATATTGGGAGTTACGGATTCAACATAAGAATTGAGGGCATTATGATGCAGTCCATAACATTCTACCACTAGTATTTTGTAATTCATGGCCTTCTTTTGCAAAATAAATCATTCAAATGCTCCCAAAATTTCAACTCATTCCAGCATCAATCCCAAATCCAGTCTCATCTAAATAAATACTAACTAAACAAGTATGAATATAACTTGAGATGTATTCACCAGGTGACGAAATTTCAGTTGTGAAAAACAAATTCCATGCTTCTAAAACACAATGATGGGCTAAACAAAGGATGGACATTTCTATTCCAAAAGAGGAAATTAGAAGAAGAAGGGGATGGCAAGTCTAAAATGCAGCAAGCAAGTTTCCTTAGATTGTAAAGCTTTAAAACACACTTGCTTAGATGTTCTGCCTCTCTTGCCCATTGCAGTAGCAGCACCTTATCCTAAGCTGAGGCTCTGACCATTCAGTCCGCAATGTCCTTTGGCATGTCTTCTCCCTGATGGAGACCCTATCTTTGAGGCATGGCACAAGGACCTCCTAACCTCCGCCTACAGAAACCTAGGAGGTAGCAACACTCCATCAAAGTGAGGATAGGAAAGTCTTGCCATCTGGGCCTGTTACTGAAATGGCAAACCTAACAACTTTAATTTCCTTCAAGATTAAGCTTCCTTTTCTTAAAGGATAAAACGTTCTTTCAACTAAAACTATTTCCTTGTCTTATAAAATTCCAGTTAGCCTTCCCCAGAGTGAAAGATGCAATAGACAACAAGGAAGATGCTGCCTTCTTTTTAGGATCTCCTTTCAGAAGTTACATGTCAGCACTTTTGCCATGTTCTAGTCAATGGAGATAGTTATTGAATACAGCCTTTTTACTTCCTTCTAAACAATGCATGTATTGGACTGGACCTAGCCTTTGAGTGTATGTTTGATCTCTCTGCCTCAAATTTCGGTGGTAGATTGTTCCAAAATATCCTCCTTTCCTACATCCCCACCCTTTTCCATGTGACTACATTCCATAAGAGTCAGGGTGTTTTATCCATTCTTTACCTTTGGGCTTAGCAACGTGATTACTTTAGGGACAATATCATATTGGCAGAATTGATTCAGTGGGTCTCTAGAAAACTTTTGCCAAGAACAAATGATTGCTGTTTAAAGTCACTTGGTTTTAGGTCATTTTTTATATACTATGATTATGACAACATAATAGCCAATTTACTATTTTCTTTCACTTTATTTGGCAAAATTCCACTTACATTTCCAACTCTAGCTCAGATAATTGTTCTTCTGAAGCCTTTCCTAGTCGCTGCAGTAAAAATTAATTGTGCTCTATTCAGAAATCTTGTTTTATATGAATTGTTACACATATTTGTTTTGGCTTGGGATTTAGAATATCTAATAAATTTGTGAGTTTATTAACACCAGGGGCAGATTTTATCCTTTTGGGATCTCTGAGCCCTGGGCACACAGGAAGCAACCAACACGTGTTCAATGACAGAGTGAAAGTAAACAGCAGACAATTGACTACTAGATTGACCACACAAATTCTAAGCCCTTAAAAGTTTCAGGAGAATCAATCGCAGTGGAGAAACCTGATGTAATCACTCTGGATCTTCCCTCTCGGCTGACTGCTGGGAACTCCTGGAGGGTAGGTAACAGCTTAGAAGTCCTTCAATCGAACCCAGAAGGTATTTGGTAAAAGAGTTATTGTTATGGAAATGAGAACCTCGAGGGTGTGTGTTTACCTGAATAAGAGTGCCTCCACCTCAAGCGTGGAATTCCTGGCCCCCACTTGCTAATTTACTAAAAAGGGAGAGCATTTACAGCAATCAGAAGAGGAGGGGAAAGTAGGTCTGAAGAAAGGAGGATCCTAAAAAGACTATAAATTGGCCTGGACTTCTAAACCGTGTGCTCCCTTAAAGCGACATTAGACTGCTGGTGGCTATAATCTTATGTACTCAGGAGGCTGATATCAGAGAATTGGGGTTCAGAGCCAGCCCAGGCAATAAAGTCCAAGAGACACTTACATCCAATTAACCACCAGAAAAACCAGAAGTGGAGCTGCAGCTCAAAGTGGGAGCGTGCTAGCCTAGAGCAAAAAGATCCCAGGGACAGAGCTCAGGTGCCGTGTTCAAGTCCCAAAAATGCAAAAAAAAAAAAAAAAGGGGGGGGGCTTGAATTATTCATATTCATCAATATTCTCCGATGGCATTCACAATACCTGGCACACAACACTGATTCAAGTCTGAGCTAATGTGTATTTTTATTCATTCATTCACTTTCTTATTTGTCAGTTCCTCTATTCTTTCATTCTGGAAAGCATAACTTAAAAAGCTTGCTTAACCGAAAGGTGCATAGCAAAAGGTTGAAGCAGATACATCAAAAGGGGTATTCCTGGGTCACATACTCATTCCACTTTTGAAAAATTGTGTTGAGGATTCAGTATACTATCTTTCATAGCAATTGCACATTTCATATTTCTACCATCAGAACACACACACACACACACACACAGTCACACAGTTACACAGGAAAAAAATATCTTGCAAAGTCAATCCGCTAGCAGTAAATACAATAAACAAATGAATTAGCCCCTCCCCCAATTTTGTTGAAAGCCAAGAAGCGAACACAATCTATTTGCAAAGAGATTTGTGACCTAGTTTTGATTAGAGCCATCTACCTTTTTTTAGCACCAGCAGAGCATTTCCAATTGCCTCTTTGTAGCGGTGTTTACACACCCAGGGCAATAGCCCTGGGAGTAAGATTTAGCATTTCTTTAGTAAAGGGAAAAAAGGCTGTGGCAAAAACTGGTTTGCTGCCTTTACCACAGATACTTTCTCAAGCAGATGAATTTTTGGAAAATGTACATATTGACCTTTCAGGATCAGGAACATGATTCTCTTGAAACTACTTGAAGAGTCTTCCTGTACTCCTAGGACAACGCAGACCACAGTTTGAAAACCAATGGGCACTCTTTCAAGACTAAGTTGAACCACAAAGATTTAAGGAATGCCCTAAGCCAGGGTTTAGCAAACTGTAGTATGCATCTGAATCACCCAAGACTAAGACTGGTTTGCCTCACAAATGAATTTGCAACTCAGTAGGCCTGGGCCCAAGAGAATCTGAATTACTCCTAAGCTCCCAAGAGATGCCTAGGCTTTCAGTCTGAGCATCCTGCTGAGACTCCTGACTTTCAGGTGAATTGTCATCTACAGGAGGCCATGTGCACATGAGTAGAGAACTGACTCTTTGTCTCCAGCTTTATTGAAATGTAATTTTTATACCAAATAAACCTGAATAGCTGGGTGCCAGTGGCTCAGGCCTGCAATTTTAGCTTCTCAGGAGGCTGAGATTTGAAGATTGCCATTCAAAAGCCAGCGCAGTCAGGAAAAGTCCATAAAAAGTGGACCTGTGGTTCAAGAGGTAAGGCACTAGGCCTTGAGTAAAAAAGCTCAGGGACAGTGCCCAGAACCTGAGTTCAAGTCCAAAGACAGACAGACAGACAGACAGACAGACTCTCTCTCTCTCTCTCACACACACACACACACACACACCTGAACAAAATCAATGTATACAAATTTGGTGACACACTGTGTGCTGCTATCACAATCCAGATGCTTTCCATGGCCTGGAAACTTTTCCTCATAGTCTGTGTGTATGTGTGTCGGGTGGGGGGGGGGGGGGAGGGTATGCGCGCATGCGCAACATGAGCTCTAGCCTCAACAAAATTTTAACTGTTCAATGCTTTGTTAACTATAGGTACTCTGTGGTTGTAAATTCGATTTCTAGAATTTACTCATAAAACTGTACTCTCATACCCTTTGAATAACTGCTTAAATGCCCCTCCCCCAGTCCTAGGATCCTCTATTCTAAGGTCCACCAGGGAAATTTTCAATGGCTCCTTTCCCATGGTTCACCCTAGGTGCACACTTAGACCCTTCCCTAGAAGTCCCCACCCTGCCCAGGTAACCGACACCCCTGGGGGCACTGGGAGGTCCTGCAGGCTCTGAGGTCTTCACTGTTCCACACCTCCTCCCCTCCCTCTGTCTCCATCATTTGGTCTGCCTCTCTATTTTCTTTTCTATCTGGTCCCCTGGAAGCCTTACCCCCTACCCCCTTTCTCTTCGTCTTCCTTCCCATTCCCCTGCATCCCTTGTACCCTCCCCCCCCCCATGCCTCCAATGTGCAGGCCGGCATTCTGCTCTTCCCCCAATAAACTCTTTTCTGCCTAAACTGTGTGGTGGTCTCCTTGTGGTGAACCTCATGCTACTGTCTACTTCTGCACTGTTACGGCTTGGGTGTGCCCTGGCCCCAGAATTTACATGTTGGAAAGTGAATCCCCCAAGTCATATGCTAGTTTGAAGGGAGGATGTTTGAATGGTACTATTAGATGAGGATGGAGGGGGCCATATGGCATTAGTGCCTTTAAAATAAGAAGACAGTGTAATAACTTGCTGTCCTATTTTCTGATGCCTTCTCTACATGTTATGATGCAGCAAGAAGAATGTTATTAATTGCTTTGATGTCAACACCAGGCTCTTGGATTTCCTTTTCTTCCAGAGCCATGAAACTATACTTTTACACTTTATATGGTTGTCTCAGGTGTCTTGTTGTAACAACAGACAATACACCCAAGACATTTATTTACCTTTCATTATTCCAAGTGCCTTATAACAGATCAATCATGTCAAGCTACTACTTGAGCCACAGCTCAATTTCTGGCTTTTTTGCTAATTGGAGATAAGAGCAACACAGAATTCCCAGGCTGGCTTCCAACCATGTTCCTTATATCTCAATTCCAGGCTCTTGAGTAGCTAGGATTACAGTTGTGAGCCATGAAGTGTAAACTCATTACTCTTTCTAACAATTGCATGAAGCAGGTACCATTATCATAATGAGCGGTGAAGAGAGTAATCAAGGAGTTTGCCCAACGTTTCCAAGCCAGGAATGGTTGAACTTGGATTTGAACCCAAGCAGCCTATGCTCGAGACTAATGCACTATACTGCCTCTCATTATGCACTAATAAAGTATTATTTTAAGTCAACATCCAACTGCCAAACATAGAGTATGTCAGAGTACCTAGTAAGCAGAAATGATGACATCATCCATTCACTTTGGGTGAATACCCAAAGATTAGCCCTGACAGGGGGGGGGGGGCGGCGGGCGACGTCTGATTCCTTGGCTACTCTTTGAGATGTTCCATTTTTCCTTTTGTTTTGCAGGGCTCAGTTCATATGTTACCTCCTTTGAGATGTCCCCTGACAAATTTAAATGAATGTGCCAGCGGAGGGCACTTTGGAAGAATACTCAGGGGAATTTTCACCATGTTTGCGCTTAAACAGGCAACAGACTTTTTGTGGTCTAAGAATAATAAAAAAACATTTCCACATATATGTATACGTACATACACATATATAATATACCAGAATGCAATGTATATATGCTAACTTAATCTTCACAACATACACTCCTGTGGTGTAGGTACTTTTGTCCCTATTTTACAGATGAGGAAACTGTAGTTTATACAGCTCAGCAAAGGTCATTCATTTAGTAAGAGAGAGAGTGAGCTACAATTTAAGAAAATGTAGGACATTTGTCTCCAGTTATTGTTCACTTAACCACACAAGACATGGTTTATATGAGAAAACTAGCTCTACTTAAAGAACTCAAGCAAATAGGAAAAAGACATCTTGAGAACCAACTATGACTTAGTCCTCTAAGTAGCTGCCATCTTGGTAGAAGGTTGCTTGAGTTACAAGGATAATTTTCTGGGAGAGAAGAGAAATGGGAAGTATTAGAGGAGAAATGGTAAATGATATCCTGAGTACTGCTTTTTTTCTAAAGGCTTAGAACAAGAAGCCAGGCACTGGTGGCTCACACCTGTAATCCTGGTTATTCAGGAGGCTGAGATCTGAGGATCACGGTTCAAAGCCAGCACTGGCAGGAAAGTCCGTGACACTCTTATCTCCAATTGGCGCCATGGCTCAAAGTGGTAGAACACTAGCCTTCTGCTGAAGAGCTCAGGAACAGTTCCCAGGCCCAGAGTTCAAGCCCCGTGATGTACCAAAAAACAAAAAAGCTTAGAACAAGAAAGCCCAGGTCTTTTGTAACCCTTCAAATGGTTGTAATACTCATGGCAGTAGTTGTGGGATCCTCAGTAGCTGGTTTTGGACATACTTTCCCTCATTCTTAGCCTGTGTTTTATCTCCCCCCTCCCCAATATCTGTCATTCTACATCGCAGATAATTCATTCATTGTAAATACAATGTACATTTCAGTAAGATTCCTAGAAAGGCAAAAAGGATGTATTTCACCAAGTTTGAAGCTCACAGTAGTGTACAAATAGTATCCATAGATTTTTTTTTCCTGAAAGATGCCTACACAATGTCTCTGACAGTTCAGTTTATTGACCAGTATTCTATATAACAACACTATGGTCATTTAAACTACTAATACTAACATATAATTCAAGTTTCTTTGAATGTCTTAATGATGCCATCTATAGTAAAAGGATCCAGGGTAGCAAGTAGGATTTAATCTTTCTGTCTCTTTAGTCTCTTTTAATCTACAAGAGCTCCTCCATCTTTCCTTGCTGTAAAGAACTTTGAAGCTTCTGATGCGTACAGGCTATGGCTTTTGTAGAATGTCTCTTCATTTAGCATTGTCTGATATTTTCTCATGATGACACCCAAGCTCTGCACCTCTTACAAGTAGCACAGAAGTGTTGCTGTGTTTCCATTACATCCTATCAGATGGCACATGACTTCAATTTGTCCCATTGCTAATGATGTTCACTTTGATCACTTCATTAAGGTGGCAGTATCTGCCAGGCTTCTCCACTGCAGCTATTCCCTTTATAATTAATAAGTATTCCGTGTGGGGGTACTCTGAGACTATGTCAATTTTCTATTGCTCATCAAACTTGTACCCACTAATTTTAGCATCCATTGATGTTTCTTGACTGAATTAATTATTCCTATGATGGTTGCCAAATGGTAATTTTCTAACTCAATCATCTCAAATATGTATTAGTTGAGTTTATTTAATGTAAGAAAAAAAACCTTTTACTTCTCTCTATTTATTCATTGACTTATTTATTTATGTTAAGCCTACACCTATGGGTTCCAAGTTTCTATAGCATTTTACAAGTCTTGTTTTGTTAATATTCTAAAATCTAAATAACTTATTATCACTTAAACTCCCAACTATGGAGCAGACAAGAAATGAAACCTGTTGCCAGAGATGGAGATATCATGACTTGGAGAGATGGCTCCAATTTTAATAGCGTTACAAAAAGGTTTTCATTAGAAGTGCAAAATATCTGCCGTTATGAATACTTGGACCTGTGCTTAAATGATTTGAATTTACTCATAGTCCATCCTTCTGATATAAGTATTATCATCATCTGCCAGTTACATCCTGGGTATTGATAAGTTTACTTAACTTGCCCATGGATACAGAGCTCATAAGTGACAAAGTCAGGATCTAAATCTCTATTATTCTTAAGTCTGTGCTCCTATTGCTTGGCAACCCTCTCCTTTGAAAACATAAAGGTCCCTGACACCTGAGTGATAGTTTTCCATTTTCTCCTTATTTGTATTTGTTCGGAGACAAACTGCTTGAAATTCCTGCCATCCGTCTTTGAGATATGCTTCTGTTGAATTGCTCGTGAGATCTGGATTTTAAGAAACAACCAGGGGTTAGTGACTCACATCTATAATCCTAGCTACTCAGAAGGCTGAGATTTGAGGATCATGGTTCAAAGCCAGTCCAGGCTGAAAAATCTATGAGATTCTGATCTCCAATTAACAAGCAAAACGTCAGAAGTGGAGCTCAAGTGATACAGCACTACTCTTGAAGGAAAAAAAAAAAGCTAAGTGAAAGCACACAGACCCTAAGTTCAAGATCCTTACCTTACAGGATCTGCTGTACTGCACATGTCCAATTCTTACCTGTGTACTGACTGGCAAACTAAAGTGTTAAGACCAAAAATCTTAACAAAAATTTGAACAAAGTTAACACTGCAGAAGGTGTTTAGGGATTTTCTCTTCCCAAAAGTCTGCTGAGTCGCTGTCTTCTCCCATCATCATTTTGTGTGTGTGTGTGTGTGTGTGTGTGTGTGCGCGCACGCGCGTGCGCTAGGGTTGCACCCCTGAGGAAGGCTCTCTGGAACTGTACGCTTTGCAATTCATACTGAATGTGTGAGATATTATGCAACAAATGCTAGGTATTTGCTGAAGGTGGTACTGCAAGGACAGTGTCTAAGAACCTCTTCAACCGTCTACTCAAATATATCATTTAGTACCATGTGATACAGAGCAAGGTAAAAAAGGTTTTCTTTTCTTTCTTTTGGAGCCAAGGTTTTACTCTGAAGCCTAGGCTGACCTTGAACTCACATTCTTCCTTTCCTTGTCTGTCAGGTGCAGGGATTTCACTCAAGTACTACCACACCCAGAAATGAATAAAATTCTTGACCACAGAATTCAGCTTCCTTTCCTGTAAGAACTAGTCATGTAAACAGACTTGGAAAAGTGTGGTCAGGGCTAAGGAAATACAAATACAGCCCTTCATCTGCCAGCTATTCTTAGAATTCTCTGCTTTCTAAATGTTTCACAATAAGCTGCCATTTCAACTCATTCATTTATTCATTTAGGGAACAATTAATGACAATTAGGTTTGTGCTGGGCACCAGAAACAGGAAGGAGAGAGACATCAACGTTCAAAGAACTCCCTGTCCTGTACTGGGAATATTGCGTAGGGCTTGCCTAGTATACATGAAGCCCTGGGTTCCATTCCCAACCACCACATATATAGAAAATGGCCAGAAGGGGCGCTGTGGCTCAAGTGGCAGAGTGCTAGCCTTGAGCAAAAAGAAGCCAGGGACAGTGCTCAGGCCCTGAGTCCAAGGCCCAGGACTAGCAAGAAAAAAAAAGAAAAGAAAAAAAAAAACAAAACTCCCTGTCCAGGTCCAGAAATCACGAATTTAGCTGGACCTTGAATGGCAGCTGGTGCTGTGGGAGACACAGGTTTCTGGAAACACAAAGCAGAAACCTGCACCTACGTGACGTGAAAGCTACGGGGGAGCCTACAAGGTTGTGAAGACATTTTGGAGGAAGAGGCCTTGAGAGGAATTCAGCGAGATAAAATGGAAGATGGGTCTTCCCTATACTCAGGAAGGCTGAGAAATCTAGAAAGCAGGTACCATGAAGGCCTCTCGTCATGTGGGTTTCAGGGAAGTGTGGTCTTAGGGGAAGCAGTGTAGCCAAGCACTGGAATCTGAACTGTACCTAGTCAGTGGGAGGGTCCTGGAGGAGCCCAGATGGAGTCTATAGAGTTCTCATCTAGACCCTGTTTCTCGCAGCCAGGTAGTGTTCTTGTGAGGGTGCAAACTACTTGGAATTTCTGACTCATTTCCCTTATAAAATTGGTTCAGAGTAAATGGCTCCTGTTTTTGTTTAAAGTAGCCCTATAGAAGATACTTGCAATGCAACACACACACACACACACACACACACACACACGAGTTCTGTTGAGATGCAACCTTGAGTGGCAGCTACTGTTCAATCTTCTGACTGCTGACCACAACTACTATGGCTTTCTTTGGTGGCCAACCCCAAAGCCCAACCCTCCCCAAAACACACGGCTTGGGGAGAATGTACTAAAAATACTGATTTCTCCTGTTGTATTCAAAACACAGCATAAAGCCTCTGAAGCTATTTTTATTTGGTACTTGCTGTGGATTACCACATACAGCAGCAGTTCAGATAAACTAGATTAAACCAGTGACATAGGCTTGGTTAACCTTGAAACTGAATGGAGAGAACAGCTTCCTACTATGCTATCACATCTGAACGCAGTAGGAATCTGTACTTTGGAGAAAGAGGTGGTATCTTGGTAATCACTCCAACCTGAATTTCACTCCAAGAACCTAACACTGTGCATCATTCAAGAAATCCAGTTTTCTGTTATTCAAGGACATATAAAGATCCGGTAGACGCTGGCTCTGCTCATTTTAACCCCAGGACCTTGGGCTTGTCAGACAGTCTCACTGAGCCACCAGCTCCTCTTCAGTAAAATGAGAATAAAGCTGGACTGGGAATGCAGCTTAGTGGTAGAGTACAAGCCCTGGATTGGATTCCCCAGTACCACATAAATAGATGAGCCAGAAGTGGTGCTGTGGCTAAAGTGGTAGAGCAAAAATAAGCTTGGGGACAGTGCTCAGGCCCTGAATTCAAGCCCCAGGACTGGCAAGAAAGAGAGAGAGAGAGAGACAGAGAGAGAGAGTAAATCTGCCTTGAAGAATTACTGGGACGGTTAAGCAAGATGATAAATGGAGAATCATTGTACAAAGTAGGAAATTATTGTGTAAATATTCTTGTGTCATGGGATTGGGAGGGAAAGGGGAGACTGATGAAAGGGGTTATATTGATGAAGATGTATAGTACTTATAAACTGTTGAAGGGTAATCTCTTTTGTAAGTATGAAGTGCAGTTGTGCACATATACACTGCACTGTTATGAAGATAAACAACTCAGAATATTACCAGCCACATATCTCTAGGGCTCAGGCTAGTCCCTAGTGCATTATAATCAATAATTATCTGTTGATTGTATAAATAATACTCCTTTTCTCACTATTATATGTCAACAGTGTATTCAAAACCATGCACACCTTTCCCAGCCTATATCTTCAGCCTTACTTCATCACCTGATGGACGATGTCAACCCTCTCTCTCCAAAACACAGTGTCTTTATCTGGCTTCCACCCATTTCTCAGGCCTCACGTACTTCCAATCCCTGGATACTTTATATTCTGTCACTATTAAACTATATACAAATGGGTGCCCCCATCCAGCTACTTCCTCTTGCAGGTTCCTTCCACAGAAGTGCTCTCCTGGGATTCTGTATTTCTTAGAATCTGAAGACTAGAGACCCTGGCTGGAACATATTCAGTTGGTTGAAAGACCTCTTGAAATCACATCCTACCTACATGGCATAGGCTCGAATGCAGGCTTGAAAGTGACACTGCCTGTGCTCCAAACCTGACATCGCTACACAGCTTTGTGACCTTGGCTACCCATGCAAACTATTGGAGACTCCACTTCTCCATTGGAGAATCTGAATCTTAATAGTTCTCCCCCCACCTCAGTAGTGCTTGAGAATAAAATGTTAGTATCCAGCATACTGTTAGTAGTTAGTGGTTGGCAGCTACTTATATATTACCTGTATATCACCTATCATCAAAGTCTCTCTAACCCCAGCCTTTTATTGTTTTATTTCTTTCTAGCCACAAATACTACATAAGACTTCTGTGTGTGTGTGTGTGTGTGTGTGTGTGTGTGTGTTTGTGTGTGTGTGTGCATGCACCAGTCTTAGGGCCTGGGTGCTGTCCTGAGTTTTTGTGCTCAAGGCTAGCATTGTACCACTTGAGCTACAGCTCCACTTCTAGGTTGTTTTTCTGTTTCTAGTGATTAATCGGAGATAAGGGTTTCACTGGCTTCCCCACTCAGGTTGGCTTCAAACCTCAATCCTCAGACCTCAGCCTCCTGAGCAGCTAGGCTTACAGGCCTGAGCCACTGGTGCCTGGTTACTGAAAAAACTTCCCTATAGTCTGTAGACTAAATTGTTTCAGACAAGATTGGATGGAAAAAAATCAAAGATTGGAGGTAGCAAACAATTAATTTGTTTTCTAATGTTATTAGTTTTGTTCAGTACTATGTTAAGGATGTGGAAATATGAAAAGATAGAGGAAAACAATGCCATAGATTTTTGAATCTAGCATCATAATGAAGAAAGAGAATAAAACATCGAAAAAAAAGACACCTGAAACTCAGTGCCATCAACAATGCAAGCAAAAAGTACAGCTACTAGATGGCTGAGTCTGAAAGATGACATTATCATTGTGGTTTTTCTTTTCCGAGTTTCTTTTAAAGACCTTATTTACATATTTGCCTTTTAAAAGCTTCTAATTAAAGGAAGAGAAAAATCACTACAAGTGAAGTTTCAAACCAGTCTGAATGTTCACAGCATTGCAAAATAAGCTAGTTACAGCTTCCAAAATTTAACTAGTTTAATTCATGCTGTTTGTTCACTGAGAGTTAATTTAATATACTTATCCAAGAAAATAATGCATTATTCAGTTTAATCAATATTCATTTGTTCTTTGCATAATCATATTTGCAAAATCATTTATTAACGATGTGCTTGCAGATTTCCACAGAAAACCGTGTTATCAGAGTAAAAATTTTGAAATGAAAGAGAAACAATACATTTACCAATGTTAGACAAATGATTAAGTCTAACATGCTGCAGGTTATCCTTTAAAATGCAACCCCGTGTCTTTCGTATATATGTTTTTATTGAAGGTAGCAACAGATGCACTGTCAAATTAATGACTATCATGTTAATTTGGGAGGAAATTAAATCTGGATTATTATTGTATACTTGGCATATGGGTACAAGTAACCTTGGCTCTTTCCACAGACTTAATTGCCTGGAACAGACAATGATATGGATATTCACAAATAGGTTTTGTTGTATAGCTATGAAATGCATAATTTTCCTATGTAATGCTTAGTATTACACTGACACAGACAACAACTCATCTTAGTTTTTTTCAAAGAGAGTGGCTTAGAACATGTCATCTTTTGGGAGGAAACAAAATCTTCCTATTTGCGTTCATTGATAGAACTTGCTGGAACTTTTAGCCTTTTTTGGAGGGAGTGCCAGTCCTGAATCTTAAACTCAGCGCCTGGGCGCTGTCCCTTACCTTCTTTCCCCAAGGCCAGTGCTCTACCACTTCAGCCACAACTCTACTTCCAGCTTTTTCATAGTTGCATTGAAGATACAAATCTCAGGCTGGGAATATGGCCCAGTGGCAGGAGTTCTTGCCTCATACACATGAAGCCCTGGTTTCCATTCCTCAGCACCACATACACAGAAAAAGCCAGAAGTGGCGCTGTGGCTCAAGTGGTAGAGTGCTAGCCTTGAGCAAAAAGAAGCCAGGGACAGTGCTCAGGCCCTGAGTCCAAGGCCTAGGACTGGCCAAAAAAAAAAAAAAAAAAAAAAAGATACGAATCTCATGGATTTAACTGCCCAGGCTGGTTTTGAATCGTAATCTTCATATTTCAGCCTCCAGAGTACTTAGAATTATAGATAGGAGCCACCAGGATCTGGATGAATTTATTTATTTTAAGGATTGCTTTTAGCACAGCAGAGGATCACAAGAGCCCAATAGCTTATACCCTTATGAACACAAAAGATGATGCTAAGTGAAATGAACTCCATGTTATGGAAACGACTGTTATATCACTGTTGTAATTACTTTCAACATGCAATGTGTAACCATAGCTTCTGTTATTAATGATCTTCTTATATTCCCTTTCTGTAATTGTACCTGCACTATCTCTGTATCTTATCTGAGTATATTGGAAACCGGGTATACAGGTATTAGAACTAGGAAACTGAAAGGGAATACCAAAATCCAGAGACACAGGGTAAAAAAGACAAACGATTACAAAAGCAATACTTGCAAAACTGTTTAGTGTAAATCAACTGAACAACTCATGGGAGGAAAGGGAAAGGGGGAGGGGGGATGGGGAATGGAGGAAGGGGAATGAGGGAGGAGGTAACAAACAGTACAAGAAATGTATCCAATGCCTAAAGTATGAAACTGTAACCGCTCTGTATATCAGTTTGACAATATTTTTTTTTAAAGAATTGCTCTTAGGCCTGGTGTCAGTGGTTCACACCTATATTCCTGGCTACTCAGGATGCTGAGATCTGAGGATCCTGGTTCAAAGCCAGCCCAGGCAGGAAAGTCCATGAGACTCTTATCTCGAATTGACCATCAGAAAACCGGAAGTGGCTCTGTGGCTCAAGTGGTAAAGCACCAGTCTTGAGCTAAAGAGCTCAGGGACAGTGCCCTGTCCCAGGGTTCAAGCTCCACAACCGGGCCTCCCTCCCCTCCCAAAAGGAAAAAGAATTGCTTTTTGATGGTGAATTCCAGTCCTCATTAGTTCATTTAATGTAATTTTCGGCACTTGGATCTTCATGTTCCACAATTGCTCAGAAGCCTTCAAAAGACATTCACAATGTACCATCCTTTGGAGAAACCTGCAACTTTGCAGTAGTAGCTGTGTGCTCATTTTATTAATTTATTTAGGATTTTCTTCTTAGCTAAAAAATAGTGACTTTTTAAAAAGAAATATACATGAGTAACAACTAATAAAGCTATTTTCAGCTGATTGAAAATTTCCAGGAAATTATAGCTTGAAGCAAAGCTTCAGCATTCTGGTATGAACACTAAACAGAGATACAGAGATCTAATACGTTATTTTGACTTCTAGCTTAGAGAACTAACCACGGTGATTGTCACATGGCATTTCTTATCATTTCAACTGAAATATTATTTTTGTTGTTATCTGAAACCTTACATTGAATTATTATTCAGAATAACTATGTGTGTGTCTACTATAAGACAATACTCCATAAATGAGTGGAGACGAGGAGAAGCAATACTAGTAAAGAATAATGAAATAGAGGTATATATACAGTGTGGAATACTATTCAGTCATAAAAAGGATGAGATCTTGTCATTTATTGCAACATGGATGGAACTGGAGGTCATCATGTCAAAAGAACTAAGGCATGCATCAATCCTATAATCTAAGTCATACGTGGAAACAAAGTTTGAGCTCATAGAAGTTGGAGGTAGAATAGTGATTCCAGAGCCTGGAAAAAGGAAAGAGGGAGAGAAATAACAGAAGGTTGGTTAATGGTACAAAATTGTAGTTAGAAAAGACAGATATGTTGTAGAGTTCTATAGCACAGTAATTAACAATTGACTGCATATTGCAAACTAGAAGAGAAATTTTTAATTGTTCTCATTACAAATAAAAGATAAATGTTTCAGGTAATGTGATATTAACTATCCTTTTTTGATCAACACACATTACACATATGGCAATACATATATACATACACATTATACATATATCACACTGTGCCCCCATAAATATGAACAGCTATAGTGTGTAACTAAAAATACAATTTTAAATATTGAGGAAAAAGAAAAATTATCAAAATTATTATTGGTAACTTCCAAATATAGGAAGGTCTCATGTCAATATAACTCATTAGTGGACTATATTTACAGAAAGAACAAATTATAGTAATTATCCTTCAGTCAGGATCTGATGCCTTAACTATGCAGAAAGCTAAAGCATCTTCTGGAGATTGAACTTAAAAGGGTATTGTGCAAACACAACCACTACTGGCAGCCTTGAACAGGGTGATTAAATAAATAAACAATTACGAGCTTTCCTATCGGATAAAGTCCTTTACAGAGGGGACAGCTAATTGCTTTAAGTTTTCAAAGAAAATATTTATCCATGGAGAGGTAAGCGATGGAATACGTTTTCCAACTGAAGAAACACAGAAGGCAAATCCCCCTCCTTCCAATGCAATCAAAGCAGCATTTTGAGTTGCTTACAATAAAAGTATTCTCTACCTTAGAATGTGATTTTGGAAAGCCTTGTCACCTTCGTTCACATCATGTGTATTACATTGTAAAATGTGATTTATATTATTCTTTGATATCCAGAGAATCTTCCTGAAAACAAGTATAACTTTATGACAGAGGTTGATGAGGGAAATGTGCTTTAATTTACAAAACCAGACATCAGAGCCAACCTTTCTGGAAGACATCCATGCTGGAAAGGCAAGCACATCTGTGCCCAACGTGGCCGGGTCCCTGCAGCTTGGGCTGATCTCCAAAGACAGCTACTGGGCTCTGTCTCTGTTCACCATAGACAATGCCAGATCAATCTTTTTTTTTTTTTTGTCACTTGGCAGGGTGACAATGATTTCTTAAAGCCCTAGGATCCTATCCAAATTTCAATGCAGACACAAGCTTTCCTTCAAGCATGGAAGGAAAAATATTGAAAATTCCTAAATTTCTGCATCAAATTCAGGATTTCCTTAATTTGATACTTAAGAAGGATCCTTCCAACCAAGTATGGTGTTAGGAGTCTGCTTTCTTTCTCTCTAGCACAGTCTTTAGGAAAGGTTTTGGGACTTTTTGTCCTGAGGAATCAGCACAAATCCAGTTCAAGTCGCCCAGCTATTTTTTTTTTTTTTACCTGACCTGGGGCTTGAACTCAGGACCTGGGCACTGTCCCTATGCTTCTCTTGCTTACTACTTGAGCCACAGCACCACTTCCAGCTTTTTGTTTATGTGATACTAAGGAATGAAATACAGGATTTCATGCATGTTAGGCAAGCATTCTACCACTGAGCCACATGTCCCAGCCCAAGTATCCCAACTAAACAATAGGTTACAACCCCAACCCAAATCCCTAGCATGGGGCCTTTTTTTTCTTGTTAGTCACAGGGCTTGAACTCGGGGCCTAGGTGCTGTCCCTAAGTTCTTTCACTCAAAGTTAGCCCTCTACCACATTGAGCCACAATTCCATTTACAATTTTCCAGTTTTATGGACTTCGTTGCCCCGGGTGGCTTTGAGCCTGGAACCTCAGACCTCAGCTTCCTGCCTAGCTAGGATTACAGGCCCAGCTCTATTGTTTCTTATTTGTTATGCATGCCTACCTTATAGAAATCTATTCATCAGGACACATCCATGTCAATAGGCACTATCTCCACCCCCACCCTGAACCTAGGGTGCATATGAGGTCAATAGTCTACCACGGAGCTCCCTCCATCCCATGAACATGATGTCTTTTGCAAGGTGGTCTTGCCCAGTTGGGGAGTGGTATCGAAGTGAGGGATGTGAAGAGGGTCATCTTGGAGAAAAAACACTCCCACATGACCCAGAGTTAGTTACTCAGGTGCCGTAGACTCACCTAACAATCCATCTGTAGACTGACAACAGCCCCAGCTGAATAAACGAAGCTGTGCGCATTTACAGAAAGGAGTAAAGAGCCAAAAGAGAACAAAATAAAGGGTTGTCCTAGAGACACAGAGACACAAGTTTTACAAAGGACCCCAACAAGGAATATACTCCACGTCACCCAGAGGGGGTTTTATTTAATCACTCTATAGTAGTTTCTTGCCAAACAAAAGAAAATCCATAGTATATTTACAGATATATATATATATATATATACTTTTACATTAATTACACTGTGATGTCACAGTTGCTATGGTCCTACGATTTACAGAGAGGTATGGGTGTAGCCACAGCTGTCAATGCCTCTAGCTGATCTCAGTGACACTCTTCAGCAAAACTTGCAATTTCCTACCCCATTCACTCCACTTCCACAAGTACTGAAATGCCATTTTTGACTAATAATTTTTTGAACCTGTACATGCCCAATAACACTGTGTTTCTTTCTTTTTTTTTTTTTTTTGCCAGTCCTGGGCCTTGGACTCAGGGCCTGAGCACTGTCCCTGGCTTCCTTTTGCTCCAGGCTAGCACTCTGCCACTTGAGCCACAGCGCCACTTCTGACTTTTTCTATATATGTGGTGCTGGGGACTTGAACCCAGGGCTTCATGTATATGAGACAAGCACTCTACCACTATGCCATATTCCCAGCCCAACGCTGTGTTTCTTAAGTGAATTGGCTTTAATGATCAGTTTGGGAAATGACATCTCGACACATAGAGTAATACGAACTCATATACTATCAAACAGGAATGTTCCTAATTTTATCATCTAGGTTTTCTAAAGGATCAGCCTTTGAAATCCAATCCTGTAGAGAAGATATCTATGTTCAAATTAGGCCACTGATTACACAGGTCATTGCATTTTATTTTACTGTTTTTGGTGACTAATAGGGCTTGAACAGATTATTTTATTTCATTTTTTGTTGGTCATGGGGTTTGAAATCTGGGCCTGGGTGCTGTCCCTGAGCTCTTTAGCTCAAGACTAGTCCTCTACCACTTGAGCCACAGTGCCAGTTCCACTTTTCTGGTGGTTAATTGGAGATAAGAGTTGCACAAAATTTCCTGCTTGGGCTGGTTTTGAACTGAGATCCTCAGATCTCAGCCTCCTGAGTAGCTAGGATTACAGGCGTGAGCCAGCAGGGCCTGGCTCATATGTTATTTTAATAGGAAGATTTTCAACTAACAAACTGAAGCCCCAGTGATCCAGAAACTCATTACCCAGCTTGAGTATCAACTATGATTTTTCCATATTTACTAAATCTATTCAATTCCTACCTGCTTTGGGTTATATTATATTAAAACAAATAGTAGAATTATCTCATTTCGCCTCTGTGTATTTTTTAAAAGATGTAGGCATTTTCTTAAATGACCAAAGTGGCATATTCATAGCTAATACAATCATTTCCTTGTCATTTTAAAAATCATTGTTAAGTAGTTGTATACAGGAGTTACCATTTAATGAAGCAGGTTATGAATACAGCATATCTTGATCAGTGTCACCCCTTTCAAAATGTGCACCTATCCCTCCCCTACCCAAACCATTCTTCTTAATGATATACGATATACATTGAATACTTGTCTCCTGTAAACACACTTCATGTTTTTATATCTCAGATTTTCTCCAAAATCCAACTACTCAATCTTTTCTCTCTAGGAGCAAATAGGAACACTAGACCAGAACACATTGCCAATTCTCTTTATACAGAACAAATCTATGAGTCTACACATTAGTACCCCATACTTGGGGAGAGGCTTGGTCAATATTGGTTAAATCTGGCTTTTCTCTTATTGGAGGAAAGAAATCAAAAGTGACACAAGGAAAGGTAGTTTTCCCAGGCAGCTGCAGCTCCGAGGACTGAAGCTGAGAAAGCTGCTATTGATTTCTACAGTCTCCTTCCCAAGTGTGGTAATGCTCCCAGTGAATAGTGATGGCATATTGAAAAGACCACCTTCCTGGCTGTCTGTTCACTGCGTGCATCTGCACTTAATTGAGAGGCATGGAATTATTTGGCTGATTAAAGAATCAACTAACCCAAATTGAATGGTTTTGTTGTCCCTCTTTTTTTTATTTGATTCAGCTATAAAAGATTAAGTAAATGCATTTCCCCTCCCTCCCAAAGGTGCAAAATCTCGAACACATGCCAGCTAACTGTTCTCTCCTATGACTAATTGATGTTTTGCACTCGCAGCCTTGAACAGTAATCTTCCATGTGCAGTGTTGGTTGTAATGAGCTATATTATCTGGTACATATTATGCTGACAGCTTGAGCCCTTGCAAAGGTATGGAACCCAGCATGTAAATAATTGCGGCTCCAATTTGAAAATTTGATATAAATGGTACACTCTTGAGGGTGAAGGCTAGGCTTGCCAGCACTTGGCCAGCTGTGCCCAAAGGTGCAGCTCAGTCACTGTTTAGCCTCAGCAGCCTTTCACCAGCCATGTCTAAAGTGGGATTGCTGGGCAAGTACCTGGCACAACACCCAGGGCAGTGTTTGGCCAATGTGGGATTAGTCAACAAATGTTTGGACAATGAACAAATGAGTATACAAAGGCATCAGTTTCCACAGAATAAAAGTTTCTTTGTTATTAAAAAATGAGATGAGAGGGGCTGGGGATATGGCCTAGTGGCAAGAGTGCTTGCCTCGTATGCATGAGGCCCTGGGTTCAATTCCCCAGCACCACATATACAGAAAATGGCCGGAAGGGGCGCTGTGGCTCAAGTTGCAGAGTGCTAGCCTTGAGCAAGAAGAAGCCAGGGACAGTGCTCAGGCCCTGAGTCCAAGGCCCAGGACTGGCCAAAAAAAAAAAAATGAGATGAGATCAGGTGTCCCAAACAAACCCATAGGAGGCCCTGACGGATGCAAATGAAATCCTTCATTTTCAAATGAGTATTTAATGTGATTTTTTTTCTCTTCTCAAAAGATGGGGACATCTTCCTAGCACTTACTAATTAGTATTTTAGAGTCCATATAAGTTTACCTTACATATAAGTATATATATATGTGTGTGTGTGTGTGTGTGTGTGTGTGTGTATGCATGTGTAAAGAAAATTCTCCAAAGCCATAAAGAACAATGTTTTACTAAAAAGCATGAAAACAGTTTCATGCAACTGAAACAGTTCAGTCCTCATGGACAGAGAGGATTGAGGCAGGAACTGCTATGTGGTACAGACATCTATAGGAAAGCTCTAAAATCAATACCAGCCTGTGACCTGGTACTTTCACTTATGAGACTGTACCCTAAAGAAAAAAATATGTATTTTATAAGGATCATTATAAAAAAGCCAGTTATAATAGGAGAAAATTGGAAACAACCCAAATGCCCAACAGTAAGGCTATTGGTTAAGCCAAGAATATCATATCAACTCAGTGGTGCACTGCACAGCCATTAGCACGTTGAGCAGGTGGTTTGTTTCAATGTGTGGAAATATCTGCATGAAAATAATGCTAATTGGAAAAAACAGAACAGCAAACATCAGGTGCCCAGTGATTAGAACTATGTGAAAATGTACCTGGTATTTTGTCTGAAATGTACCACAAGTGATGTAAACAAAGTTGTAAGATTTACTGGATTTGATTTTTTGGTAATGCAGCTAGAAGTTTAAGTGCACAACAAATAGGAAAGAAAGAAGCAAAATAGGAATGGAGGGAAGGCGGGAGGGCAGGAGGAAGAATAAAAGGGAGAGTTGAGCCAGGAAGGAAGGAAGGAGGACAAAAGGGGAGGGAAGAGGAGAGGAGGGAGCTACTGATGACAACTGTGGTTGTCATTTAAAATATTCTACTATTTGCAGATGCTTATAGAGTAAGAATACCACACAAGGCTCATATCTATAATCCTAACTACTCGGGAAGCTGAGTTCTGAGCATCACAGTTTGAAGAGAGCCTGGGCAGGAAAGTGTGAGATTCCTGTCTCCCATTCATCTCCAAAAACAAAACAAAACAAACAGACAAAAAACCCAGCAACTCAGGGACAGCACCCAGGGCCTGAGTTCATGCCTCAGGACTTGTGTGTGCGCGCGCGCGCGCACGCGCGCCCACGCGCGCGCACACACACACACACCAGGAAAAACATGCAAGTGGGAAATCAGAAAGGTTCAGTAACATCTAAAATGGAGTCTATATCCTTAAGAGAAAGTCGAATTTTACATGGATCAAGATCTGTTTAGATTTCCTTCTAGCATTGACTCAGCAATCAGAAGTCATAGTGACCAAAATGTATTCTGACTCCTACAGAGATACAGTTTCCTATGGCCAATAATATTTGTTTCTTAGCAAACCACTTTTCTAGTGATGATGTCATTATTAGAGGGGATAAAAACCCTCAACATCTATGCAATTCACCATCACCCAGCAGAAAACAGCATGCACTCAAAACCTTTAGAATTGATTTTTCCTCATTTGTAACATACCCTTTGGATTTAATGGCTTAAGTTAATCATTAAGGAAAATTAGAAAGCATTAGTTTGAGGTTGTATTTGTGGCACGGCTCCTGAAGCTAATAGGAGGGAGGACATTCTTGGAAAATAAGTAATATTATTGCCCTAGGGCTTAGTCCTGTAGACTATCTTCCAAGATTTTTTCTTCAATCTTTTTATCCATGTTACAATTAGCCTCCATTATTGGTGGGTTGTGTGTGTGTTTTAACCTCCATATTTCCTACAAACGCAATTATAATTAAAAGGTGACAATGAACTGTGTTTTGAAAGAAAGCAGATTATATGCCCGTGTCTGTTGGAACATTTTAAATAATGTAGAACAGAATCAAATAGGAAAATCACATTAAAATTACTTTAGATATGAAGACATCCAATACAAATATGCAAGTTGGGAAGAACCCAAAGGTGATGACAGCTGAAATGTGCTTAACATGAAAGTTTTCCTTCAGGCCACTGAAGTATTGCTGTAGAGACAATGTTAGTATTGGCTGCCTATATTGTATTTCTGTGAACAGGACAGGGTAGCTACCCTCTGTGTTAGTTCATATGCCATATTGGCCTTAAAAGCAGACATACACAATAACTCTCACATTTGTGAGAGACTTTTGCTCCAAAATCAAATTACTACAAAGAAATGTTTTGTTTTAAAGGAAAAAGATTTACCAGTTTAAATAAAGCCTATGTCCCTTATCTTTCTCTCTCTCTCTCTCTCTCTCTCTCTCTCTCTCTCTCATTGCCTCCTGAGAAATAGAAAGAATTCCAGTATACCATAAACAACGTACAGCTCTAAGGAGCGTACATGACTTGACTATATTTGTAAACATATAATCTATGTAAAGCCAAGTGACAGCTGGATGCTAGTGGTTTATGACTGTAATCCTGGCTATTCTAGAGGCAGAGACCTGGATGATCACTATTCAAAGTTAACCCCCACAAAAATATTCACAAGACTTCATCTTCAATTAGCCAACAAATTGCTGAGCTGACATAGTAGATCATCAACTATGAGCAAGAAAGCCAATGGAAGAAAATTAGGCCCTGAGTTCAAACCCCTGTACTAGTATAGCACTATCACTATTGAATATTTATCCAAAAGATTACCAGTCAGGATATAGAAAAGCCACCAGTACAACCGTATTCATTGTTGCACTACTCACCATAGCCAACATATGGAATCAGCCCACATGCCCCTTAAGGAAAAAAAAGATGAAGAAAATGTGAGATATATATATATACATATATTACATATATATTACACATATACATATATATGCATACATACACATACTACACATATATCACACACATACATATGCATATATATAATGGAAATTTATTCACTCATTAGAAAAAATGATATTACGTCATTTGCAAAGAAATGGATGGTCCTGAAAAAAAAAAGGTTAGTGAAGTGAGTCAGGACAAGAGAAACAAAGGATGCATATTTTTTCTTATATGTGAAAGCTAGAACTAATTTATAAATGTACAAGTAAACACACATGGGGTAGGATGCAATTGTACACAAGTGTACTAACCAAGTTATGGTGTTCACAGATGTAATTCCTTAGAAAAACTCACTTGCAGTCCAACAAAATGAATGCCAGGATACAGGCACTTGAAAGGTGAGGGGAGGTCAAGGGGAGGGAGTGAACAAAGGAAGTGTGGGGGAGGGGCAGCGCAGTCATAATAGTCAATGCATATCCTCTGATATTAAGAAAAATGAGGAGAGGGGTTGGTTTGGGTGGGTTGAAAGAGAGTGATGGAAAGGGTGACATCATATGAACTAATTTGTTGAATGCTTACTCTTTTGTAGAACTACTCAAAGATAATTTTAAAAATATATAGGTAAAAACCAGGCACCTGTGGTTCATACATGTAATCCTAGCTACTGAGGAGGTTGGGTCCTGAGGATCATGGTTGAAGCCAGCCTGGGCAGGAAAGTCCATGCGCTTCTTATCGCCAATGAACCACCAGAAAACCAGAAGTGGAGCCGAGCTGGCTGGGTAGAGTGCTAATCGAGCAAAGGAGCTCAGCGACAGCTCCCAGGCACTGAGTTCAAGCCCTATGACTGGGGGCTCTGTGTGTGTGTGTGTGTGTGTGTGTGTGTGTGTGTGTGTGTGTGTGTGTGATTTAAAAATAAGAAAAAATTTAAAAACAAGGGCTGGGAGGTAGCTCAGTGATAAAGTGCTTGCCTTGCAAGTGCAACATCCTGGGTTCAATCCCCAGTACCACAAAAGAGATGAAAAAGAAAGAGAAATTTTTAAAAAAGAAAAGAAAACGGAGATAATGTTTCTTGCTCTCCTCCTCCTAGCAGGGTTGATCTGAGGATAAAACAAGGTCCTGTATGTATGAGTGCTGTGAAAAAAGTGACCAATTATCCCTGTGTAGTTCTTTGAGATCTAGATAATGTTCATAGATAATGCAAAACTAGATAATTGCTTTATTTTGGCACTAACCTGTTAAAAGATCAAATACTTTCCAATTAATTTAACCAAAGTTTTAAAAATAAGATTTGTGTATTAGATACATTCCTGAATTGGCTACTCTCTAAGCCCTGGTTTACTTTTGCATATCAGAGCTGAAAAAAATAATCAAGGGAGCCCTCAAGTTAGCTTAGGCTAAAAGAAGGGATAAATAGCCACCTAGCAGGAAGAAGTAGCAAATGGACTACATCATCAGTTACTTCCACATTAACTTGCCTCAGGAAAGGAAAGAGGCTTAGATTCCATTTGCTTTGGCAAAAGGCAATTAAATCAGCATAAATTTGTATTCCAAAATCTTGTTTAAAATATTCTTCAGGAAGTGCTGGGATGTCCTTTGAACTGAGACCATTTCCAAAGAAGATCATAACCTCAAAGTGGTTGCTACTGAGTTACTAAAGAGTGTCAGCTACCCAAATGTGTGAATCCACTCAGTACGGAAAGAAAATATTAGGCTTGCTTGGGAGGGCTCTACTCAAAGACACAGTAAGGTTTTATTCAAAATGTATGGCTGTGTTGTTGAGGAACATACTTCACCCTTTGAGAAGAGGGTGATTTCAAGACATGAGATCCCTGACTTATGATCTCCATCTTTTACAATGCATATGGATGCTTCTTTGCCTTCACATACTCAGAACTTTGTGCATTCGCCATTGATCCCCTCAATCTGCCCACTCTATACCGATTATGGACTGCTGAACAGTCAATAAATAGGTATTTTTAAAGTGTCAAAGCTAGATGTCACCTGTCTCAACAGCATTGCCTTCTTTGAGTACGGCAGGCAGTCCATGCCATTTTTCTCTGTATACATTGTCCTTGTAAAAGTGAAAAGATTTCAGTTCCATTATGGTTGCACAGAGGTTTTCACTGGCTCTATTTTTTCTGGCATTACTGGTAAGCATGTGATATTGACTTTATCCTATATATACAGCTAGCATTTCAAATAAATGGCTTGTATAGAAGAAAGTGAAGGGAAAGTAGAGGACAGAAGAATAACATTGTTGATTCTAGTGAAAAGAAGCCTAGAGCCCTTAAATCTAATATGACAGGAATTACATTGGAAATCATTATAACATCCAAAACTAGAGACTCAATAAAGTTAGGATACTTGAGGCTCTAATTATGAGGAGAAAGAACACAGAAACCATGTACACAATGCTATAAATGATCTGAGGTTTTTAATAATTTTTTTTTGTTTCAGAAGCGCTACCCTAGTCATATCATGTTAAACAATTCCCACTACATTCAAATACATACATGTGAGGGTTAGGACTCCATTAGGAGTGAAAATTGGAGCAAGTGTGTAGATAACAAGAATTGTGGCCAATGCTCTATTTTGGCCAGGTTCTTTGGGCTGTAGACAGAAAAAATAGTCAATCCTCATGTCTTTACTGTCTAAAATGCCCTTCCTCTCCCTTTCCCTGATTAGATTCCTATTGTACATATTTCACTCACTTTCCTGAAGGGCTTGCACAGCAAGCATCAATACTTAAAGAAATACTGGCTTGCAATAATTCTTGCGTGAGAGAGAGGGAGATGTGTCACCCATGAAGCCATTTAGGTCAGTATAGAGCAAATGACGCAAAACATTTTGTCATCAATCATCCTTAACATGACCCCTCTCTTATCCTTTTCCTACCAAGAGCTGTGCATTGATGACTCAAAAGTGGATCATGGAATCACAGCCAACATTTAAAAAGAGATGAAAAGAAAAAACAATAGATTGAGTTTAGATAGAAATAGGATAATGTATGACGAGGAAGGCAAGCCGGGTGCCAGTGGCTCACACCTGTAATACTACCTACCCAGGAGGCTGAGAACTGAGGGGGTAATGGTTCGAAGCCAACCCAGGCAGGAAGGTCTGTGAGACTCTTATCTCCAAGTTATCACCAGAAAACTAGAAGTAATGCTCTGGCTCTAAGTGGTAGAGCCCTAGCTTTGAGTGAAAAAACTCAAGGACAGTGCCCAGGCCCTGATTTCAAGCTACCTGACTAACAATAACAACAAAAAACACAACTGACTTTGGTACACGGGGTATTGTGTGTAAGTTTATCGGAACTAGGGAAGGGGAACACCAAAATGGATAGACAAAGTGTAAAAGGTGAACCAATGCAACAGCAATACTTACAAGACAATATGCTATAAACCAACTGTACAATTCAGGGGAGGGTGGGGAGGGAACTGGGAAGGGGGAAGGTGGGAGAAAAATGAGGGAGGAGGTAACAAGTTGGATAAGAAATGTACTCCCTGCTTTCTGTATGAAACTGTAACCCCTCTGAACATTACTTTGACAATAAATTAATTAATTAATTTTTAAAAACCCAACAGTCCTTTCCAGGTAGTAAGAAGGTAAGTATATATGTACATGTGCCCTTGAACCACAAAGATACCATCTGAGAAATTCATTGCAAATATCATGGCGTGCAGTTTTGCAAGCAAAGGTAACTATGATAAAGCTGGATGGTATTGTTAAATATGTGATCTAGCATTGATTGAAATGTCATTATGAGGCATATGATGTGTGTGTGTGTGTGTGTGTGTGTGTGTGTGTGTGTTTATATTCTGACAGTAATGTTAAATGCTTTGATTTGGGATCTGGTCAAAAATGTTAAGTTGCTAATGTAAACGTTTTGTGTCTGGATTCTACCACCTACTAGACTGAAGGCCATTACCATCTGAAGCTCCAACCCTAGATTAATTGGCAGTTCTCCACTTTAGACTGATCAGCACTTGCACTCAAATATCTTTGCCCTGAGCTTGACCTTTTAAAAGCCTTCTCAGCTAGGTTCAGAGTTGTGCATACCAATAGTTTCAGCTACTTGGAAAGCTGAGGTAGGTAGATCCCTTGAGCCTAGGAATTCAGGGCCACCCTGGTTAACACAGAGATCCCCATCTTTTAATAAAGAAAATAGATAAATAAACAGTTCCAATGCCATGGACTGTTTTGCAATAAAAGGTTATACAAAATTTCTGTTCAGTGCTTACTATACTCTGGGAAAAATGATTGGATTTAAAGAATGTTTTTCTCTATATAGTCATGCACACAAGATCTTTGTTTTATGAAATAAAAAATTATGTTTACCCTTTCATACTTTGCTAAAATATTCATTCTTTAAAAACATTCTTTAATGATGATTGCTCCTAACTGTATGGTTAGTTTGCAGAAGATAGGTTTATTAAGTTGCTAGTAGTGAAACAAAAACTAAAGGTATAATTGGATCAAGAAGTACAAGAAAAATTAATCTCTACAATATATCTCTTAGGCTCAGTTTCCGAGCAATTGCCCTATAGTCTATAATTATGAATAAAATACCCTTTGAAAAGACCTCATCAGATACAGAGAGAAATGAGAACAATAGGGTAGGTATTACAAAAGATTGGTTCTTCTCAGATAATTGTTTTTAATAAAATGGTAAAAGTGTAGAAAACACCAGGCAACTATAATTAGGATAATAATCTATTGTTCTACAGGAATATATATCCTGTTGTCTCTTCTATTGGAAAGAAACAAAGAAAATGAAGCAAAAGATGGATGGATGAATACGTTTGAAGGATAGTTGTATATTGCACTGTGGAGGTCATTAATTAATCCTTCTTTAAGACAGAACCATGGGGGTGGGGGGAAGGTGGGAGAAAAATGAGGAGGAGGTAACAAGTTTGATAAGAAATGTGCTCCCTGCCTTGCATATGAAACTGTAACCCCTCTGCACATCACTTTGACAATAAATTAATTAATTATTTTTAAAAAGACAGAACCAGCCTAATAACAAAGAGGGATGCTCTGATGAATGAAGACAAGCATGTTGTTCATTTATCTATGTATTTATTTAAAACCTGCGAGTGTTTTATTTATTTATTTCTTCAGTGCTAGTGCTTGAACCCAGGGCTTCATGTCTTTTAGGCAAGTGCTCTTAACCACAGACTGTGTTCTACTTTTATTGTAAAATCCAAGGAGACTAGAAAACTGCTTCCAATGAGACTATGTACATTTTCTATTTATCTACTTATGAACAATGATATCCAGACACAAGCTATCCCCATTATCCAGTTTGGTTCTATTCTTTCACTAGTTGAGAACATGAACTTATGATTCATTTCTTCAGTTTGAGAAAATTTCTCGGACTGATGGATCCATGAAGTTAAGTTTGAATTTGAGAATGGCAGTGACAAGATTCATTTTTTCACAACTGGACATCTGAGAAGATATGACAATTTGAGTAGAGGACCCCATTTTCACAATAATTTTCTTGCTAAAACAATAAGAGAGAAGTATAATAAACCATCTCTCCAGCTCTAGGCTAGGAAGGATAGGAACACCTTCCCCCACCCCCCCCCCGAGATCCTATTCCCTGGCTGCTTTGGATCAGAAGACAGCCAGAACTTTCCATGCTGCCTACGAAAGAGGATGTCCTGACCATCCCATGAGACTACCATGATGTGTTGGACAAAGGGACCATACTAAAAGATCTTCAGAAGGAGATTATTGTTGTCTGGGCTACAGTGTTATGAGTTCCTATTTGTTAGTTAACACAATAATAGAACAGAACACTGGATACTGTACATCATCAGTTCTGTCTGCCCTGAGAACACTTGATCATCCTGTGCTAAGTGGCCTTTTCCTTCTCCCCTACTAGTTACAGAACAGAAACAAGTTTTCTTCAACTTTAAAACTTAAGTTTTTGGTTACATAAAGGGCCATATGTGGTGGTACCCACTTATAATCCTAGCTACGCAGGAACTGGAAATCATGGTGACTGTGGTTGAGTCTAGCCTAGGCAAAAAGTAAATCAACTGGGCATGGCAGTACGTGTCGACAAGTCCACCTGTGAAGGGAACCTCTCAGATTGGAGGATTGCTATTCTCCTCCCAAGCGAAAGACCTTATTCAAAAAATTACTAAAATAAAAGGGCTGTAGATATGGCTTTAGTGGTAGAGAGCCCGCTCAGCAAACATGAGGTCCTGAGTTCAAATGTAACACCACCAAAAGATAGCATTTCTAATTAAGCACTCAACAATTTTCCTTTTCTGATGTGCTAGATGTTTTACTCATATAAGGAGTAAAGTTTTAAAGGACTATTTCCTTTAGCAAAAACAAAGAAATATTTTCATTTCTAATTTTTGAGAAAATGAAATTCTTTACTAAACCTCAAATTATATCCTCTTTCTCAGGGCAATTTTGGTGTGCACGAATAATTTTTTAATATTTTGTTTAGCATTAATTTTATACTTACAGAAGAACTGCAGAGATTATGGCATCACCACATATTATTCATTCACCTTCCTTTCATGATAACATCCTATGTTAGCAAGGAAAATTTGTTAAAGTAAGAAATTAGCAGTAGGATAATACAGTGAACATTTCTCGATTTTACTTGTGTCATCACAGGAGACATGAAAAAGAATTACACACAGGAAAATCATTTCAGAGAGCCTCACAGAGATAGTCACAAAGTAGAAGTTTTAGTAAAGATTTATTTTAGCATAGTAAGATAAAGTGCATTAGAAATGAGGGTGGGAGAGTAGAAATACTTTCTGCTTCCCACACAGGAAATGGAAGCAAAAACTTAAGATGATCATTCTGTGTGTGTGTGTGTGTGTGTGTGTGTGTGTGTGTGCGCGCGCGCGCGCGCGCGTGCATGTGCATGCGTGCCAGTTCTGGGGCTTGAATTCAGGGCCTGGGCACTCTCCTTAAGATTTTATGCTCAAGCTAGTGCCCTACCACTTCTATCCATGGTGCCATTTTCAGCTTTTTGGAAGTTCTATTATCCTCAGATGTCAGCCTCCTCCTGAGTAGCTAGGATTGCAGGTTTGAGCTCTGATACTCAGCAAAATGGTGCTTCTTATCTAGGGTTTTTACACTCTTTTAGCTGCAAGAAGACACAAAACCTTGTAGTCTACCAACTGCTAACCGTTACACAGTTCTTTTCTGTGACCAAGACAGATAATACTGTGAAACATAGAGATCTGATCTGGCCTACCCAAGACAGAGAGAGTAGAGGAGCTTCTGGACTTGCTTTTGCCAGACACACTTTTCAATTTTCTGTCTGTACTAATAGGTGAAGAATTGGTAGCTTAATATCTCAAAGGAGAAGCAGATGCCAACAACTGCTCCTTTCTGTCTCCTTATCCTTACAACTTAACACCTAAAGGAGGGGTGGTGGAAACATGCTGTTGTGTTTTTTCGATTTGCTTCCTGGTTGTCATGTCTCAGTCTGGCCCTTTTAAATTTAACCTTTTTATGTCAGTCATAAGGCTTGAACACAGGGCCTGGGGGGATGTCTCTGAGCTATGGTGCACAAGGCTAGTGTTCTCATTTGAACGACAGCTTCACATCTGGTTTTTCTGGTGATTGATTGGAGATAGGAGTGTCCAGGACTTTTCTGCCTGGGCTGACTTCCAACTGTGATCTTCAGATCTCAGCGTCCTGCGTAGCTAGGATTATAAGTGTGAGCCAGTGACCTGGCTCTTGACTACTTTTAATTGTCTCTTTTCCTCATCTATCTATCCTGCCTAATTTGGATTTCACTTTTTTCCCCTAATATCCTTTCTGTTTGGGACTTTAATCCAGGATACCTCATTGCATCCAATGACCAAATCTCCTTAATCTATTCCAATGTGTCACCATTTCTAGCTCTATCATTGCCTTTCATAATCTCGATATAAAGAAACACTTGTTTTGCAGAATCTTCTGTGGGAGGAAATAAAGAAGTCTAGGGCCAAATAAATTTAGAAAATGCTACATGAAGTAGCACTTCATCAAGACTAGAGGACTATGAAAATACACACGTTAAAAAACTCGAGAAACATGCAATGTGAAGATGACATTGTCAAATATTTATTTGACCTTTGACCTGTTTCCTAGTGTAGAATTCTTAAAATACTTAGAGTCTTCAAAGAAGTAATTATCTTTTGGAGAACCCTGATTAACAGCTGGTCAGTCGCAGGTTCCAGATGTTCAGTGAGTGGTATCTGATGTGGAAAGTCAGTGGTGGACAGAGAATCCTCAACCTCTGAGATCTGATGCTCTTTCCAGACAAGGTAAGAATTGAATGGAATTTGAGGAGACTAGCTATCTCCGTTACTGTAGCATTGCTTGCTTGTTGGATATGGGGAAATCCTCCTCACACCTTATATTAAGAATTCTGCTTTGCTACCTGGCTATGGCTTATGCCTATAATCCTAATTACTCAGGAGTCAGATAGGAAGATTGCAGTTCGTGGTCAGCCCAGGAAAATATTCGTAAGACACCTCCCCCATCTTACCAGTAGTTGAGTACAATGGTATACATCTGACATCCCAGACATGTAGAAGGTCAGCCTGCCATTTTTAGGCCACCTTGGACAACAAAGCTTTTCAAACCTCTTCTCAAAAGAAAAAGGTGGGCTCGGAGGCATGCACCTATCATCCAATGTAAATAGGAGGAACATAGTCCAGGCTAGCCTGAGAAAAAAATGAAGTCTTATCTCAAGTGTAACCAGAGTAAGAAAGGGCTGAAGACATGTCTCAGTAGGAGAAAATCTGCCAAGCAAGTAGGAAGCTCTGAGTTTAAACCAGAGCTAAAATACTGCCCCCCTCCAAAAGCACATTGTGAGAGGACAGTAGAGGAAACGAATCCTCAGTTTGTCTTGTCTTCTCATATAGAATCTCCTGACGATTTAGCCCTAGAGTTGAGGTTCCTTGTTACTAGGCATCTGAAGAGTCCATGAAGAAATTGTGGCTTGTATAATTTCTTATAGTTCCTGCCCATTTTTTCTCTCTCTGATCATATATGTCCCTTCCATTCTACAGTCAGTCACTAAAGTGAGGCTTTCAAACTACAGCACTTCTTTGTTTAAACTTGAACTCTTTAATATACCTCATGTCTGACACAAGCTAGTCATGGTCCTCCTTCTCAGTCACGATCTTTTATCTTCTGCAGTTCTCTGTAACCCACTCTCCAGACACTCCATATGTTCAGGCATCCCTCAGACATGTTGCTGGCCTTTCAATAAACTCACTCTCCTTCGTAGTCTACCAAAATGCATGCCACCATTCCACCCTGATTCAAGTGTTTCCTCCAGAAGCTTGGGATGTAACTCCATGGTAGAGAAAGTGTTAGCATGAATGAGGTCCTGAGTTCAATTGTCAGTACCCCACACACAAAAGGACTCGGGAAGTTTCTAAAGTCTTCCAGGCATATTTCACTTCCCCAAGTCCATGTTTTGAGTGAACCACTTTACTCCTGGTTCCCATGATCTTGTTGTTTCTTGCAGCACCTATTGCCACATAGTTAAAATTAGCTCTCTCTGTGTGTAGGTGTATGTACCCAAGTCTGGGCACTTTCTGAAGACAAGATGTGGGCTTTATCTATATTTATAGTTACTATAGTTTGGATCTTAATTCACCCAAAAGTCCATGTGTTAAAGGCTTGATCCCAAGGGTAACACTGTTGGGATATGGTGGAAACTTTCAGGTAGAACATTACATGAAATTCAAAGGTCACATCAAGTGTGCCCTTGAGAATAGCAGGACCCTGTCTTCTTCCTGTTTCCCAGTTACCTGGCTGATGAGGTGAGTAGTTTTGTTCTGCCATGCACTCCTAGCATGAACTGCTTCTCCATGCCCAAAGCAATGGTGCCAATTAATCATGGACGGACTCCTCTAAAATTGTGACCCAAAATCACCTTTTTCTCTTTGTTAGTTAATTATCTCACACATTTTCTGATTATGATAGAAGACTAAAAGGACAGCTCTCATTTTGTGCTTTGTGTATAATAGGGACTCATTAAATGCTTGAAGACTGAACTAAAATCTTTGATCTCAGAGTCCTTCGTTTGAGTCATACAATAACCTCATGAGGAAGGCATGATAATTTCCCAGGTTATAGTTAAGGAAACAAAATGGAAGCACAGTTTGTATAAACAAGTTGCCTGGGTGTCACAGGGCTAAGCAGAAGTAGAATGATGTTTCATCATCTCAGTCTACCTTTGTTCCTTTCTGCCTCAACACATGACCATCTTGAGTTAAATGCTCAAGTAGATATGAAACATTAAACATCTACTGTGTGCTAAGTGAGAAGTAGTATTTTGGAACTATAAAATGAATTAAAATGAAGGAGCATCTGTTGGAACAGATAGGAGTGACATCTTTTGTGGACAAAAACATCCTGACCTGTGAAAGGCTGTGAGAAGACAAAATAATTGGAAATGACTTGGAAGTAGGGACAAGTTGGTGGCAACTTGAAGAAGATAGCTACTGGTTGTCAAAGATCACGGAAGCTGGGAAGAGCTGTGTCAAGCTAGAAATCTGTTCAGAGACAGTGATGAAGCCAACACTCTTTGATTGCCTAAAATTGGCTGTACAGAAATGGATGGCAATGGAGACGTTTGCTGCTGGGAAGAGAATATGCTTTAAATTTAATGAGGACAACTCGAGAAGCCCTGCTGATTTCTGATTGATAAGTACTAAGGCGCTTCACTTAACTTGCAGGCACAGCTGTCTGCACTGCGCTTTGGTGAGTCATTGGACAGCAGCTCAGCCCATAGGGAAACAGACCCTGCTTTGTGTGTGTGTGTGTGTGTGTGTGTGTGTGTGTGTGTGTGTGTGTGTGTGTGTGTGTGTGTGTGTGTTTGTGCTTTTACCTCCTGGGCAGCAAGTGAGAGAAGGAGCAAGCCTACAGCTCTGCAGCCCCCCAAAAGGTTATTTTGTCCAAGGCAAATGTTGCCTATTGAATTCCCACCAGCCTGATTAGAAAGGATTATTCTGAAGGTCTGTGAAGTATCTGGTAACCAATCTTCCTGAGTTATTTTTGAATAGCTATTGAATGGATAATTTCCATAGCCATTATCAAAATGATATGCTGGAGGTGAAATTTAGCTGTATTGTATTTGATCCGTAATTGCAGAAATGTTTCCCTCAGATTTAATGCCTTATTGGCAGCAGGTCTCCCTACAGGCGCAAAAGACTTTGGGATACTTTTTGGTTGACACAAAGCTTTATTATTGCAATATTTTGTTGCTGTGGGGAGGGAGAAAAAGATTTATTTGGGCATCTGAGGATGAACTGGAAGTTTTTTTCCCACCTCCTGAGAGCAGCATTTGGCAACATAAAATGTCTACTAGAATCAGCAAGTGAATAATAATATTTCCCCATTGGTCAGGTGGTCCAAGCCTCAGTGATCCAGAGATTCTGAGTCTCCCCATGGCCCAACTATCATAAGACAGGTCCCTGTCACCAGAAATAGACAGACAAGGAAATGGAGGTTAAGATACCATTTGCCTCTGGGAAGGTAACTTGATTCCTAAGGCTCACTCCAAGCCCCTGCATTACTGGATTCTAGATCAGCTGCTGTGAACAGAAACAGGAGGCAAGCTATATCCACATTTTTCTCTTTTTTTCTAGTAGTTCCATGAAATAAAAGATGAGGGAGCTGAGGATATAGCTTAGAGGTGGACTGCTGTGAAAAACAACGAAAGAGGATAGATAGAATACATTTTAATACATTTCTTTTAACTCAATATATCTGATATTATCATTTCATTATAAAGTCAATAAAATTTTATTAATTAGAGTATACCTCTCAATTTCTCCTAACCGCATTTCAAGGGTTCAATCATCTAGTGAATTTGCCTTCTTGACTTTAAGAACTGTTGGCTAGCGCTTTTCATTGAATTGACTGAAAGAGCTGGAATGTTGGCCAGTGATATTGTAGAGGCACAGGTCATACATACATAATAATATACCAGAGACTGTACTTCCAACTAGCCCCTGACTTGAACTCGTCTTTATAGTTTGCTTGGCCTGTAGGCCAGGGAAAGCTCACAGAATTTCCCTTACCCTTTTGTTGTTAGTGGTGGTGGTTGTGGGGATTGAACTCAGGGCAGGGCCTGAGCACTGTCCCTGAGTTCTTTAGCTCAAGGATAGCACTCTATTACTGTTTTTTGCCAGTCCTGGGGGCTTGAACTCAGGGCCTTGTCACTGTCCCTGAGCTTCTTTTGCTCAAGGCTAGCACTTTACCACTTGAGCTACAGCACCACTTTTGGCTTTTTTTGTTTATGTGGTGCTGAGGAATCGAACCCAGGCTTCATGAATGCTAGGCATGCACTCTACCACTAAGCCACATTGTCAGCCTCTACTATTAGTTTTTATTCTCCTTCCTTGAGTTACTTCATTTAAATCTTTTATATATTGCGCTTGCAGAAATTAATGATGAGTTTCCATACTGAAACACAATTGTGAGCATGTGAAAACCCCAGTCAATGAGTTGATTTGTCTACTTGGCATCAAGGACTATTGGGTGATTTCTTTTTTCCCTGTCAATTGACTGAAAGAGCTGGTATTTTGGCATTCTTTACAGTGAGTGGCTGCAGTTTCTTTTCAATTCATCAAGCGTTTTATTGAATGCCAGATATGTGCTAAGCACTGTGTTAGGTGCTAGAAATTAAGTGGAGAATAACAAAGCCTCTGCCTTCAGATTACTCAAAGAATAGTGGAGACAGACAAGCTAATCAAATAAGTAATTATTAAATGGCAAGGTAAGTGTTCCAACGAGTGGATATACTTTGGAAGTTCACCTAATTTCCCCTTGGATAAAGTGACTGGCATGAGAAAAACTTTAGTGAGAAGGACCCTTAAATCATGAGGAGGAAGGAAAAGAAGAAACGAATGGAATAATCTATGTTTGAGATGCTGAAGTTCTGAAATGAGACATTAGTGTTTGAATCTGTGGACTCAGTAAAGAAAATTCATTTTCACTGATGAGAAGCAGATATCGTCTATCTGGCTGAAGGTCCAAATAGAACAAAAAGGCACAGGAGAGGCAAATTCGCTTTCTCTTTCTCTTTCTCTTGGAGGTACTTGGACATTAGAACTGCACATTCACAGTTCTTCAGACTACAGCACTTTCATCAACATCCCTCCCGTTTGCCAGGTCTTTGCCCTTGAACTAAATTATATCATTAGTTCCTTTGACTCGCAGAACTTTGGACTCAAACTAAATTACACTACTGCCTTCCCTTCTCCAGCTCACAGACTGCACATCATGGGCTTTTGTGGCCCAGTAATTACATGAGCTGATCCTCAGTAAGTCAATCTTCTCTCATCTATCTATCTATCTATCTATCTATCTATCTATCTATCTATCTATCTTTCTATCTGTCCATCCATCCATCCATCCATCCATCATCTACCTATATTCTGTTTGTCTTGTTTCTCCCCAGAACCCTAATACAAGAGTTAAACACTGGACTAGCTGTATCTATTTACTAAGCATCTCATTGGTTGGTGTTCATGACAACACCTTCCTAAGCATGCAGCTTGACTGACAAAAATTAAACTAAACTGGGCACTGGTGGCTCATGCCTGCAATCCTAGATACTCAAGAGGCTGAGATCTGAGGATCACAGGACAAAGCCAGCCTGGGAAATAAAGTCCCTGACACTCTTATGTCCAATCAAACACCAGAAAATTAGAAGTGGCCCTGGAAGTGGCAGAGTACTAGCCTTAAGCTAAAGATCTCAGGGACAGCATCCAGGGCCTTAGTTCAACCCCACAACCAGAAAAAAAAATTCACTGCTAAGATTAATGACTGGAACACTCTCACTTTTGAAAGCCATGTTTTCTAAAGTTGTTTTGCTTGTATTGAGGACGGATTTGCTTTATTTTTGTGCTTTGCTTGGGGGAGAGGGGAGATGGGTGTTTTGTTTTGTTTTCTGCTTGTTTGTTTGTGACAGTGTTTCTTTAGGTTATCAGGCTAGCCTCAGACTCCAAGCTCTGGTAGAAGCAACAATCCTCCTGCCTCTACCTACTATCCTGCTGGGACTATAGATACACACCACTGAATTCATCTTCACTCAGGATTGAAATGAATAGAGGGTTAGGTAAGGCAGGAAAGTAAATTAAAACAAAAAGTAAGGCTAGGGATTATCTTTGTGTAAAGTAGAAAAGATGAAAATATTTATTACACTTAATGAAACATACTTGAGATCCCATGACCGCATAGCTTGCTGGTTCATAGCTCTGCATATACTACTGTCCATTTGTTATCCCTGAAAAGGTGACAATTATACTTTATATCAATCTGGTATCTCATCCTTCAGCAGGAAAGCAGGTATTAGTGTTGGACTCTGAACCCATGATATATGTCTTTGGTCTCTCATCTCTGGAGAAGCCTACTAGATGGAAAAATAAGACCAATGCACCAATAGTTTGATCAAACCGAAGCTGAGAAATCGATATGCATTCACCATTGAACTGTCCGGCTACTAATGCTACGTGAAGAAGGAAGGCTTTGAGTTCAAGTGCTTGGTCACCACTCTAGTATGACCCAGTTTCTACCAGTAAATGAATTTCTTTTAAAAAGAAAGAAGAAGAAAGGAAGCAGAGGCCTGAATCTATACCCAACATTTTAAAGCAACCTGGTTTCTACTGATTATTGAAAGCAGATCTCATTCTGCCTGGGAACTAAGGTATCTGATAAGCATTTAACACTACAACCAAGTTATGCCACCAAATTCATCTCACCAAGCACATGCTAAGCCGATGTTGCTTGTACTGTTTGACTATGAGGGAGACTGGAAAGAAGGATAAATCTGACCTACTTTCAAGGAGTGCTGTAGTTCCGATGTTAGCTGTTTCCCAAAGACTCGTGTATTAAAGGCCTGGTACCCACAGTGGTGCCATTGCAAGATGGAGGCCCAACAGGAAATTATTAGGAGAACCCTTGGCTTTCAACTTTTCCTCACTATGCAACCTACCTGTTCTCTGGTCCAAGGCCCAGGACTGGCCAAAAAAAAAAAAAAAAGAAGAAGAAGAAGTTAAAAAGAAAGAAAAGGTGAGGTAGATATCATCATCTGATTTTTCTGTTTTGGTAGTCCTTGAGATAGCTCCATCAAACTCAGATTGGAAGCCATAGTGTAGCCAAGCTGATGCTCTTTGAAAATCTCATGCTTTCTTCCCTGAGTATCATTCAAGACCATTTGTACATGTTCAAATCCTACCTAGACTCAAGGTCAGGAAAACCTTACCTCCTCTGTGTTTTTCCTGGTCTGTGTTTTTCCTAGACATCTTTCACTTCTCTGAACTTGTAAAACTTTTTATGGCTCTTACTTCTTTGTTTTCTATTTTAAGGAGATTAGTTTGTAGAATGGTAATCTTAGAAGTCTGAATACTCCTTAAAGAAGTGGGCAGTGAGCATTTGTTGAATGAATGGCTCATCTGTGTAGCCCCAATATTCCTATGATAATATCTTGTAGCTAGTTTAGTGCTTAGTCCACATTTGTTTGTTGGATAACTGAGTGATTTTCTTACACCATGTGAAACCAAACCAATTTTAAAGCTGAGCTTATTTAGCTTGTTGTTTCTTTCTTTCCTTTTTTTTTTTGTCATAAAACAGACAATACATTCGGTCTCCTGTGGTTCCTAAAGACTTCAGCAAACTGCCAAAGAGCATTACTGAATTTATGATTGGATTAATGAAAAGCTTGTAGCAAAATTATCCCAGTGAGGAAATGATTCTTTGGGGGACTTCAATTTCATCTGGTGAGGCAACATTAGTTTTAAATGAAAGAAAGTCTCTCATTGTGTAGTCATTGCACAGCTGATAAGTATGCCAGAAGCATTTTGTCCCAGGGAACTGCACCATAGATAGGCATAGGAAGAAACCTATCATAGCAAACTGAAGCAAAGGGAGGCATGCTGAGTGACCTCACTCTCTTGGGGCCTCCATTTCTCAGGTTCCCAGGAAGGAAATGAATTTTTGTTGCAACTCTCTCCACATCTCCACATTTCCCTCTAACCTAAACTATCTGTGACTTCTTTAGATTGTGAGAAAGATACTTGTTTCCACTGGACAAAGTCCCATATTGCTATTCCCTTTAAGCACCTGACATTCACTCCCAGTGACCATTGAAGATAACATTCTAGCTACCCTGCTGAACACAAGGGATGTGCCATTTTGAGCCTATCCCTTGCCCATGGCCCAGTGGGTACATTTCCACAGCCAGATACTTTCTTCACTGGAGATCTGATTAAGGGGAAAAGTTCATACTGATAATCCATTCTACTGAATGGATCATCCCTCTTGTCCTGAAGTACGGAAGTGTTGCAAAGGAGTTCACCATCGACCACAGCCTACATGGGATACTGCATTCATCAGTGGATCTTTCTGACCATATATGTAGAACCAAGGACCTGACTACATTCTATTATCCTTGTAACTCTTCACCTCATGGTACCTGTGTTGTGGCTCTGTAGAGCTACATTTGGCTACCTCTGACTAGGAGGAACTGACTCCTCATCTCTCCATCTCCTTCTCCCAGTACAGGTACAGAGAGCCCACTCTGATTCTTTCTAAAAAGTACTACAGTGAGTTGAGCTGAAGTAGTGGCTTTGGTATTGGCAACTGACACCTATCCCCATCACTGGCATCAGAGAGGTAGTGAACCTTCTGTGTAAGCAGGAGGACAGAAATGGATCCTTACTCCACAAATACAAGGTTGAAATCTGCCTCCATCAGCAATTATCTATTTGATCTTGCTCAGATTACTTTTCCTTTTTGACCTTTAGTTTCCTCATCTGTCAAATGATTAATGTAAGGAATAAATAAGCCACTGCTTTCAGGAAAACAAAAACAGAACAAAGCAGCAATAACAAAAAAAATTAACACTTTAAAAAGTATGGTTTATGCCTGTAATCCTAGCTACTTAGGAGGCGGAGACCTGAGGATGGAGGTTTGAAGCCAGTCCGGACAGAAAATTATGAGATTCTTAGCTCCAATTAACCAATAAAGTGAAAAGGAAAAAGAGGTGGAGCTGTGCTTAAGTGATAGAGTTCCAGCCCTTGGGGGGGGACGGCGGGGGGGGGGGGAGCAGTTAAGGGACAGCTTTCAGATCCTGACTTCAAGCTCCCAGCACTGACGAAAACGAAGAAGAAAAAGAAGCAAGAGTTTATCAAGGATTTGGATTTGGCATGACCAGCTCCAGCTCAGCAACCTCTAGAAAAGAATACAATCTGAGCAGAATTAGTTCTGACAACTGCTTGCAGAACAGGAGTCCATAGAGACTGGCTGCCTCCCTTCGCACTCTGATCTCCCTGCAAGGAGCTGGGGCCGTGTGGGGCCCATGGCTGTGGCTTCTCAGTGTGCTGGCCATCTTTCTTCGCTCATTTCAAATCCTGTACTTAGTGGCTTTAGACACCTTTGTGCATATCCATACTGACTTGTCTTAATTCTGTCAAAGCCTTCTCCCTCTCCCCTGGAGCTGTCTGGGAATTCTGGTTCATTGTTATTGGCCGTTTTTTACTTCCTTTGTGCTTAACTTGTTGAAATACGAAAGGGGTTGGACAGTGTCAGACAATATGGCCCCCGTCACGCCACATTTTACATTGAAATCATCTTTAAGGGCTTTGCTCCTTGACACAGATGGTCTCCATATCCTAGGAGATGCTCTTTTGGCACGAAAATGAAAAAGCTGTACCCCCTGTGAATCCAGAAAGTTGGCAAGTTTATTCTGACTCAAGTCAAACGGACTCTTCATTGTCCTAGGGCCTGGCTTCTTAGTTATTCCTCCTATAGGGAGCATTTTTGAGTTTTCTTGATAGACAGATATAGGAGTATGCATTCGTACTTAGTGCTGAGCCTCCTTTCACATTATAGCCCCTCCCTTATCCTAACAAAGAATATGGCCTTCATCTTTAACTCTTTTACATTCAGGATCACCTGCCAGAACCTACTTCCTCCTTCCCCAGGACCCTGTTAAGAAAATCTGCACATCTGCCTTTTGTCTGCCTCAAGAGACCTGCTGAAAACTAATTCCTGCCACTGTTTTCTTTTCTTTAAGCTTCTTGTTTTCTTTTTGTTTCATTTCCTTTTATTCTTTTCTATTCTTTTATTCTCTCTCTCTCTCTCTCTCTCTCTCTCTCTCTCTCTCTCTCTCTCTCTCTCTTTGCCAGTCTTGGGGCTGGAACTCAGGGCCTGAGCACTGTCCCTGGCTTCTTCTTGCTCAAGGCTAGCACTCTAGCACTTGAGCCACAGCGCCACTTCTCTCTCTCTCTCTCTCTCTCTCTCTCTCCCTCTCTCTCTCTCTTCATCCTAAGGTTTAAACTTGGGGCCTCGGTGCTGTTTCTGAGCTTTTGCACTCAACACTGGCACTCTACCACTTGAGCCACAGCTCCACTTCCAGCTAGTTGCTGATAAATGGACTTATGAGTCTCATACTTTTCTGCCCCATATGGCTTCAACAGCTACCATTCCATCTCAGCCTCCTGAGTAGCTAGGATAGTAGCCATGAACCACCAGTGCTCAGCCTTTTCTCTTCTTTTTGTGAAGGCATCTCTGGAATCATATTCTCTTCAGTGGCCTTTGGGCTTCTTCAATAATTAAGACCCCTCTTACTCTAAGAGAAATAAGAAAATTGACTATCACCCTTTCAGTGTCTTTTCCTGACATTTTATATTTCTCCAGATCTACTTCTATGGGTTTAGATAACACATTACTGTATTCATTCCATTCCCCTCTATATACATCCCAGGAACCTGTTGCTTGCTTTCTGTTTTATGAATTTTTCATCCACTGGGCCAATTTGATATCAGACAATTAATTCATTGGACAAATGCTGCTTTTACTCTCCACGAATGAAAACTAGTCAATATTAATTACTTTTATGGCTTGCTCTCTTCTTTGAGTTTTGGATTTGGTTCTAGAGCTCAAGCTGACCATATGATTCTCTTGCCCCAGAATCCCAAGTGCTGGGATTACAGCACTATACCTAGAAATTCTGATTTTTTAAATAATATCAGTGATACTATGGGCAGTATTATTTAGTGATAAAAATGTCCGTGTACGGGTGATTTGCACTTAGTAATTATGAAGAATATAAGCCAGTCTGAAGAGTTGCATGACAGTAAAAGGTGTTTTGACTTTATATTTCACTCTCTTGTCTTATTTTCAGATATTAAGCTTACTCTTCAAAGAATAAGATATCATAGAATAAACAATTCTACTGATATCAGAAGTATCTATTTCAAAAGTTTGAGTTAATAAAGACTTTAGATATAGGTACCTAGGATATAACCACAATATTTTATGTTCACATAAAGGCAAACCTGGACTAAAGTCCCAGCTTTCCTAATCATTACCTGTGAAAGATTGGCAAACTATTTTTTTTTTTACCATTCTGAACTTCGATTTCTTTATGTATAAAACAAGACAAACAAATCCATTCATGTTATGCACACCAATGCTTATACCCAACAGAAGTTAGTTTCTAGAATAAATATAGGTCTTCTTAAAATCAACAAAAAGAAGCTGGGCACTGTTGGCTCACACCTAGAATCCTAGCTACTCAGGAGGCTGAAATCTGAGGATCTAGGTTTGAAGACAGACAAATCTGAGAGACTTCTATATCAAATTAACTAGCAAAAAGCTGAACGTGGTGTTGTTCATGTTGTAGAGCACCAATAATGAGCAACAGAGCCAATGTCTTGAGTTCAAGCACTAGTACTTGCACTAAAAAATCTAAATTCTTTAGGAGATGAACACAAAGGGACAATACCTATGTGCCTGTGATAATACAAAATAATATTTATTGAAATAAACTGTAGGAAATGAAAATAAGAGATTTCTTTCTTTGTTGTTTTCTTTTTGCTTGATTGCTACTTTGTCTTTCTTTGAAGGTACAAGGAAGGGCACAGAAATGAAGGGAAAAGAGAGAATAAATGAAGCAGTCATACTCACTAGATAGCATGTTGAAAATAAAGTAAATAACTTGTGGGTGAGGATGGGAGGAAAAAACTGTATGACAGCATGGGAAGGGATGGCATTGTCCAAAAACATGTATTCTTTACCTGACTTATGTAACTGTAACCTTTTTGTACATCATCTTTACAATAACAACTACAAAAATCTAAAACATATCTAATTTATTAAACAAACAGATAAATCAGAGAGAGAGAGAGAGAGAGAGAGAGAGAGAGAGAGAGAGAGAGAGAAACAAGCATATAGAAAGACAGCCTCACAATGAATCAGTTATTTCTAACCTTAAGGAGCATACCGTGCAGTCATGAAAGAAGGTGGGAGGACTAGAACCTATCTTTTCAGCTACCAAGAGGTGGTCTCACAAACCAAATCAAAAGTAGAGAGACATCTAAACTAGATGATGGCCACAATAGCCACTTGAACTATTCATCTTTGCCCTGCAGAACCTAGGAGTATTTGCTTTATTCATAATACTTGCCAAAGATACATTTATGTGTTTGCTATTCCCTCATTTTCAGTGCTATGGATCAAACTTTTTACTCTACCAGAGAGCTATTTCCCCACCCCTGGGGTCTGGCTATGTTAATCCAGACTGAACTCAAGTTTATAATCCTCCTGCCTCAGCCTTCCAAGTGCAGGGATTACAAGCATGCGCACTATGCCTGACTAACACATCTATTTTCAAATTAAATTGAATTTCCCATTGGTTTTTCAATGTCTAGAAAATGCTATTAGAACATTGAATGGTAATACCCAGTCAAACTTCAAAGATATATATACATACCCAGTCAAACTTCAAAGATATATACACACACATATGCATATATTCACATATATAAAAATAGCTATTAATCCTAAATTACTTCAGTTTGCTTTTAGCCAATTGCATTTTTAAGTTCCCAGACACTCCAAGAAGCAAATAGGTACCACTTATACTCTGCAGCCAATCACTTCATTCTGCCAGCAGTCATTTTGAGAATATCAGACATAATGAAATCACTTATCGGTAATGTGGGGTCTAATTTCCCCCATGCAAAATAGTCTATTCTAATTCAGGGCTGGCATCCCCGCCAGAGCTCTCAAAGCTGCTCCTTCTATAGGGTTATTATTGAAGGAACTTTATATTTATGATAATAAATTCTTATACAAATAGATCTTACACAATAACACATAAATCCAGCTAGTCTCTTCCAGTAATTGTCCTGTACATGAGTAAATAAGAAGCTGATCATTTTTTAACTGTACCAAATTCACTCATAGCTGTTACAAAAGTTTCTCTTGAATTTTTGGAAGTCTGTTATTTTAGTAAAATATTATTTATTCATGCATTCATTCATTTACTTATTTACTTATTACACAGGGTCTCAAAACATGCTGAGCTACATCTATAGCCCTTTTGATTATATTATAAATGGAATCTTACTAAATCCAATATGTACAAACTGTGTGGTCAGAACTGTTATTATATCTCATGTAAATAGGGGTTAGAACGCATCTTTCTTGCATTTTAATTGTTATTTTTAAGTAGTTATACAAAAGGTTTACAATTCCATAACACTGGGGGGGTTTTGGAAGCATACTTCTTGTGTGTGTGATGGACTATATAGCTCATGTGACATCATTAAGTCTCTTCGTGTGGTTTTAATCTGCAGTTTGGATACTGGAGAGTTAAGCTATTTTCACTCTTTAAGGTGACATGAGCTTGTTTAATGGAAGAAAAAGGATGAACCCCTGAGGATCCTCAACTAAAAGCATTACTTATAGGAGAAATCAGTCTTCTATTTGGGCTGGGGAAAAAATCAGCTGAAGAGAGATGCTGAGTGGCCAGGAAATGGAAAGGAAGTTGAAGAAAGGAAAATGGGAAGAGAATGAGTCAAACCCATCTCCATGGTCTTCACCATTCTTCCTCACAATGGGAACCTTTCGCTTCTCCAAGCTTGTTCTTTCATGTACAGAGCCTGAGAGCTTAAAATTACAGGCAGAAGAGTGGTGATAGCATTAGCAGCTAAAGGGAAAAAAAATATCCAGGCCTGCTGCCAGATTAGCCAGGTACTCTATCTTTCAGAATAAAACTTGGAAAATAAGAGCATGAGTTGATGTGAAGAATAGCTTTGCTTAAAGTATCAAAAGAAGAGAATTTAAAAAAAAACACAAATTACAATCTTAAACTTACTGAGAAAGTGTGCTTTATTTATTCCATTCTCCAGTCTGGGTCCATTTGCATCCTTAGACATGGATTCAATTTATCCTAGTCACTATTTTAATAGACACTTTAGACTAAACTCATAGAAAAAAAGATGCAGCCTCAATTCTCTTGAATTTTTTTTTGCTCTTTGATTCAGCCAGATATGTGATTCATTAACTCCCTGTCATGTTTTGATATGTGGATCAGGAATTCATCAATAGCTGGCAAAATTTAATGAACGGAGTTCATTTCTGGAGCAACAAGCTTGTTGCTATGCCAACTATCGATCTTCCACTTGGCTGTCAATCACAAAATGGGCCCTGTTAGACAGACCCTACTGTCCATCCATAGGAAACCACTGGGTCTCAATTCTCAAATGAGTTCTTGAAGAATGGTTTCAGGTTCACATTGGAGAGAATTGGACTATTTCAATTTACAGGAAAAACTGTGCCTCCTCATTTCATGGGCAACATCCAGTCCATTAAACCTCTGAGAGTCTTGTCACATAGCCAGATATGTAATGAAACCTTATTAAAATACAGCATTAGCTGGGCACTGGTGGCTCACACCTGTAATTCTAGTTACTCAGGAGGATCATATCTGAGGATTGTGATTTAAAGCCAACACAGGCAGGAAAGTCCATGAGACTCTTATTTCTAATTAATCACCACCAAAAAAAAAAAAGCAATAAATGGAGTTGTGCAGGTGTAGCTTAATGGTAGTGTTCCAGATAAAGCTAAAGAACAGAGCCCATCTTCTGAGTTCAAGCCTCAGAAGTGGCACACACACACACACACACACACACACACACACACACACACACACACACTGGCATATTCTAGACACGGAATAAGAATGAATAGCTCATTACTACGTCATGTTTATGAAGTATGAATGCAAGAGATTTGTTTACTCTGTGTCATTATGTAGTCACTTCCTAAGAGTGAGAAAAATTAATAGCAGTTTTATCAAAGAGTAATCTGGGTCTGTAGTGGGTTGTATAGCATGAAGGCTAAAGGAAAAAGAGGGAGGGGAGAGAATCATAATCAAAGAAGTCTTTGAACTTTATGAAATTCTGAAAACTCCTTTAAAGTTAGGAAGTTATCAGAATCTTTGAAAATGTCACCGATTCTAATTTGTGGAGTTCCTTTTGCTTTTATTCAAATGGAGACATCAAACAGAGAAATTTTGTTTTCCCATATTGTTACTAAGTGCATAAAATGCTTTTAATGTTTGTTCAAGAAATACATTCTCAAGTACTCATAATGTAGATGGCAGAGCTCAGGAATTAAGTGCTACACACAGAAAATGGTTTTCAAGTCATACATCTTTCATCTCTCATTGAGATAAAGTTATCCTGGACCCATATTCTACAGCGAATTTTCAGCCTTATGGACATCATCTCTCTCTACCCAGGCAAGACACTCGAGAACCAGGTCACTACAGTTAGAGGTGTCCACATTCAAAACAGAACTAGCTCTCATCTACTCAGTCAATTAATTCATTGTTGTTATTCTTTGGGACAATGTCTTGCTTTGTAGTCTTGACCCCACCATCCTCCTGAATCAATTTCCCAAATTCTGATATTACAGGTGTACACCATTACATCTAGTCACAGTAACTTTTTCACAAAGGTGGCAAAACAATTCATGGGGGAAATGACAGTTGTGCAATTAAATTGTGCAGAGGAAATTATTTACACATATTCAAAAGAGTGGGATTCATACCTTATTTCATGCCATAGACAAAAATTAACTCAAAATGGATCAAAAGTGTACATTATGTTTATATATATATATATATATCTAAAGAAATAATTACTATAGTCAGCCAAATTAATATATTTATCAACTTTTTCTGCCTTTTTCCCTCTAGTGCTATGAATTGAACCCAGGTCCTCACATATACTCAGAAAGCACTCTACTATTAATTGATATACCCAGCTCTCCTCACATGCCTTCTGGGGTTTTGTTTTGTTTTAGTCAGTTGTGAGGCTTGAACCCAGAGTCTGGGGGCTGTCCTATTTTGTTCATGGCAAGCACTCTAGCACTTTGAGACAGTGGCACTTCTGGATTTCTGGTGGTTAATTAGAGATAAGAGTCTCACAGGCTTTCCTGGACAGACTGGTTTTGAACATGATCCTCAGCTCTCAGCCTCTTGAGTAACTAGGATTACAGGTATGAGCCACCAGTGCCCAGCCTCCTGCTGTTACTTTGTTGTGGTGGTGGTGGTAGTGGTTGTAAAAATCCCTACTGTACTCTCTTAAAAATTTTTTGGTGGGCTGGGGATATGGCCTAGTGGCAAGAGAGCTTGCCTTGTATACATGAGGCCCTGGGTTCAATTCCCCAGTACCACATATACAGAAAACGGCCAGAAGTGGCGCTGTGACTCAAGTGGCAGAGTGCTAGCCTTGAGCAAAAGGAAGCCAGGGACAGTGCTCAGGTCCTGAGTCCAAGCCCCAGGACTGGCAAAAAAAAAATTTGGTGTGGAATACAATATTAATAACTATAAAATTAAAATTACATTTTTAAATTATATAGTTTTATAGTACATTATAAAAGCTATATATAATGTGCTAATATAGCTATAAGATTAGTTATAATCCTCATGCTCTACATTATATCTGCAGATATATTCATTCTATATAACCTTCACTTTGTACCCTTTGATCTATACCCATTTCCTCCTCTCCTGGCTTTAGGTAACCACCATTCTATTCCATATTTAATTATATATATATATACATATATACACAATTATTATTATCTACACAACAAAAATCATAAATGTTTAAAGACATGTATGTATAAAATGAAATTGTAGAGTCTCTCAGTCTTATAATTTATTTTTGCACATAGCTGTATATTTTAAGCACTTAAATCTCTTTATTAGTATGAACATATTATTATACACTCACATTCTTACTAATGGATCAAAAGCTGGTATGGCTGTGCCTAGCAGCACAAGGGAGGCCGAGACAGGAGGAGTGAGAGTTTATGAACAGCCTGAGCTACATAATAAGTTCAAGGTCATCTTGAGTTACATAGCCGGACTATTTTGACCAAACAAAACAAGATGCAAACTAAAAGAAAAGGTTCAATGACCTAAATGGAACAGCTAGGAGCCCAAACCTCTTGAAAGAATATTGAGCAAAATCTTCATGATATCTGACTTGTCAGTAACCCCATGAATATAAGCAAGGCAACATAAAATAGACAAATTGGAATTCATCAAACTTAATAAATATGCATCACAAGACTCTACTAAGAAAGCAACAAAGAAAATCTACCAAGTGGGAGAAAATTGTTGTAAATCAGGTATCTTATAAGACATTAATATTCACAATATAAAGAAGGATGTGTAGCACAAGCCTATGAGCCCAACAAGTGGGAAGGTGAAAGCTGCAGGACTGAAGAGTTCCAGGCTAGCCTGGACCATATAGCCAAACCCTATCTCAAAAGAACAAAATGGCTTAGTGGTAAAGTGCTCGCCTTGTATACATGAAGCCCTGGGTTTGAGTCTTCAGCACCACATATATAGAAAAAACCTGGAAGTGGTGCTGTGGCTCAAGAGGTAGAGTGCTAGCCTTGAGCAAAAAGAAGGCAGGGACAGTGCTCAGGCCCTGAGTTTAAGGCCCAGGACTGGCAAAACAAAAGCAAAACAAAACAAAAGAACAAACAAACAAAAAGAACTCCAATGATCCAACAACAAGAAACAAACAATCCCATTAAAAATAAGGTAAGGCTGAGTGCTCACCTTATGGTGGCTCATGCTTGTTATCTAGCTACTCAGGAGGCTGAGATGTGAGTATTGAGGTTCAAAGCCAGCCTGGACAAGAAGGTCCATGAGATCCTAATCTCCAATTAACCACCAGAAAACCAGAAGTGGCACTGTGACTCAAAGTGGTAGAGCAGTAGCCGTGAACCAAAAAGCTCAGCGACATTGCCTATGCCCCAAGTTCAAGCCCCATGGCCGACCAAAAATTAAAAAGAAAACAGGCTAAGGTTATAAACTGATATTTCTGCAAAAAAAAAAAAAGACACACAAGAACAATAAACTATGAAATGATACTCATCATCAGTCCTTTGGAAATGCAAATTCAAACCTCAATAAGGTACCATTTCACACACTCACATGGCCATACTTTTTGTTGTTGTTGTTTTTTTGCCAGTCCTGGGGCTTGAACTTAGGGCCTGGGCACTGTCCCTGGCTTCTTTTGCTCAAGGCTAGCACTCTACCACTTGAGCCACAGCGCCGCTTCTGGCTATTTTCTGCATATGTGGTGTTGGGGAATCAAACCCAGGGCTTCATGTGTAGGAGGCAAGCACTCTTGCCACTAGGCCATATTCCCAGCCCCGGCCATATTTTTTTTTAAAAGAGAAGAAAAGAACAACTGATGGCAAGGAGATGAGATGTTCTTCACAGAAATATTGCAGAGACAATGCAAATCCCTCTTTCACTGCCAGTGAGAATACCCAGTGGTGCGGCCACTGTGGAAAACAGATGGTATCTCAAATGATTACACCTAGCCAGGAACATGCAGCTTCTACCTATTATAATCCTAGCTACAAAAGAGGGTGAGATCTGAAGGTTGCAGTTTGAAGCCAACCTGAAGAAGACAAATGTTCTAGAGTCTTATCTTCAATCAGTAGCAAAAAAGCTGCACTGAAGGTATGTTTCAAGTAGTGGAGAATCATCCACAATCAAGAGCTCAAGTCACTGATTTCAAGCGCTAGTACCAGCACACACACACACACACACACACACACACACACACACACACACACACACACCATAATTAAACCTAGAACTATCAAATGGTCTAGTAATTCCACTGCTAAGTGTAAACGGAAAAGACTTGAAAGAAGGAGCTCTTAAAGGTATTTTCACATAATGACATTATTTACCTGAGCCAAAATGTGTGAAGAGCCCAAATATCAATTAGCCAATTCATACATATACAAAATGTGATAAATAATACAACAGAATTTCATTTCTCTTTCTTAAGGAAGAAAATTCCGATAAACACTAAAATATGGATGAAATTTAAAGCATTAACTTTGATGGCAAGAGAGATAAACTGATACTGTTTAATTTCCCCTCTATGATATACCTTCTTGGTATATCAGAATACAGGAGCTCCAGTCGCGCAAGCGTGCGGTACTTATAAGAATAATCAGAATACAACTTAAAGATAGAAGAAGGGATAAGAGTGCTTTGCAGGAGATGAAGGAAAGAGAAATGGGGTGGTTATTATGTAATGAGAACATAGTTTCTGTTTGAGATAATGAAAATTTTCTGTGGATTTATTTTAGTGCCCTAAATTATACATTTAAAACTGGCTATAATAGAGCTGGGAATGTGGCTTCGTGGTAGCGTGCTTGCCTAGCATGCATAAAGCCCTGGGTTCGATTCCCCAGCACCACATATATAGAAAAAGCCAGAAGTGGCACTGTGGCTCAAGTGGTAGAGTGCTAGCCTTGAGCAAAAAGAAGCCAGGGACAGTGCTCAGGCCCTGAGTTCAAGCCCCAGGACTGGCAAAAATGGCTATAATGTATTAGGTTATGTGTCTTTTTGCCATTAAAACCAAACACAATAAATTTGAACACTTGATCGCCAAAAAAACCCCAAAACCAGTCATCTGTTATGTCATTTCGAATTAATACCTTCAGCAAAGACATACTTCTCCACTTGAATCCTAATGTCCCATCGTGTTTTAATTATCTGTTTCCTTCTCTGTCTTCCCCACTGCTATGCTCAAGATGCTCATCTTGAGGACAGAGGCTATTGTTTATGATAATGTAGGGGATGGTGGGAAACATAGAGGCCTTAGAACTGATGATCTCTAAATCTTCTGCTGACTAGCTAGGGAACCTTCTTGTGACTTTCTCTACCTGAAATCCAAGTGATGTTTTAAATGAGATGATATATTTAACATGCCTGGAGCCATAAGTATTTTTTAATCTTAGTTATTATAACTATAATACATTTCATTATAAAGGTGAAATGGTGCTAATGTATGATAGTGAACTTAACCAATACAATGATCTAATATAATATAATTTTTACAGTCATCATCTCACACATCATAACTGTATAGTGGCTAGTAGGTTGCACAGCATGTATTCATTTACCATATCATAATTGCCAATTTGAATTGACTCTTCCTCACTACATTGGTTGTTCACTGAGAGATGAAATAGTATCTTAGTATCTGACCATCAAGTATAACAAGTAGTTCACAGAAGAAACTCTACTCATGTGAGGTGATAAAAAAATAGATGAATCAGAAACCAGTGGTATGGCAAACCCACATAAGAAACTCCCCAAAAGGAGATGAGAAAGGAAGAAGCGCATGCAGTCTTTCTGTGTAGTCATTGCCTTTAGTCTGGAATTTTTCCTTCAAGTCTCCTAAAGACTTAAGAGATCACATGTTATTCTGTAGTAAGGAATGACATTGCCTGTGGAGGCTTCAGAATTTGGATATAGAAATGTAGAAAGTTGTCTTGGATTTTCTATTTCTTTGCTTTGCTTCTCTCCTCTAGACAGTGAGCTCCAGGACAGAAGAGTCTGTCCTCCATTTATCTATGCCCTCCCCCAGTATCTTTAGATGTTTTTTTTTGTGTGTGTGTTATCTGTTGTATTTTATTTTATTTTATTTTTCAAATTTTTATTATCAAACTGATTTTTCAGAGAGGTTACAGTTTCATACGTTAGGCATTGGATACATTTCTTGTACAGTTTGTTACCTTGTCCCTCATACCCCCCTCTTTAGATGTTTTAACAGAGCTTGACAGTGCATAGTTAGTAATATATAGAAGAATGAGGAATAGAATTGGATGTGATGCTGACATTTACTTTAGAAAAAGATGCTTATCTGATGGTGTGTGCTGATGCACTGCTTGACTGAGTAGGAATTTGGTGAGCAGTCTTAAATGAATAAGTCTTATACCATTTTTAGATGTTCAATGTTAGGTATAAGTTCTCTCTGAGAAGAAAGATATAACAAATTATTTCTTATTCAATATCTTTTTTTGTTGGTGGTGGTGGTTGTGTGGCTTGAACTCAGGCCTTGGGAGCTGTCCCTGAAGTCTTTTTCTCAAGGCTAAGGTTCTATCAATCTGAGCCACAGCGCCAGTTTTGCTTTTCTGGTGGGTAACTGGAGAAAAGAATCCCATGGATTTTCCTGTCTGGGCTGGCTTTGAATCATGATACATCTCTGGCCTTTTGAGTAACTAGAATTACTGGCACAAATCACCAGTGCTGTGGAGACCCAGAAATTAACTCCAGTAACAAGTCAAATCATGTTAGAACAAACTGTGTGTCTGGTGTCAAATTCCTTTTCAGTGCAGGAACTCCACTATAACAAATAGTGCTTGAAATGTGCCATCAATGGGATTCTCATCTTATCTATGAAGCTTTTTCTTTTGAGGAAAGGTAGTTTGAAATTTCCTCACATACATCTAAGTGTGCCAATCCATACAGCATTCCTGGACCATTTGAGTCTGTTATCACTGTGTTCAGAACTACCATATTGTATGAAATTTCATCTTTGCAGTGCCATTGAGTACCTAAACATGTTGCAACAATAATAGCTCTTACATCATGATGGCAAAGGTACACACTGGGCTACATTTTAAGAACTCCTTAAGGGGAAGGACACTGAGGTACTTCCTCGAGGAGTTCTCCAGCTCATGGAGAAGATGTTATGATGTTTTGTGTGCAAAAAAACAAACAAACAAACAAACAAAACCCCACTGGGCTGAGAATGTGGCTTAGTGGTAGAGTGCTTGCCTAGCTTGCATGAATCCCTGGGTTCCATTCCTCAGTACCACATAAACAGAAAGAGGCAGAAGGGCTGGGAATATGGCCTGGTGGCAAGAGTGCATGCCTCACATACATGAGCCCTGGGTTCGATTCCCCAGCACCACATATATAGAAAACGGCCAGAAGTGGCGCTGTGGCTCAAGTGGCAGAGTGCTAGCCTTGAGCAAAAGGAAGCCAGGGACAGTGCTCAGGCCCTGAGTCCAAGGCCCAGGACTGGCCAAAAACAAAACCAAACAGAAAGAGGCAGAAGTGGCACTGTGGATCAAGTGGCAGAGTGCTAGCTTTGAGCAAAAGCTCAGGGACAAGCATCACAAGGCCCAATAGCTATACCCTTATGAACACATAAGATGATGCTAAGTGAAATGAACTCCATGTTATGGAAACAATTGTTATATCACAGTAACTACTTTCAACATCCCATGTGTATCTGTAGCTTCTATTATTGATGATGTTCTTGTATCACCTTCCTGTGGTTGTACCTACACTATCTCTGTAATCTTATCTGAGTATATTGGAAACCGTGCATACTGGTATTGGAACTAGGAAATTGAAAGGGAATACCAAATTTGAGAGACACAGGGTAAAAAAAAGACAAACAACTACAAAAGCAATACTTGCAAAACTGTTTGGTGTAAGTGAACTGAACACTTCCGCGGGGGGAAGGGAAAGGGGGAGGAGGGAGGGGGGTATGAGGGACAAGGTAACAAACAGTACAAGAAATGTATCCAGTGCATAACGTATGAAACTGTAACCTCTCTGTACATCAGTTTGATAATAAAATTTTGGAAAAAAAAAAAAGAAGAAGAAGCTCAGGGACAGTGCCCAGGCCCTGAGTTCAAGCCCCAGGACTAGCCAAACACACACACACACACACACACACACACACACACACACACACACACACACACACCACAACCTCAGACTTGGTAATTGATTCATTTCCACATGCAAACCAGGCTCAAAATATCATAAGATCCAGTCTGCATCTTTTCTTTCCATTCTGCACTTTCTTCAAAGTGGAGATGAGAATGAGTGCAGATGAAGCACAGTGGTATAATGCTTTCTGCCAATGCACAAGGCCCTGGTTTCCACCCCAGTATTGCTTGCACAGAATGGAAGGTAAGGTTGCCTGCTGATGACCTTAAACTCATAAAAATTTGAGCCAAATACTCCCCTGTTATTTTAGGTTCCAATTTTAAATGTCTGAGATCGTTTTAAAGAGCAAGTTAGGACTTTTACTCAAGGTGACATTTTCCTGGGAGTTTCCCTGTGTTAACTCTTCAGTCAACCTAACTTTTTGTACAAAAGGGAAAATCAAGCCTCAGGCAAATTAAATAACTCACCAAGGTCACATTGCCAGTAAATGGTAGGACTGAGATTTAAGTTAGGAGTAGCCAGTTCTTGTGAAAATGGCCACTTCTTCTCTATAAATGTTGAGTTAGCAGAGTTATAAATCACTATTTCTTCTCCAGGCCAGGGTTCCGTAACTCTCCTCTGATCCTAACTACTCAGGGGGCAGAGGTCTGAAGACTGTGGTTTGAAGCCAGACTAGGCAAGAAAGTGTGTGAGACTTCATCTCCAATTAACCACCAAAAATCTGGAAGTGAAATCGTGTCTAAAGTTGTGGAACTGCCAGTCTTGAGCAAAAATGTTAAGGGGCGGAATCTAGGTCCTGAGTTCAAGCCTCAGTACCAAAACAATGAAAATATTTCTCCTCTTATTACTGAAGCAGGAAATCTGAGATTGGTATTTGAAATGCATTTAACTCAAGGAAATATACTACAGCTGATACTTGTGTACAATTAAAATGATATGGAAAATAATCCAATAAGAACATCACAAAGTAAAGGCCAACTGAGAAGCCATTGCATGATATGAAGAATACCACCATGTGGATACACACCAAGCCAAGATGATGAAAATATAGTTTCTTTACTAACTTATTATGTTAACTAACATTTTCCAATCCAATATTTCAACCTGAAAACTAATACCTTAAGTTTGTATTTTAAAATTGAATGTTTTATAATAAAATACCAATTCTAGGAACTTGAAAAAGTCTGTTGTCTCTCTTGGTAGACAGAAAGAGACTGTTAACAACAAAATGTCATTTCTCCAAAATTATACACAAAGAAGTTATCTGAGCACATAGTGTGCAAAGCCAAGGCCACTAAACTCACATGGGCAAAACCACATAAATTCACTTGCTTGCCAGGGCAAACTGTGGTATTTTTAGAACCATTTATCTTAACCAGGCTGTGTGTTTTCTTCAGAAACCTAAAGCAGAAGAAAATTAAAATGTGATTATATTCCCCAAGTCCAGTGAGGTGCCTACTCAAATACTCAACTATATAGGCTTAAATATAGGCCAAACCATGTAATGCTAAAATAGTTTAGAAGTTTGTTTCTTTTCTTCACATATATTTTCAGACTTTTAGACATACAGAAATATAGTAAGTCTCATGTCTGTAATCCTAGCTACTCAGGAGGATGAGATCTGAGGATTTCAATTCAAACCCAGCCTGTACAGGAAAGTCCATGAGACTCTTATTGCCAATAAACTATTCAGAAAAAGCTGGAAGCAGCACTGTGGCTCAACTGGTAGAGCGCTAGCCTCAACCAAAAGAAGCTCAGAGACAGCACCCTGGCCAGCATTCAACCCCCAGGACTGGCAAACAAAAAGGAGGAGGAGGAGGAAAAGGAGAAGGACAAGGAGAAGGACAAGGAGGAGGAGAAGGAAAGAGGAGGAGGAGGAGGAGGAGGAGGAGGAGGAGGAGGAGGAGGAGGAGGAGGAGGAGGAGGAGGAGGAGAGGAGGAGGAGGAGGAGAGGAGGAGGAGGAGGAGAGGAGGAGGAGGAGGGGAGGAGGAGGAGGAGGAGGAGGAGGAGGAGGAGGAGGAGGAGGGGAGGAGGAGAAGGAGGAGGAGGAGGAGGAGGAGGAGGAAGGGAGGAGGAGAAGGAGGAGGAGGAGGAGAAGGAGGAGGAGGAGGAAGAAGAGGAGGAGGAGGAGGAAGAGGAGGAGGAGGAGGAAGAGGAGGAGGAGGAGGAAGAGGAGGAGGAGGAGGAAGAGGAGGAGGAGGAGGAAGAAGAAGAAGAAGAAGAAGAAGAAGAAGAAGAAGAAGAAGAAGAAGAAGAAGAAGAAGAAGAAGAAGAAGAAGAAATCTCATAGCTATTAAAACTCAAAAGTGGGCTGGGAATGTGGCTTAGTGGCAGTACTTGCCTAGCATGCATGCATGAAGCCCCGGGTTTGATTCCTCTGTACTAACTAAACAGAAAAAGCCAGAAGTGACACGGTGGCTCAAGAGATAGAGTGCTAGCATTGAGCAAAGAAGCTCAGAAACAGTGCCCAGACCCTGAGTTCAAGCCCCATGACTGGCAAAAATCAAAAAAAAATTTTAAACCCTCAAAAGCATGTTGAGACTCATTTGAGGATCTCTTAAAATTGGGAACTTACTGATCCTAAAATGAGCTATTTAAAGTACCAATTATAGACATTTTTTTTTTTTTGGCCAGTCCTGGGCCTTGGACTCAGGACCTGTGCACTATCCCTGGCTTCTTTTTGCTCAAGGCTAGCACTCTGCCACCTGAGCCACAGCGCCACTTCTGGCCGTTTTCTAAATATGTGGTGCTGGGGAATCGAACCCAGGGCTTCATGTATACGAGGCGAGTGCTCTACCACTAGGCCATATTCCCAGCCCCAATTATAGACATTTAATAAATATTTAAATATACAAACCACATCCAAGTATAAGGAGTATATTGAAATATGTTTATTATTTGAGAAAGATTTTATGTGATTCACATACTTGTAGATTATTTATTTGACTTTTGTTTACTTTTTGTCAGTCATGGGGCTTGAACTGGATGTGGGCACTGTCCTTGAGCTCTATTTGCTCAAGGGTAGTACTCTGTCACTTTAAACCTCAGCACCATTTCCAGTTTTCTGGTGGTTAATTGAAGATGAGAGCCACGGACTTTCTTACCCAGTCTGGCTTTGAACCTTGATCCTCAGATCTTAGCCTCCTGAGTAGCTAGGATTTCAGGTGTGAGCCACAAGTATCTGGTTTGACATACTTGTATTTTAAGACATAACCATTAATCATGAAAAAATTCCTGGTGTTTGATGTATTTGGTTATATTGCCGGGCATATGGGGGACCTTAGTGGTACTTCTACCACAATCCACCAAGCTGAAATTGCTATGATGCTGCCAGAGATGAAATTTGGCTAGAATTGCCAACCTGTGGATAATTCTGGAAGTTCTAGGAAAATAGATGTAATATTTCTTGGAAAAGATAGAAGGGAAAAAAAATCCCACTTGATTTTCTACCAGTGAATCTTCTGGGAAAACAACAACAACAACAACAACAAAACCTGTAAGTATGAGACTAATCAAGATCAAGTAAGACTGGGCACTTTAGAATGATTCTCCAGAGGTATGAAACATTGTGAAACGTAAGTTAAGTTTTATAGATAGGTCAACTGTGATTGACAGATGACATGGGAGAAGAAAGGTCATCTTCACCAGGTCATTGACACATACCTCTGTTTTCTTTGTTTGGCTATATTTCCTCTTGGTCTGAATGCTTGAAGAAATGAATTATGGGGATTTCTTGTCTATTCCTTTCCTAGGAAACACTATGTTCCCATAAATAATACAAAAGACCTGTAAATGCCATGACCATTTGTCTGCATCCCATGTTAAGTTTTAGGTCTACCACAAACTATTATCTCTATACTCTCAAAATGGATCCTGACTTTGAGGTTAGGAATTCTCGCGAATGGATGGGCTTATTGTGACCATCCAGTCCAACTTCTGTTGCACAGGAGTTCAACAGAAACCCAGATAGTTTAAATGACTTGTCTAAGATCATTTCTGTTTAGGGCATCCCATTTCAGTGTTGAGTTTCTCTCTGTACCCTTACCTCTATGTCTTGGGATCCAAGTTCTAAGTCTTTTCTACTGGCAGGACTCTGACCTAGGACAACTGTAGAGATTATGACACATAGTCATGTTTCTTAGTGCCTTGTAAAAGGTGAGAATTGAGTGACTAAGAATTGGGCAGTAATTAGGGAAGGGAAAAGTAATGGGGTTGCGAGGGCTCCACACACTGTCAAGTGTAGTTCCATGACTTCTCCCTTCCCATATTCTACTTTCAATTATTGAGGTTCTATCTTTATTCTTTCTCACCAAAATGGGGCTGCTGTTCATAATACCTTTACTTCACTCAGCAGAGAATAGATTGAAATGAAAATGAAGGTATGGGAAGAGTTATTCTACTGGTCTTGGGGTCCAGTTTTTGGCTGTCCTTGTAATAATGGACCATTGAATAAGGGAGTGTTTGCCTTATTCTGTAGGGGAATGGGCTGGTCCTGGTAGAACTGGATCGATAGAGATTAATTCAGGAGTTTCCAAGTAACAAGTTTCTACTTCAAGTTGCTTTAGGGGGACCTGAGGGGGAAAACCATATGTCATCAGCTGGTATATTGTTAGCTAGAATATAGTGCCATAATCATGGACTCATGCTTATAACACTTTACAAGTATCTTTATTCTATACATTTTTCTCCAACCCTTCATAAGCACAGTAAAACATATAAATTCCAATGAGCCACTTTTCCCATTTTGATGCATCGCAGAGGAAGTCATTTTATTAGAGATTACATTATTCACAGTAATAAGCACCATTCAGTGCCACTCAATTTTCATTTAATTCTCCTGAAATCCCTAATGGCAGATAGTTCCACAAATACAAAAATTGAAATTTTGATTACTTTTTTTTGTCAGTCATGGGACTTGAACTCAGGGCTTCGACACTGTTCCTGAGCTTTTTCCTCTCAAGGCTAGCACTCTACCACTTTGAACCATGGCAGCACTTCTGGTTTTCTAGTGGTTAATTGGAGATAAGAGTCTCATAGACTTTCCTGCCCGGGCTGGCTTCAAACCGTGATACTCAGATCTCAGCCTCAGGTGCCTGGCAGGTTCTCATATCACTTGTCCCAGGTCAACAAGACACTTAGTGATGATAGAGGGGTCCAACCCCAATTAGAGTGATTGGAAATCAAAACCTATGCCTGACCATATGACATTTAAGAAAGGAAGAAAACGAGTGCTTGAGTAGTTAGTAGAATGCAAGAATTAAATATATGAGATAAAGAAACAAATAAGTGGAGGGGCTAAAGATGTAGTTCTATTGTAGGGAATTTCCTGGAGAGATATTTGTGTTAAGGTGGGGAAATCAGATTGGATTCACCAGAGTCTAAGATGGCACGGGTGGGGTGGGGGGGAGTCAGTTAAAACTTTGTAAGAATTAGTGCATTTTGAGGTAGGTCCAGGAAAGACTACCGTATTCCCCATGCCCAGGTGCACTAATAGCTTGGCTTTGTGAATAGTGCAATTAAGTTCTTGTCTCAAAGAGTTTTAGTACATCCGAGATCATCATCAGGCATGTATGCCAATACTAGAGCAGTAGTTACTCACTAACTTGCTCCTGGGCACCTTGCCCTGACAGCTCCAGTGATGGAAAAGGTATCTTGACTTTTCCTAAGCAAAGCAAAACAGAACACAAGCTAGGCACTCCTAAGGTTAGATTTAGTGCAAGCAGGCACACACAGTTATACTTCTCTGTCACTAGCTACCTGTGCATAAGTCTCCTAGAAAGCCAAATGAGAGCCCAGTAATATACTACCTCATTACTTAAACTCAATTGACTGTACTTTCTTTAGTACTGGGGCTTGAACTCAGGGCTTAGACACTGTCTTTTAGCTTATTCACTCAAGGCTAGTGCTCTACCACTTAAACCACAGCTCCATTTCTAGCTTTTTAATGGTTAATTGGAGATTAGGATCTCACAGACTTTGCTGCTGCATCTGTATGAACCATATGCTATGAACCATAATCTTGAGATCAGCCAGGCTCCTGAGTAGGTAGCTAGGATTACAGGCATCTGGGCCAGCCTGACTATGGTTTAAAGATGCAAACTGGATGAGGCCATAAGCAACCAGCATATAGCATCCAGAATCTCCAGGTGCTCTGGAACAAGGCAATTCAGAGCAGTCTGAGACCTCCAATGCGGTGACTTACAGGCTGCCAGTTCAGGGTAACTTTCCAGCAGACTTTATTAGCATCCCAGACTTTCTGACAGAATAGGATTGTGCTTCTGAGGCAGCTCCTTGGGAAGCCAGGCAACTTCCCTGAGAGTTTTCACACCCCTATCACCACCTTTATTGCACAGACAACAGGAATCATATCCAGTATCCCAGGTGACAAGAAACCCTGAAATTCTTTAGTACCCAAGGATCAGTAAACTTAACAGTGAATTGGGCTGGTAAGTCTAGCTACTCAGGAGAGGGAGATCTAAGGAGTGCTATTTGAAGCCAGCCTACATAGCAAAGTCCCTGAGCGTCTCATCCCCGATTAATCAACCACCAAGAAGCCAGATTTGGAGCTATGGCTCAAATGGCAAAGCACCAGGCTTGAGCAAAAAACGCTAAGGGACAATACCCTGGCTCTGAGTTCATGCCCCAGTACTGGCACAAAACGAAACAAACAAATTGTTCTTCAATACTCTATTGACAAATTGTACCTCAACACTAGTGACAGTAATAAAGACATTTCTAGCCCTCAATTCTAAGTTTGGCTCCATGAAGTGATGAGTGATTGTTATTACTCCCAAGTTACAGATGAAAAAAGAAAAGAAAGTTCTGAGAGGTGGCATTTCTGTCCCCAAAACAGCATTGGTTGAAGGCAGACTGTGGCCCACGGGTCTCCAAACTGCTCCTTCAATCTTCACTTCTTCCCTTCCAGCCTCAAGAGGGAAACAAGAAGACCAGGGAAGTCACAATTGGATCGAGTTCCGTGGGGGCGGGGCCACCTGAATTCCAGAACACCGGGTAACAAGGCATTCCCTCCAGTGCCTGAGTTTCTATGTATGCAAAGGTTTGTGAGGGGAATTTCTTAAAATGATTTACGTTCAGACAATAAGTGCTAAATAAATGGCGGTGTCTTGTTTTTTCTGTAACAAGAAAATCCAGGAGATGGTGGGGAGCCAGGTGGGAGGGGACTTTGATGTGAGTGGAAGCAGATGTTAACAGGGAGGGGTTGGGGAGAGACTGGTTGAACACGGAAGTTTAGAAAAGTTACAAGCACTAAGGGCAAAAGGGCCAGCCCGGGCATTGGACAAACAGAACTGAGTGAATGTATGGCTTTTTGTGGGCCCGACTTTGAAGACCTAGATTGGGGGCGGGAGAGGGGCGTGCCGGGGGTCCTTCAGGGTCAGATGGCCTTCTGTGCCTAGATCTGTTTACCCCATGCGTGATCTTCCAGGATCCTCGACTCCCGGGAGGGCAGGCGCCACTTTCCTCTTGGCCTGGGGTGCGGTGGCCAGCGCCAAGGGAGAGGGAAGCGAATGGAGAAAGCGCACACAGCAAACGAGCGCCGGGAGCAGCGGCCAAACAACCGAGAAGGACCGGCCCTGCGCCTCCGCGGAGTGGGGCAGCCAGAGGGGCTTAGCCGATCGCGGCGATCTTCACCTCTCCTGCTGACATGCGGAACTCGAGAAGCTCCATTGAAGAAAGGGTTTCTCGGAACGGGAAAGAAGCTCTGTATGTCGGGTGCTCTGGAGCCACACAGTTTCACAACTAGCTAGCGATCTCAGCCTGACACGGGGGAGGGGGGCGGGAGAGAAAGAGAGAGAGAGAGAGAGAGAGAGAGAGAGAGAGAGAGAGAGAGAGAGAGAGAGAGAGAGAGAGAGAGCAGTGTGTGGTCGCTCAGGCTCCTCTGGGATCGGTCTTGGCTTCTTATTACCTTGGATCACTTTTTTTCCTGACATGTTTAGGCAGGGATTTGTGAAGAGGCAGTCCAGAAACAAAGCCGATTTTCGGTATCTTAGACAGGGGGAGCGCGGTGTGTCTCTTTAAGTCAAAGCCCAAGGAAGGCCTAGCGAAGGGCCGGTGAGCTCCCAGCCCTCGAGGGGTGCAGCGTCTGAGGTCATTCCAGGCCGTGGGCATCGCTGAGCTCAAGTCCTGGAGGGGGAGATGCGGGAAGGGACTGCCCCCTTCGACACCCCATCAACCTCAGACTCTTACTGCAGAAAACTGCCCTCATTAGGACGGCGCTGGGGCCAGAGGAGAGAAAGTCGTTTTAAGGACAGATGAACTGAAAGGAAGTTTTGAGAAAAAACATATGGGACAAGGGCAAGAAACCATTCATTTGCCAACACACTGAGTCCGCGTCTATGCGAAAAGACCAGGAGAGGGGCTCTTGCAAACGGGTCTGAACAGGAGCCAGAACTCGCTCCATTTCAGTCAACTATTGTCGCTATGATTATATCCGAAACTACCTTCCGGATTCTTCTGTGAAGGATAGGGGATGCTGTCTCATCTGTCAATTATTAACCTGCACCCTATTTCACACTCACGAATTTCCCACCCTTCCAGAGAAAAGTTAGATTAAAAAAAAAAAAAAAAACACAAAACCCAACAACCACAGTGGCCGATTCGCCAGTCCTGGCAGTAGTAAATCGTTGCTCCGGTGTCTCCGGCCTTCAATGGCTTTGGCTCAACAGCTCCGGGCTCCCAGCTGCGAAAGGCAAAGGCGGGCTCTGCGAGCTGGAGAGAGCGCGGCTGTCTAGGGAAAAGCGAATGCCGGCCATTTGGACAGGGTTTACCATTTGATCTGGGCTTTCTAGTTTAGCCCTGGAACCCACGACAAAGACAGGCAAGTATTAAAGCCATCGAAAAAGCCCAGAAAGTGCATGCGCCATAGACCCAACCCCAGCCACCTGTGTCAATTAGGGATTGGAATCAAATCCGGCTCACGTTCAGCCCTTCAGCCCGGCTGGAGAGACCACGGGCTTCTCGGAGCCCTTCAGCCAGTGGCACATGAGCGTGTGTAAGGTTTTTGCTGGCCATGACTGTTGGCACTCACACTTGAACTACTTTACATCTGGATATAGAAAGCATACTGATTTCCGCGAGACACTATGAGAAGGATGTCTTTGGTGGAAGCAATAGCTAATTCCTCCAATTCAAACAAGCGAGGCTTTTTTAGGATTTGTTTTAAAAGACATAAATAGAAAGCTCAAATCCCACCCCTCCTCCAGTGCATCCAGCATTTCAAAAATTTCCGTGTGATCTGTCACTCATTGCTGTGGCAGTGTGGGAATCACAGCAAAATTCCAGGTGCTGTCAGCTAGCTAAACTGAGGCAGAAGAAATCCCTCACTTGTACAGTCTCAGGTGCATAGGCTGCCAAGGCCCCTGGCTACAGGCTTGTAAACTTTAGTGAAAAGCTCTAATAAGAACCCACCCTTTGTGTGGAGTCACTGGAAAGGGGAATGTGGCCCAAGACAGGCTCCCAGCCCCGGAGATGCCCCGCTACTTCCAAATGCAACAGGCTGAACAAATTTCCTTCTTAGCAGTAATAGCAGCACCTGTCGTACACCCTGCTGCGATCCCAAAGGGGCCACCAAAGGAGTCCAGAGCACTAAGGCGTGCCCTGCTAGGAGCAGGGTGGTGGTAAATAAAAATGGGGAGCCCCTGGAGACTGACCCCCCCCCCTTGCAGCTTAGCCGAACTGGCTGGGTGGGATGGAGATTTCAAGTTCTCTTCTACTGAGTAGATCTGGGGAGGTAGGCGCGTGTAGAAAGGACCAGATTTCTTGTCCTTCCTTTAGGGTCAGCCTGAAGCTGTAGCCAACACGGAGACACCTTGGACGGAATTGTAGTGAGCAGCTACTTCTCTGCAAGTGGGACGAGCAAAACTTCGGCGGAGCTAAGCACTCTCCTCTCCTTTCCTTGGGCATCGGATCGACCCCTGCTCCTATTAACAAACCGTAAGTGCAGGGAGGAATTCGGCCACTGGAGGTGGGGGATGGGCTGGTGGTTACTTGGAAGTGGAACGCGTGCGCGGAGGGCGCTAGTAACCTGAGTCTAAGGAATGTATGTGTTAGCGTGTATGAGTCAGAGCAGCAACACAGATAAGAAACTCAGCAAGAGGCAGAATGGATAAATGAGTTGCACTGGGTGACTATGTCCAAAGGTAAAAATAAATGGTTTTTGTGTTTATTTTTTACAATCACAGTAATCTCGCAAAGCTTTCGCTGGCTCATCTCCCTGAGAGAGCGCTGTGGATTCTCTTGGTTCAAGTTCGAAGTAGAAATGGAAACAAAAGCAAGCAAGAATTCCAATGCTGCCTGAAAGGAAGACCACAAAGCCGCCTCCTCCTCTGTCTCTCCCCCGGGAGCCTGGAAGCCAATGTGAGGATCAAAAGCGTCCACATCACCCCGCCGGTGCGCGCCCCCAGCCCCGGCCGAGGCAGACTAAACTGGGGCAGGGGGTGGGGTGGGTCGTGTGGAATTCTGAATGTGACAGATACTGCCCACCTCTCCTTGCATGTAGGGAGCGCGCTGAATAGGCCCTTTCACTCGTGGGGTTCTTCCCAGAGCTTTACCAGCTTATTCGTGACCATTCCACACCAGCTGCTATTGCCTTATGGCTCTGTGCTCCACTAGGCAGGTATGCGTCCCAAGCCGAGACTTGTAAGCCCAGCGCCTCTCAGGTCCACCGGTTCGATGCTACCCATGGGGATCTCGAGCTGGGCGTGTAGTTCAGTGCCCTGTGAGCTCTGCTGGCACTCAGGTCGTTTCATGATCCCACTGAGATAGCCTGTCACGGAAAACCAGGGAGTTTCTCCAAAACTCCGGGCAAGATGGAGGCGAGAGAAGGGCCAAACTGCTTGTTGAGAACCAAAGCCCAACTCTGAGCTGGGACACAGTGAGACCTCACACAATAGGGAATAGCTCCCCCCCCCCCCCCCAAGCCTTCAGCCCCAACTGCTCTGGAGAAGTGCACATTGAACAAGAGCCTCGGGGACCTCCCATTCCCCACGGGTGAGGCCTTCTTGCACAGACTCGCCAGGAGGGCAGCTCTTGAACATAGCCCGAGCAGGCCCGCCCTAGCCAAGTCCAGGCGATTGCGAGGTCCTGAGAAGCCGGGGCCCAAGCCCTGACCCGGGCTGACGTCGGGGTAACCTCGCGAAATGACCGCCACGTGAGAAAATTTGGGAGGCTCACAAAGCGCTGGCGCCTCGTTAGGGCCAGGCGGGCCCTCGAGGAGCCAGGCCTGCACTGTCCGCGGCCTCATCATTTATTTTCCTGGACGTGCTGGTAAAAATGCATCAAAACAGGCTGCGGATCGCGGTATAAAAGCACAGCGGGATGAGCTGCTTTCCAAAAAGCATCTCGGTGATTGGACCGGGCTCGGAGTGATTGACAAGAGCTTAGTTTGGTAAAGGGAAGACACGCAAGCTTTCACAGCGGGATTTCTTTTCTAAAATATATCACACTAGCCTTTGAAAAGCGCCGCACACTATAAGGAAATAGCGTTTCACGGCTCGCTTTATGGTGCGATGACATTTCTTTAAAACACAGCGAAGATCAAAAAGGGGAGAGAGAGAAATAAAATGTGTTGCAAACACAATGATTTAATTAGTTTATTCTACGCGATGCTTTTATCTGACGTATACATTGCGGGTTCCCTTTTAATTAAACAGCTCCTCTGGAGCCGCGGCGAGCTGGGAAGGGAGGTGAGGAAATGCGCTCGTTCGTTCCCTTTAGGAAAAACGGAAGGGCTGAACAGCCCCCAGCCCCGCTCGCAGGTCCGCTGCCCTCGGGGCCCGGACAAGCAGCCTTGCGGCTAGGCGCTTTGGGAAAGCTGGAGGGTCGGAGCGCCCCCAAGGAGCCGGAGGGAGGGAGGGGGAAGAGGAGGAGAGAAAGCGGGGGAAGGTTCCCCACTGGGAACCGAATTGACCGAAAGCCTTGCTAGTAGCTCCGGCGCAGCGCCAATCTCCAACCCCACCCCCACCCCTCCCAAAACAAAAACAAAACCCTTTGCCTTCAGCGAAGGGCTGCGCTCAGCGGCCGGGTACCCAGCAGCGACCGACTTCAGGATCATCTCGGGGGTCCCTGCCATCACCCAGCTTTTTTCGTTCTGATTTCCCACTATCTCACTATTCCTGCATCTCAAAGTAGCAGATCCTCTCATTGCAGTCCAGCAGGAAGAGACTGACCAAGCGCCCAGTCATTAAAAGTGCCCCAGACTCTGTCACAGGAGTGTCTCAAGAAAAAGGAGGGAGAAGCTAACTGGGGTTGCCTTGAGAACCTATCAGAGCCTGTTCTGACAACATACACACAGTAGAATGATTAGCTCTTAGGAAGTTCTGTGGTTTTCAACCTTCTAGCCCCAACCCACACAGATACCCCACTTTCAGCGCCCACCCCCTCCCCCATCTTTGAGCTCATAGTCCAAAGAGTGTAACTCTCAATAATATGTGTGACCTAAGCCTCTAGGGACTAATGGTGGCTGAGTTGTAGCTTTAAAATCGGAGTGTTGTTTTGGTTCATTCTACTGCTGAGAGCTGACAACTCAAAATATACATCTGACGATTCTGGTGAAATAGGGAGGAGAGGGGAAGATGAATACCCAGATGTACCATCCTAAAGAAATCTAAAACCCCAGAGTACAGCCCAATAAATGGATGGACCAGCAGGAAAGCCTCACCTTTCCTGCTTCAATGTGGCCTTTTCTTTTTGAAAACTGAAACAGAGAATGACAGGGACAGAGTCAAGGATTTCCACCTGGAGACGAGGACTTGGGGGGATGCAGTTGAGGATAGCTATTTCCTTGCTGGAATACTTCTTTTCTACCTTTTGCTCAGAGGAAACTTCTCTTGAGAGTTTTTATGTTCAGAAAAAAGGATACAGAAAGGAAGGCGAAGAGCAGGATGCTTTCGTGACCCCTTTAGCTACCCAAGAGGACTAAAGTGCTGCTTTTCTTTGAGCAAAGGAAGGTCCATCACTTTATCACATACTTTACTTAAAAACATATGGAATGCTTCATGAATTTGTGCCTCATATTTTTAAACACTTGAGTTTGAATATTGAGATTTATGTAAATGTCTGAAATTTATGCTCTTCCCGATCTAGGACTGTGTTGCTCATTGTACTCCCTCTCTGTATTAATAATACGACATCACTGAATGGACCAGTTAAAACAACAGCAAAACCACTTGATAATAGTCTAAATAATTAATTTAACAATGTGGTTTCTCTAAATCAGAAAATTCAATGTTACACAGCATATGCATATAAACTTTCTCTATTGTGTTATCCTCAGAGGGCTCTTTTTCTTTCATTAAATTATTTGTGAGGTGCCTACATTATAATAACAATGAGTGAAATTAAATGACATGTGTGATGAACAAAGTAATGCCAAGCAATCTCCCAGAGCAGTTTGCTTCCCAACTCATTCAAGCCTTACACACAATGTAATCATTTGAACCCACCACAGCTGCTGTAAAATGACAATATAATTCAAGAAATGATACTTACATATGGGAATATGGAGCTAGGAAGCATGCTTCCATAGCTTGTGTTCTCTCTCTCTCTCTCTCTCTCTCTCTCTCTCTCTCTCTCTCTCTCTTCCTCTCTGCACTGTGGAGAGCTGTGGACTTGTGGGATTAATAATAATAATAATAAGCCTCAAATTGCTACCAAGTGACCATTAAAGATGTCTTAAAGGGTCCAGAATAAAAAGAATATTTAATTGAATTATGGATTTTGAAGAGTATATATTGCAGAAGAGAACAAAAGTACAATATTATGGAAGAAGTCATTCTCCAAATTAAAAAAATAATACAAATAAACTTGAGCTGGTACTTTTTATTTCCCCAGGACACAGATTCTTGTATAACAGTTCCATTTGGGTATTTGTCCCAACAAGTACCAGTAATACATCTGGTTTAGAGAAGGCATAACCAAAAAGAGGACTCCCAAATAAAAGCAAAGATGTTTGGGCAATTATCCTCAAACTCTCAAGCAATGAACATGGCATGTATAAAATATTTGTTTTAAAACGTCAAATCGCAGTATTTGTTTTCTAGTTGCTGACATGCTTCACTGAAAGCTCAGTCTGACCATCATTTTCCCCTGCATGCTACCTTACTGTATCATGTATGTCCCATAAACAATGAAGTCAGTTACTGAAGTATTGCTTATGTCAATAAAAGAGTGTTCTGTAGAGCAAAAGGCTCAGTTTCAAGTCATTCTGTAACTGGAACTGCAACCACTTTTGCCCCATCATTCTCTGACTTTCATAACCTTGAGAGGATCCTGAAGCTTGATTTAAACTGCAGGACACATAAACAGCTGTGTCCCTTTCAGTTACTACAAATTGAGAGGCATAAGTTCCCATCACTGAGTCTTAAAGTTTACCTAAGGCAGGAGGCAAAGAAACAACATCAAAAAAGATCACTGGGGAACAATTCTAGGTAAAGACATCCCACATGCCCCACCCATCCTCATCCCTTTCCCTTTCCTCTAAATGGAGGCCAAGACTGGATCTACTGGATTGGTGAGAATAGTCCTGTTCTTTAAGTACCCCTGGCTGTTAATATCTTCCAGTGGAAGTTTTATACTGTTACATCAAATCAACGTGTCCAGCCCCAGGATCAAGCCCTAGGATCAAACCATTACTTGACTGGAATGTTTTGATTTCTAAAAATCTGAGAGAGAGAGAGAGAGAGAGAGAGAGAGAGAGACAGAGAGAGAGAGACAGAGAGAGAGAGACAGAGAGAGAGACAGAGAGAGACAGAGAGACAAAGAGACAGAGACAGAGACAGAGAGACAGAGACAGAGAGACAGAGAGATTGACAGAGAGAGATTGAAGATATGCATTTAAAAAAACTGAACTATTGAAATGTGGAGTGGGTAAAGGGAACAAATAGGGATAGCAGTCCAGAGTTTACAAAACACATCTAGTGAAAGCAGTTCAGACCTGAGTGGTGATGCCAGAGCCAAGGATATAAGTCTGGAAAGTCCAGAGGGTGGGAGCAAAGAGGCTCTTGATTGCTACTTACTCTAAGGCACTGCTCTACTGCTTCCAGAGAAGACATCAGACCAGCCCTCCCTCCTCTCTCACATTGAGAAGGGTGTATGAAACTTAGAAAAAGAATACGAGATATTTACTACCACCATCTAAGTGAAAATTGCAAAATGATCAGATCTTAACAGTTTGTGTGGGAGCTAGAGTTTTTAAGTGGGTCCAGCATGGATATGAGGCCTCCTTTTTTCCAAGAAGACATGTGTATTGCACATCTCACAGTGGCAATGGAGTATATAACCAGCAAGCACTCTAGCTAGTGTCAGCTGGCAGTGGAGATTTTCTTGGCTCTGAAACCCTTAGATGTTCACATCACTTCAGGAAGAAGGAAGGAAGAAGAAATAGTAACCTTTCCTAAAGTAGCAAATGGGTAGTTTAAGTAGTAGGATGAAGAGGAATCTTGTGGAATGTTTTTAAGTTATTGAGCTGCCCTTGAAACTAGAGCTAAGTAAGGGGGGGAGGCGGTGTTGTCACAGTGCCATTTCCAGCTTTTTAGTAGTTAATTGGAGATAAGAGTCTCACAGACTTTCCTGCACAGGATGGCTTTGAGCTGAGATCTTCAGATCTCAGCCTTCTGAGTAGCTAGGATAACAGGCATGAGCCACCAGAGTCCGGTGGGAAAGAGTATTTTTAGGCCATGTTTCTTTCCCTTTCATTTAACAAAAGATAGCTAGTGGAATGTAGACAGGAGGTAAGGAGCAGGAAAGGGGGAGAATGTTGTCTGCTGATAAAACTTGTTTCACTCTCCCAAGAGTCCTCAGGGAAACTTGACCTTTAACCCTGTATGACTTCAGAGGAGTGTCTACATATGTGGACTGAAGAAAATGCATGGAGGTAGAGAAAACACAGGCTGAGGAATTGCACTGTGGATCATGTAGGGCTCGTGTAGGGCTTTCTCATGAAATCACGCAGTTCCCTTTTAAACCAAGAGAAGACAGAGATGGGAGGCACAGAACACTTAGAGGGCCAGATCCGCATGAAATTGAGAATCCTGTAGGACAAGGAGAAGGGAGTCTTGGGTACACACAATCAGACTAACTTGGGAAAGGAGGCACAAGACAGAGCTGGGCTTCACATCCGGCAGGGACAGCAAAAGGAATGAGGTCAATGCACTGTGCTCAGAGGCATGCAGTGCATGGAGGCCCAAGGTCCACAGTCTGCTGGGCCTCCAAGTCTAGCATATACCCTAGAGCAGCTAATGCACCTGGGTCCTCTCTCAGGGCCACAGAGGCTGATCTCATACCACCTGCTGATCCAACCACAACAATCTCTCCAGATGACCCCTAGGTTTCTGGAAAAGAAAGAGTATCTCCACTAAGGCACATTACCAATTTCACACTGGCTCTTCTTGGATCTTTAGACTATCCTGTATTCAAGTTGTTTTTTCTACAATTGGAACCTTTGGGAAATCTTACGTTCAGTGAATGCCTCTTTCTCATCTCTCCTCTTCAAATCTTATATGGGCAAGGCCACATTTAGGCTAGAGCCCTGTTGATGTAATAATTCAGCCCATCTAGACCATAGTCCTGAGTGTAGGGCTACTAGATATGCTACAGATGTCTAACAAAATTCAAAGGTCTGATAAAGAATGGAGACTTTTCTTAGTATAAGTATCTTAGATGCCATATGTATGACACACTTAAACTAAAAAAAAGGAAAAAATAGTTATTTGAAATTCAAATTAAACTCAGTGTCATGAGTTGTTTTTTTTTTTTTTTTTTTTTTTTTTTTTTTTTTTTTTTGGCCAGTCCTGGGCCTGGCTTCTTCCCGCTCAAGGCTAGCACTCTGCCACTTGAGCCACAGCGCCGCTTCTGGCCGTTTTCTGTATATGTGGTGCTGGGGAATCGAACCTAGGGCTTCGTGTATCCGAGGCAGGCACTCTTGCCATTAGGCTATATCCCCAGCCCCAGTGTCATGAGTTTTAAGTTCCAAATTTGGCAACTACTTGACTGGAGGAGCTACCTAGAGGAGAAACTCTTGCCAGCTTAAGCCAGACTCAAAAAGTGAAGCATAAGCTAATAATATTTAGTGTGAGGTACAAGGGTTAGGGAAGGAAGCGGGATACAGCTTGAAAGAAAAATTCCTTATAGAATCTGATGGGGTTGAGACAAGGGGAGGAAAATAGAGAGAACAGGGAAGATATACCTAAATGAATGAGATAAGGCAGTAATTGGCAATCTGGGTCATTAGAAGCAGCTGGAAATATTCTAATAAACCTGTTTCTATTTATTTGTACTGCTGGTTATAGAACCTAGGGCCTCAAACATGCTAAATGTGTGCTTTCCCATTGAGGTACACTACCACTTCAACCTAGTTTCATGGTTTGAAGAGAGGAAAGGGCCAGAAGGGGACCTAAAAGTCTACCGAGTACAAGTGTTTATCTATGGGACAAAGAATGAGCCAATTAGGCCTTGATCAAGAGGCAGTTGAGCAAAAAGGGAAGACATCCCACCTCTTCATTCCTGAAAGCTCTTCAGGTCTAGGGAATTGGGGTCACTTCCCTCTAGCTTCCTGAAGACAGACTACTTAGTGACCTCAGCAAGGACTCACATGCCTTGCTTGGTTTGGTGGCTCTGGTTGCCCCTCAGGGTTCAATCACGCAGAAAGGGTCAATAAACTGTCTATCTCTAGCCAAAGAAGAAAGACAATAAAACTACCCTCAGGGTCAGAGGTCACCTAGTCACTGATTGAGATATTCACAACTCCTTTTCCTCACTTCTCTCCTCTCATCCTCTCTTTCTCCCGAGGATTCTTCCTCCTTGACTATTTTAACCATTCTCCAAAACTAATGTTATCCTAGGAAATAACTAAAGTGAGAGGTAAAAAAAAATAGTATCATATGCAAAACAAAGCTTGAGTATTAGGAAGGTTAGTGGAAGATAAAACCTACCAGTTAAAAATATTTATCCTCAGCTGAGACTAGAGTTCAACACCTAGGCCAGGGGCTCAGCAAACTTTTCTGTTAAGGGCCAAGTAGCATAATCTGCCCCCCCCCCCATCCTTAGAAGTAGGAAATGTGATTCTGAAACCAATCTTTCCTCCTGCAGCTACATGAATACAAGCTATAGGCCAGAGTTAGCCCTTACTTTGCAAGCCATAGTTTGCCATTCAAGTCCAAACCAGACATAAATCTAATTCACACCCCCCCAGGCCTTAGTGTAATTCGCCCCCACTTTGTCCTCTTCTGGAGGTAGGGGAAAAAGGGGAAGAAAAGAAGGCCTCATGCTTTGTTTTAATATCAAAATCCCTTCCTCCCATCCTCTCCCTAGGAAAGGATTAAATGAATGAATGACCCCAAACCAAGTGCAAAAACAACAGGCTATTTGATTTTACAAAATACCATTCCTGAACTATATGAAGTTTCTTAGAGAACTTTTTTTCAGGAGGCAGGAATGTATGCTCTCAGCTTGGGCAAAAGAAAATTCAGGAAATGCAGCCTGTGCATTTCAGTGAAGAGGAAAGGAGAAAGATGGAATGTTGTAACCAGGCTGGACCAGGGAAATTGGGGCACCAAACCCAGACACCAATGATGGAGTCACTGCTAGAAACCATGATATGGTCCAGAGATGTCTTTTCCAACACTTTGGGTGCAGGATTTAGTCTTAAAACGGGAAAACAAATGAACAAACTTATCAAGATTTGTCTAAAGTGTCTCTGCACTACTTTGGGAGCTGAGATTAGTTACATTTTAGAATCAACCAAGAATTTAGCAGCTTAAAATAAATGTGGAGTCTTAGCTAAATGTATGTTCCCTAGCATCCGGCAAGGTTGGTACCCTACATCCTTTTTATTTACCTCATGTCTGGGAAAGGATTTGTAGACAAAAAAAAAAAAAATCAAATATGCTCTAGTGTGTTTCTGCTAATGTCTAGTTCTGCCTCTTAATGTGCAGTCTGGTCATCTAAGGTGTTTTCATATGAAAAGAAAGGGGAAGTCCTATTTCAAGGAAATGTGCCCTTCTGGTACCTTGTGACCCTCTGGAAGCACACTGCTACAGGAAGCTAATCCTAACTGCTAGGTACCATAACATGATACATAAAATAAAATAAAAAACCACAAAAACTGTTTGGTGGCAAGGTCAGAAGAGCTAAGATCACAGCTCATCAAGAGCCATTCATCCAGACTCAGCAGCTGGTAGCATTGCCTACTACCTAGATTGCACTCAGATTCCTGCATTTCAATGGCTCCCTTCATGATCCCAAACTAGATTCTGATAGCTTTAGTTCAACTCCCTGTCTCTCTTCTCCAAGTTCAACCCTATTTACTCTCTGAAGTTCAAGTGTATATATCTGTCCTCACAGCCCTGATTGACAAGTCCAGTGAAAATGTCTCATTCCCGTCTGGTTTGCATTTCATTACATTCAGTAGCAATATGCCTTGAACTGCAGAGGACAAAGGCAAAAATAGATTTGTGAATAAAAGGTTGATTAACAATATGTATTTGTTGACTCTCTGAAAAATTTAAAGGTATTTTGAGTTTTTAAAATATTTGTAAAATGATGGGACTGTACTGAAAACTCTGATGTAGCCAATAAAATCTGAAGCTCAGTGAGGGATTGTCAAATATGTCTGCAGGTCCAGGGTTAAAACGGTCAGTTCAGTCTCTAAAGCCAATTGAGAGCTTTATCTTAGCATACAAATAAAAATGAGTTAAAATGCAATGTTACCCCAGCTTTCTTCCCCCTTCATTTTTTTGGTTACAATTTGCTGTTTTTCTTTTGACAAGATCTGGGACTCTGAGCAGAAGATGGGGGGTTATAATAAAGAAAATGCCGTTGACCAGGAAATTTTTCAAAACATGGTGAATTTCAAGGACACTTTTCAATGGAAAACACTTTGTACTCCACTGGGGAGAGGCAGGGGTACCAAATTCAGCCTCATGGAATAATTCCCTTCCTGGATTCAAAGATTCATTTATTGAAATAAATCAGGAAGCATTGGCAGAACGGAAATCCGCTTGCTGGGTTTAAAGGGTCTTTAAAATGTTGCGAGTGTTAGATTGCAAGTCTTTTCTAAATACAAAACAGAAGAAAAGACCGCAGCGTTTCCCTTGGACTTAAAGAAAATTGCTAGGTTTCTGACTTAGAATAATTTCATGTCCACCACAGCGAAAGTGTTCAGAAAGAAATTCTTTTTCATAATACAGTATGTTTATATGTTTTGATTTTTTAGGGAGCTAGATGGAAGGAAGCTTTGAGTTGTCCTAGAAACCACTCCTAGAGTGTCTTTTCCTCCAGCTCTTCTAAGATAGATCCCTCCCCCCAAAATCAGGTTCTGACGGAAAGCTCTGTTGGTTTGACAATGGTCAGTTTCTGTGATTTTATTTATTGCTTCAGATTTGGACATAAAAATAAATCTTTTTCCTACTTACTGTTTGAACTCAGTGTGAGGGAAAGGATCCCATTATATTTCCTATCCATACAGACATGTGGATATTTAGACCAGACCGCATACAACTGGGGGACACATAAAAGAGATTTATTGGTTAATTTAGGATGCCTAATACACATGTAAGCTAAAGCTGCTGAGGGAGTTTTGGTTAGAGAGTAAAATAAGAATCTTGACCCAGGTTCGAATAGCCCGACTCTGCCCAGCGCTGTGACTGACTCCTTTCTCAAAGTGAAATAAAAAACGAAAAGATGGAAACGATGTCTCCCCACCCTCTCCCCTCCAGTCGCTAGCCTGTGTGCAGAGAAAAGTTTTCTTTTTTGTGCTTTCCTTCTTATCCTACCATTCTGCTTTCGGACTCATTGCTCTCAAACTCCTCTGTCTCCTCAAGTTGCTCCCCTGATGTCTAAAACCCAAATTTGGGGAGGAAGGACATCTGTAAGTTACAAGAAAATCTTCACTTGCTTCCCCCCTGGTCTAACAGCTGTGACTTGCTTTGTGCCGAGTGGGGAGCTTTGTTTTGTCACGCTGTGGTGATTTGCTATACATCTTGAGAGGTTTGCCTACTATGGGGCTGAAGAGTCAGGGTTCTTTCTCCCCAAAGAAGGAAATCTCTATCCAAACCAATCGCAATGGAATTCGAAATGGCTTGCTTATGTCCTGTTCTGTTGTTCACAAAGTTGCCGGCCTCGTTGGGAGTGTGTGTGTGTTGGTGGGGGGGGATCTAGGACCCCTGCGCCTCGCTGAGCAGCGACACCCCCTTACAACCACGCACTCTGGGATGGGCCTGGCTGTTCCGGGAAGTGCTCCGCCGCCGCCGGGGTTTTGGCCTAGCTGAGCCGCCTTTGGTCTGCCCCTTAACAAGCATTCCCCCACCTTCTCACTTCTCGGTTGATGATCTAATTGAATTATGCCTTTTTGTTCCAGGGACTACAGAGCACGTGCTGGAGGCAATTAATTATCGGAATGTGACCGCATCAAAACGGACACTGGGTTCCGGGTAGGTCACCGGTGGCAAGAACCCTTCAGCCTTGCCTTCGAGATTCTTCTTCAAAAAGGAGCATACGAGGTTCTTGCCTCCGTTCTGCAGTCCCATTCCGGACTGTCCTCCCAGATTCCCAATCGTTAACAGGGTATTCGCCTGGACTCCCCAGAAAGTCTTGTAGCATCTCTGGCCGAACCAGGACTCTGGCCCTTCTCGGTCCCCAAACCTCAAGAATCACTCTCCCCAGGATTGGCTAAGTGTGGAAATCCAAACTTTTTCAAATCACTTACATGCTCAGAGGTGATGGGATTTGATGAGAAGTAGAGGTAGAAAAAGAAGGAAATAAAGACGAAGGGGAAAGAGAAAGAAATGCAATCCTTCCTTTTTTGTAAAGCTGATTTCAGGGAATTCATTTGCATAATTTAAGCATATTTGTTCTCTGATATATCCCTACCCCCGCTAAGAAACCCTTTGCTGAGCGACAATGAAACCCTTCTTGGAGAGTCTATTTTTCAGTAGATGCAATAATTTAAGTCGGCAGTGAACTCACCTTCCAATCTGGGGTGAGAGCTCTGGATGTGAAGGGAGGTTTGGGGCGAACTTGATGGGCAGGGGTGATTACGCTAAGATGTAGTACCGGCAGGGTTTTCCCCCAGCAAACTGGCAGAGAAAGAAGGTGAAGTGTTGGCCAGGCCAGGCAGATTGGGGGGCAGGAAGTGAAAGGCTGCAGTTATAAAGCTCTGCTTGAGGCGCTCTCTCCTGGCGCCTCTGAACTTGATCAGATGTTCTGTTTCCTACAGAGAGATGGCGGCCAGACTGTGAGGCTTCCTGAAGGCGTAGACTTTGGGGTTCTGCCCTGGTTGGGATTTGACAATTATAGCTATTTTTTTTCCCCACTCGGTCTTTTCTTCCCACGTTCCCAGTGTGTATTCTTTGCAAGTGTCTTGTCCGACAAAACATGAGTGGATTTACAACCCTGTCTGAACCTGCTCATTTGGTCCAGAAAGCCCTTCCACCAGAGGGTAGAGGAGGGGGGGGGGGAAGAGACGCCAACACACGCCCCTGGAAAGTAACTCCTTAAAGGGCAAGTAGTTCTGTAGGTCACTGCACTCACTTCTCACGGTTGGACTTACAAGGGAGCAAAGCCGGAGCCGGTAGCTTCCCTTCCCCCTCGGCGCCACTTTTTCTATTTGAAAAATGTTGAGAATTGAAAGATGATTCGTCCAGTGATGAGGAAACTACGTTGTGATTGTATGTCTAGTGTGTTGCCGGTTTAGTGCGTGCTGTGCGTGTTTTATGGACACTGGCTATTTTATGGATGGTGTTTGTGTGCAGGTTTGTTGTTGTGTGCGGGCGTTTACCCTGTTGTGTCTAGTTGTGTGCCTGTGTGTTGTGGGTAGTGCGGTTAGTGTGTCGTGTTTGCTGATTGTTGTGTGCGTGTTCGGTGTGTTGGGCGTGTTTCATGCAGGGTGCCAGGTTGATGGTGTAGCGATCGTGTTGCCTGGTGTGTGCTTAAATTATGTTGTACGTATGTGGTGAATCACAGGGCAAATGGAGAAGAGCGACTGCAACCGTCAGTCTCAAACGAAAGGGCTAGCTAGGCTGGAGCCAGACGGAAGTAGAGGAGACCGGCTCTAATTGTCATCATTTCTCCTAGTTTGGGCCTCAGACGGCTGCCGCCAACTCTGGGCACGGGGAGCGAGCTGGGCCAGCCTGGATCGGGGAGCTCCAGGCCGTAGGGACTCGCCGTGGCGTGCGGGGTGGAAGCCGCGGCTGTGCGGGGAGTACGGAAGTGCGGTGCTCACGCCGGGGTCCGCACTCTGATGCCACCTAAGCAGAGCCTTCTCTAGGTGGGGAGGCGGCGGAGACCCAAGCAGGAGCGGGCAGTGAGCACCGCGCGGAAAGGAGCTGCCGTCGCAGTGAGAAGGACCCTGGCCGAGCAGTTTCTCAGCCAGAACGGGTAAAGATGGTGCGAGGGGGGCTTCGGACCCGCTTGAAGCCGTAAAGAAGCCCACCTTTGCCCTGCAGCTTGCTGCGTAAAGCCTGCCCCCCCCCCTCCGTAGTCCCTTCCAGCTTGGCAAGCCCTGCCGAGCCCACTCGCGGACGCCCGGCAGCCGCTGCCTCACCTGCCAGGCGGCAGGCAGCTGCCCAATCAGCTGCGGTCGCTCCGCTGCGGCTGCCATGTTCTCAGCTCCGCGCTGCCAATCACTGAGTTGACAGCCAATGGGCGGTCGGGCCGGGGGTCAGGTGACCATAGGCCAGCTGGCTTCTCATTGGCGCGCGCCGCCCGGCCTCCCGCTCGGTTTATGTGCGAGGAGTGAGTGATTGACTTTATCAGTCCAAGGACATACTCTAGAGGCGAAGAGGCTGATCCTCGCTGGGCGAGCGACTAGGTTCGAGCTTGCTGACTACCCGCTGGCCACGATCGGCCTCCACCGCTTGGTGTTGTCCAGCTGGGAGGCCAGTACCCTGGGAGCCTCCTGGTCCCGCGGTTCCGCGCTCTGGGATTGAAGAGCAGTGCCCGGGACAGGATTGGCAAACCCCGCCCTCCGTTTATTATTTTCCTTATTTTCTTTGTGCGCTTCTGGTAGTTTGGTAAAGCAGATCGAGTCCCACAGTCTTTTCTCCTCCCTCCTCCTTTCCCCCCACCCTCCCCCCACTTCTTTTTCTTCCCCTCCTCCCCCCCCCGTATCCCCCCTGCAGGAGACTCTTCAGAGAAGGAAAGTTGCAGCTCGCTATCGCCCAGGGGGTCTCCCGGCTGTGTCCAAGCGCCGCCATCCCTCTTCAGCTACGGCACTTTGGAGATCTTCGCCGGAACCGTCCTTCACTTCAGTTGAATTGTTTGCGTCCCGAACTCCCCATCTATGACGATGCTCCTGGACGGAGGCCCACAGTTTCCCGGGCTGGGAGTGGGCAGCTTTGGCGCGCCGCGCCACCACGACATGCCCAACCGCGAACCGGCGGGCATGGGGCTGAATCCCTTCGGGGATTCGAGCCACGCGGCGGCCGCCGCTGCTGCGGCCGCTGCCTTCAAGCTGAGCCCAGCCGCGGCTCACGATCTGTCTTCGGGCCAGAGCTCGGCTTTCACGCCGCAGGGTTCAGGCTACGCCAACGCCCTGAGCCACCATCACCACCACCATCACCATCATCACGCCAGCCAGGTGCCCACCTACGGCGGCTCGGCCTCCGCCGCCTTCAACTCCACGCGCGACTTTCTCTTCCGCCAGCGGGGCTCCGGGCTCAGCGAGGCCGCCTCGGGGGGCGGGCAGCACGGGCTCTTTGCCGGCTCGGCCAGCAGTCTCCATGCTCCAGCTGGGATTCCCGAGCCTCCGGGCTACTTGCTCTTTCCCGGGCTTCATGAGCAGGGCGCTGGGCACCCGTCGCCCACGGGGCACGTGGACAACAACCAAGTCCATCTGGGGCTGCGCGGGGAGCTGTTCGGCCGCGCGGACCCGTACCGCCCGGTGGCCAGCCCGCGCACGGACCCCTACGCCGCCGGCGCGCAGTTCCCCAACTACAGCCCCATGAACATGAACATGGGCGTGAACGTGGCGGCCCACCACGGCCCGGGCGCCTTCTTCCGTTACATGCGGCAGCCCATCAAGCAGGAACTGTCCTGCAAGTGGATCGACGAAGCGCAGATGAGCCGGCCCAAGAAGAGCTGTGATCGGACCTTCAGCACCATGCACGAATTGGTGACTCATGTCACCATGGAGCATGTGGGGGGCCCGGAGCAAAACAACCACGTCTGTTATTGGGAGGAGTGCCCCCGCGAGGGCAAGTCCTTCAAAGCGAAGTACAAACTGGTCAACCATATCCGAGTGCACACGGGCGAGAAGCCCTTCCCATGCCCCTTCCCAGGCTGCGGCAAGATATTTGCTCGCTCTGAGAACCTCAAGATCCACAAGAGGACTCACACAGGTAAGGGGGAACCCAGGTGGGCGCGGGGGGCCGCGAGGGCATCGTGCCACGGAGCGGACGCGGAAAGCGAGGGAGAGGGATGGAAGCCCAGGAGGAGTAGGCAGCGCTCGGCCGAGGCCGGTGCGAGCCGCAGCGCTGTCAGGGTCTCTCCGCCCCTCACCCTCCCCGCCCTGGGACTCTGGTTGCCGAGTTCTAACTTCCCGGGGCTGAGGGCTCTGTAGTCTCAGAAACTAATTGGAACCTTCTCGCGCCCAGGAACCCACTGGCGCCGCCTCTTTTTGTGTCCCTTTCTTGGTTGCTGGGAAGGGACCGCGAATGTGTGCAGAGCGGATTGCTTACAAGCGACTTAGCTCCCTCTCCAAGCACACATTTCGGGAAGGCAAGCATAGAAATGCTAATGCAAACTAACTTTTGGCTACTTCCGCTCTTTTTTTACACTTGATTGGCACATCTGCTAATTAAATGACGGCTACTTTTGTGGAACTATTTTTATTTGGAGGTCCAGCTTCAGTGTAGTCTTCTGGGGGGAAAGCTAAACTAAGAAAAGGCACCACGGTTTGGTAGCTAGGACGGAACCTCGAGTGAAACTGTAGCCCCCCGTTTTCGATGGTTTGCTCTTTCCTTCCAAGAACTACAACGATCAGGCCTATTAAACACTGGCCTTAGCAAATCCTCTACATGGGAAAGTACTGCATCTTCCTGGCCCTGCCCATTGTCCCGCAGGGCTGCTTGTATTGCCTGGATGGTGGCCGGAGTCTTCCAGTTTGGGGGAGTCTTGGGCCTGGTGGGGAGAGGTTAGCAACTTGGGGGAAAACTTCCCGGAAGCCTGCAGCTTTCTAGGCTTGGGAGAACAAAGGGATAATCCCATTCTAAGCGGGCCCTGCCCCACCCCAGCACGGGACCTCAAGTTCCCAGCCCAGTGGACTCCACCGACACTCCTGCTCTCCAGTGCCGAGCTGCCGCCGCCTTCCCGGCTCGGCGCGCCGCCGGCCACGCCAGGTTGGCCCGCTGGGCTTTGGGAAGCTTCGGATCCTCACCGCATTTCCCGCTCCCCACCCCCCCCCCGCCTTTTGCGGGTGTTTTTTCTCTCTTTTTTTTTTTTTGTTGCCTTTTGCAGGTGAGAAACCTTTCAAATGCGAATTCGAAGGCTGTGACAGACGCTTTGCCAACAGCAGCGACCGCAAGAAGCACATGCATGTGCATACCTCGGATAAGCCCTATATCTGCAAAGTGTGCGACAAGTCCTACACGCACCCCAGTTCCCTGCGCAAACACATGAAGGTAATTACCTCTTTATTAGCGGTCGGCGGTTTGTAAACACTCGACCCGACACCAGGCCGCGGAACGGAAGCGCCCCGCGCTGCCAACCCTCTATCCACCTTAAATCCGATTTGCTCCAGTGGTGACACCTTGGACCCATTTTGGAGGTGGGGGGGGGAGGAGGAGCAGAGAGTAGAGTTGGGAGGGGGAGAGATCGCGGGAGGAATCAGCTATCAGTTATTTACCAGGAAGCTCCAGTGGAGCTCGCCAGGGGTGGAGGCTTCAGTGGCTGCTTCTTCCTGGCTCAGCTTGCGATGGGAGTGGAGAGTGACCGCGCCGAACTCGGGAGGGTCATTGATTTGCTCCCAGGCTTCTCATAAAACAATAGGGCGGAGGAGCACGTTCTGATTTCCCACACATTTGTCTGGGATTTCCCCAACACCCCCCCCCCCCCCGGGGCCCCAGTGCCACTCTTCGCTATACCTGCTTTCCCAAGCCGAAAACAGTCTCGGTGAAACCTGGGCCCCCCAAAGAGTAACTGCTTATTCACTCGGTGAACAGAAAAAGCATGTTCTAAATAGCATGAGTGAAAGGCAGTGAGGGCTTTATTATTATTTTTATAGTACCAGTCTTAGGACCAAACCTGATGTTGGGTGGGGGGAGGGGGAGGGGGTTGCAGACAGTAATGTAGAAATGTAAATGACCATCGTGTTTCTCTCTTTAAGTGGGTCACTGGGCGGTCTTGCTCTTACAGGGCTCAAAATTGGGCTCTTGTTTTTGCTTGCACATTGCCAGTTGGAATTATATTCATTATAATATATACATGTTAATTTTAGGTTCATGAATCTCAAGGGTCAGATTCCTCCCCTGCTGCCAGTTCAGGCTATGAATCTTCCACTCCACCCGCTATAGCTTCTGCAAACAGTAAAGATACCACTAAAACCCCTTCTGCAGTTCAAACTAGCACCAGCCACAACCCTGGACTTCCTCCCAATTTTAACGAATGGTACGTCTGAGGACAACCAAAATGCATTTTCAAAAGAAAACTGAGACCAATCAGATGGAAATGGAGTTTGAAAGCAAGAGGCCATATATAGAGGGCTACATGTTGTTCATTGCAATTGTCCAGGAAGGTTTGGGGCAAGATCCAAAAGTAGCCATGCCCTTTTCTCAGGATTAGAAAATATGTTTGGCATTCAAAGGATTTTTTTTTAAAGAAACAAAACAAAATCTTTTCACTGCTTTTTTTCTGCCCCTTCCTCTTGCTCTTTGTACACCCCATTCTGAAACTCCTTCAGTTCATTTTGACACTTGTCCTGTCTCTTGAGGAAGTTATAGAAGGCTTGGTGGTGGTGATGTTAAACTGATGGAAATTCTTCTTCGCCTTAGTGGTGATTGTTTAAACTCTCACAGTCTTAAACCATGCCAAAGTCCTGTTATGTCTTGAACTTTTCTTCAAAGCATTACACTTGTGAATGTATCTTTGTCTAATGGGGTCGAAACTGTTGTTCAGTAATTTTTCAGGCTGAGGATATGATGTGACTTTACACGGATTGTGACGTTTAGTATACAGTTGCCTTTTGTAATAACTTTTTTTTTGTAAATACATATCCGTTGATGCCATATTTATCGTTTGTAATTTAATTATTGCTGCAAGTGCCGGGAACTGAACAATATTTATGGATAAATGTTTTCTAACAAATTCTGTACAGCTTTTGATTATAACTGCTTTAGCATTAAAATTTTATTGTTTTGAAAGAAGAACACAATTTACAATTTTTGAACCACTGACTTTTCTCTTGTTTTGTAACAGCCTCCTTCTCCAAAGAGGAGACGTGAGCATAATGAATTTTGTTTGTTGGTATTTATAACTCACTCAGATCCCTTTTTTAATTGTTAAATTATTTTTCTATTGCCGTAAAGATCCCTTACAGTGTCAGTTTCCATCTGGAAAGACCTTTCTTTATTTCTAGCTCAGATAGTTGTTTAACTGCGAGTTTAAATGTGTTTGTCCTGGATTTTCGGCATGCAAATCAAATATTACTGATCAATTCAGTTAGTGGCCATGACATCTCAATCTTGTACTTCAAAGACTGAGAAGCTGGATTTAATCATCCCTGCCCTACATATAGAAACATAAGGTAACCTAATTAGTTTTATGTCCCTTAGTTTTTTATTACCTTACATAGAAATGAAAATTGCGGCAGGATGCATGTCTGTTCTATCTAGAGATCACCCATATACCTATATATGTTTGTATCTATGACTTATCTAATCTGCCTACCAAATCTATCTCACTCTATATTTTCAAAAGATAGCATATCTCTGGAACTGAGGTGATGAGCAAGGCCAGTTGAGCAGTGCTTAATTGTGGTTGAAGTGCTTCTTAAAAGTAACAGTCCATTTAAATTTTGGAATGGCAAAGGCTGATTTGTTTGCTGTATATAGTTCAATTCGTAATAATCTCAATTATTCATAATATTTATATAGCTGTGTAATAACTGCAGCAGATCTTGAAATCATACTGTGGAAAGAAAAAAAACCATTTGCAAAACATGTTATTTTTAAAATTCATTATTTGTAGGCAAAGATGTTAAGAGTATTGTTTCCATTAAAATCAATAACAATGAAAAATGGTTGTTTGCTTTTTGATAAAACGTTAACAATCCATTTAATCTTCAGTGAAGCAACTGTTTGGACAAACAGTTCTCTTTACAATGGTTCTTTGCAAAAGAAACTGATAACTATTGGGGGGGTTTGAAGTGAGTTTTGAGACTTTTTTATTAGGATGCTGTTGGTTATTGAGATACCAATCTGCATGAATAACTGCAAGATGGAGATAAGGAATTGTGAAGTATTTAGAAATGTGATGACTAGACTTAAGTACCTCTTGCTATTTAAGGGGCAATGCTCTGAGTTTTGGTGGCAGTCAATTTGGATGGATATGTATATATTCATTTTAAATTCTAGAATTTTGTTGACTATTCTTTTTGAAGAAATAAAGTCTTGGCACATACTATTTATGTTATAAGATTTTCGTATTTTGGTGCCTGATTTTTGTCATGTTCAAATAAATCAAACGAACATTTGAAATGCATAAAGACTTTACAAAGATTAAAAGGAACTTTGATTTCCTGGATGCAGTTGAAGCAATCTTTTTGGTTCTCTACTAATCTTTGTCAACAGATAATCATTGACAGTTTCTAATTGTAAATTGCTTTGGAGGCATTTTTGTTAGTGAGAAATGGTGTCTTTTGCACTTTACTCAACTAATATCCAGGTCTGAACCCCACGAACTGAGGTTGGGGTGGTTACACAATTGATTACACAAAATGATTATTATAGAAACTGGGGTGCTGAGCAGGTAACCTGGTCTATCACTCCCTTGCAGACATTGTAGCCTTGACCTTGACATTGAGGCTGCTAGATTAGGCTTTTTTTTTTTTTTAAAAAAAGGACTATTCTTTCACTGCAAATCAGAGACCAGGTTAAATGCTCAGCAAGTCTTTATTTAGTAAGTGCATATTCATAATAGTGGCTTTAAATGTGTGCCACTGCCAAATGTAAATCGTGTGCATTTCCTTTTAACATATGAAATGAACTTCCACAATTTACTGTTTTCGTCAGTTATTCCCTACTCTGCCTACAATTCAACTGAACCTTAAATGGGTTGGGTGCAAGATTCGCTCAGAAACTTGTCTGCTCCGGTTAAAAATGTTAATTCTCTTTGGGGAATGAAGAAAATTTTCATTGTTTCTTAGTTGCTTGAAACGACGAAAAACTGTATAGGAGAGCATTGTGAATGTCCTCAGAGAAGATGCGAATTAAATGCCAGCAATGATACTCAGTATTAAGAAATTTGAAATGTTTTGCCCTTCAGGACCACTTCCAATTTGGGTACAATACATTTCCTAAAATTATGCCCTATGCTCTTTTCGTTTTTGACTAAGAAAACTATTTGTTTGGTTAAAAAATTCATAGACTTCCTTTTTTCATAATCTGGCTCTGAAAGTGCACGTTCACATTCTTGAATTTCCAATAAATAACAAGGAATCCCGCCCCCCCGCAGTCATAAATGGGAAGCTGGTAGTCCAGGCTGGGGGCTTAATAATCTACTCTTTATTTTCCTTTCTGCACCTGGTTAAACCTTTGTCGAGGTCCATTGTGGTTTTTTTTGTGTTTTTTTTTCCAATATGGGTGATGTTGCATTAATTTCTACTGTTAGGTGGGAAAAGGGGAGGTAGTTGTTCAGGTGTAGACTTGAGTGTGGTGATCATCCTGTTTCATCTGGAAGATTAAAGATCAAGATCCAGGCTAGTCGGGGCAGTTGGTGTTAGCTACTGAGAAGAACGGAGGGGATTTGAGCCAGACTTAAGTTCACAAAGCCTTCCAGCAAAGTTGGTATGTTCTCCACTTGTCGTCCCTTCCCCCCTTCTCCCCGCTGAATTTCTCTGTCCCTCCCCTCTGTGGTTGTGTGCCTCTCCTTATTTCTGTCAAAACCAACCAGAAAAATCCTAAAGTGATGTTAATGTGTAAAATTCCGCAACAATGTAACCAGCGATTATGGCCATCTCCTGAAGAGGGAGTTCTTGGGTTCTAGCCCCTAGGCTGGCTGAAATGGCCATTTTAGCTTTGGCCTGGGGCCATAGCCAGGGATCTCTGAAGTAGAGAGTCTGGTGTGACTGTCTTGAGGTCGTTTGCTGGTCTCTGTCCACACCCCAATGTCTCCTAACTCCCGGTTGATGCTCGGGTGTGGGGAGGAACCTCATTTCCTGAGGTCAATTCTCTCGTGGTTTCTGCGCGCTGACCCTTTGACCTCCACCTACAGGGCCCTAGGCGGCCTTAAGCCTGCGGTCGCCAGGGCTCCAAGGACGCTTCGCGCCCCATCGCCTCCCGGCCTCATTAGGCTCGCGGGTCTGCAAAGCAGGAATCAGCCACTGCCTAATCCGGACCTGGGGTCAAAATGAGCCCAAACAATGGTGAGCTCCGAAGGCCAGAGTTTAGCGATAGCCCCAAAGTAAGTGGAGGATTCTTTTTCCGCAGGCGGTGGGGGGAGGGTGGGTAATGCTGGGGTGTCCGAAGGCCGATCGCCGCCAGTCTGGGGCTTCTAAGAGTGTTCCGTCCCTCTGGACGCCCTCGCTTGTTTTCCCAGCTCCGGGAATAAAGGGGGGCAGGAGGGCCCGGGGCCTGGTTGGCAGCCCGCGCAGGAGCCCCGAGGGGTGACCAAAGGAGGCTGCCCCCACGCCGGGAACGCACTTTGAAGTGGGTTTTGAGCGCGCACACGTGTGAGAACCAGGCCTGAGCCTGAGCGGGGACCCGCTGGGAGGAAAGAGGAGGCTCAGGCCGGGCCGCAATCCCTCCCCTACTCCCCGTGGCTCCAGCCTTTTCAAGCCGCGCTTCTATGGCTCCCCACCCCGCCCCCCATGGTCGTCCCGCGCAGGCGCACTGCGGGCCGCCGTCGAGTCGGAGTTCGAGGCGAGCGGGTGGGGGAAGAGTAGAAAGCGACGAGGTTTCGCCAGATCGGCTCGGCATCTCGGACCGAGCCGATAGGGAGGAGGGCACCGGAGAAGTGAGATGGGGGAAAGAGGACTGGGTTGGGGGCGGCTCTCTAGTAAGGAACATGGCGGCCGGATACGAACCCCCCCGCGTAGAGTAAGGGAAAAAAAAAAAAGCAACACACACTGGGCTGCGTGCACTGTGGCAGCGGGTAAATCCCCTTGTGATTGCCCCGCCTGCTCATCTGTAGATCGTGCTATTCCAATGCGAAATTGTTGAAAATAAATCAACTAAAAGGAAGCCCAGAAGCCCTGCAAGGGTATTTTTGGTGAAGTTGACGTATCTTTTAGGAGATTGCCGGCCCCCCTAGACTTACACATACAATCCAAAGCCAGTTGCCTCACCCTCCTGACCCAATTTCGAACCTTTGCCCTTGCCTCGCATAAGTGGAGCATGTCATTTCGCGGTGTGGGCCCCGGTCGGGATTCCTCAGCACTTTCCAATCCCTGCACATGTCTGAGGGGACACTTCCCACGCAGTCGCAGAGCCGCGAGGACAGAGACATAAGGACCAAACGAATTCCCCACACTGGCCAACAGATCTGTGCCATCCACGGGAAAGTCGAACCCCACCCGGGGTCCAGATGCCGTTTTCTATACATCTCATTTAAACGTGATCTTCTCCAAATCACCATTGTTGCTTTTGTGTGCCAGCCCACAAGAGCTGTTGGTTTTGCATTTCGGGAGTGTGGATGGGGAGGGGGTAGAAAAGAGCCACAATTCTGAAACCTTGCTTTCAACTTTGCTTAAAGCTCCCATGCCCAGAACTCCTAGTAGCTCCAGAGCACTGACTTTGTGTTTCCTGCGCTGCAAATACACCACACATGCACCTTCCGTCGTGTCTTTTTCGTTAGTGAAGGGACATTAAAAACTACTGGTTAGGACACTCCCCGCCCCCCAGCTTGGGGCAAACGAGCAGCTCGTAGGCTTCCAGGTTGCTACTGGATGGAGGCCAACTTCCAAGGCAAAGGACAATTCTCGGCCTGTTTAAAATCAATTATTGGTCTCCACAAGATGTGGAGAAGTTCCAAAGGGCCATCTTCACCAGGAGCCCAGGTGGGTGGGCAGGTCATTAGCAAAACTGACCCTGATGGGGGAAAAAATCTGCAAAACAGTGCCTTTATCTGCAGAGAACAATTGATGGGGATGTCTCTCCTCCTTTTCAGTGCACAAAGAAGACTGCTTTGGACCAAGAATTTGGACTATGCATTTAAGTTGGGCTTTGCATTGGGAACCTCTAGGCAATTAAAAGAAGCCAATAGTATTTTCACTTCTCTTTTCTAATGTGTGATTTCTGCAAGTCAAAGGAGCTGGGGGCTCTTCAGCAATTTCGAAACTTGTTTTGAAATTGCCACCAAAAGGATTTTTCTTTTCTTTCTTGTGGGGGAAGTTTCATTCTCAGGCATACTGACTCCTTCAGTGGAATAGTGTACTGACCCCCCCCCCCAAGATCAAAAGAAGTAAATGATGCCTCCTGTATACCTTTTTTTTTCCTTCTCTCTACTGTACTTTTCACTCTGCGATTTGATCTTTTTTGGGGGTTAAATTTCTGAATACAAAATGTGTTGAAAAGAAAAAAAATTGTTACACTAGAGAAAGCTTTAGCCATTGCTTACACTTAAGGATTTGTCTCTTTAGGCACTACAGAGTCCGGTTTGTCTTTTAAATTAACTTTAAAATCAAACTAACATACACTTCTCAGTGTCTCCCCTTGGTCCCTCCAGAGTTGTGTGGGTCACTTGATAAGGTAAAACTGGTCGGTTTTCATAAAAGTTAGCTATGTAAATAGAATTTCTACAAAATTAGGCAAGTGCTAAATTGGCAGCACTATTCTATGTGTTTGAATGATACCCCAAAGTGCACACTGCTTTTTCCTCACTGGAGTTTGGTTTCTATCACAACTGTTGGACCATTATCTTGAAACACTGTTTTCAGGAAGCATTCAAAGGGACTGTGTCATCAGCCTACTTGGACTAAGGTTACTTTTGACCTAGGAGAATAAATTCTTTGAAAATGACAGCCCCTCCTGCTTCCCAATATCTATTTAAAACGTCAACAAAATGACACAATTCTTTTTTTAATCTAACCAACTAGGCAAGTTTTTATATTTTTAATCTGGTCACAGTTCAACCTGTTTATCAATCAGATGACTAGAGAGAAATGTAAGCTTTATAGCAGCTATAAAAATACCTTTCACCAGATGGCAGGTTTATAACGTTTGATCTCTAATAGGGTGTATATAACATCTAGTGTGCTTTATGAAAATACAACCTATGTAAAGACCATTTAAACTTCAGGTGCCAACAACATAAAAGAAAAATCCCATCTTGTTTTATTATAAACTAGCCATTTAAAAATAAAATGTCCAAGAAACATTTTATAACTTTTTTCTATAAGAAAATATAACCTGTTTTGACCTATCTGCAGTTCACCTTTTGTTTTTTTGCCAGTGTTGTCCTGCTTGGTATCCGGGACAGTCTGTAATTCCTGATGAAGAACTTGACACTGACGTTCGTATGCAGCAACCAGCCCTCCATAACACTACCTATCCTAAATGCAGGGCTAATGCCGAACCTACTGTGCAAGAAATGATTTACTGATGAGGTTTCAAAGAAAACCACATCAATTTGGATGTCTGTTACCTTTGAAGTGATCATTTTTAAGAGTAGTAGCTTCTTCCCTAGATATGAAAAGACTATTTTCTTCTTTTTCGTGTATTTCATTCTGTGTTGAGCAATCATTTGTGAGATGGAAAAGCAAAAAACCTTCCCTCCTCCAATTTAGGATTTTTAAGTGGGAACATGAAGTCTGGCCTAATTCATAATCCAGTATGCATTATCTCATGCACTGTTGCCAGTCTTTTTCAAGTGTCTGCATTCCACACAGAAACACGATTACTTGTTAGTTTGATATTTGTGCTCCAGAGGCAATACCCAGGATGCCTACAATTGTAGTTTGACATAAATAAAGCCATTTAAATTAATACTGTGATTTTTGTTTTATTGGAGTGACAACTCTAGCTCCTAAATAACCTTGAGGAGCCTGTTGAATACAATTTGTATGTTGTTCATGTCATTCATGCTATAGATGCCTTTTCAGGGAGCAACCAACTTGGGGAAAAGCCCAGTCAACAAACCCCAAGAAACTATTTTGAGCTCTCAGTTCTCCCCACCCATGCAGGACAAATGCTGGAGAGGTCAGGCAAGAATTCACAAGTATGGATTGATTGGAGTGATTTGAAGGAACTGAGACAGCACTTTGTATGATAAAAGAGTATTTGAGTATGGCTGTTAAGTGATTTTTAAAAAGCTGACACCACTGAAGATAACCTCAAAAGGTGGCATTCAGAGGGGATAATGCAACATTATGTGGGTAATATTCACAAGCCCTGAAGTGATCTTGTCATTGTGACCTGTGACTTAGCAATAGCTAGAGAATTATGGGCTGTAGGAGTTAAAACAAGATGTCATTTCATTAATTAGCTGTAGTGTTAGAAATGATGAGTCTTTAATTGATTTTATAAAAAGCAGACACAACTGATGAGAATCTCAAAAGGTGGCAATCACAGGGGATATTACATTGTATTTATATTATTCACAAGCCCTTCTCCCTCCCCAAGTGGTCTTAGCAAATAGCTGCAGAACTATGGAATGGAATGTACGTGTTAAAAACACAAGATGTTACTAGTTAACGGTAGTGTTGGAAAAAGGAAGACACTTGAAAGAAATGCTTCAAACTCCACATAAGATTTCTCATTTTCAATTTAATATCTGTAAGTAATGCAATCTGTGAACGGCCATCATTGTACTTATTTCACATGATTATGTCATAATGAAATATTGTAAAATTGCAGACTGCTACAGCATATTATGTTAGATCTGAGAGCTAGATTTCTGAAATTTCTGGCAAGTAGACCAATGATATTGCAGTTTTTAACTGGAGAAGGGAAAGGTTCATCTCCCTCTGATTCCTGTTAGTTCAGTTATATCACAAAGCAGAAAAGACAGTCAAGAATGTTGCACTCCCTGTTACAATGTGGGTAGACATTTTTTGCTCATTTTTGTTTTAAAGAATAAGACGGTGCTTGTTCAAACAGTCAGTGGAGAATTTTAATGATATGGGGTTAAAAAAAACAACACCTTGGCAACATAATTTACAAACTTATGTGCAAGCCAGCTACAAGGTGGTAATAATACCACTTAGGGTTGTTTCAAAACCTAAACAAGAAAATGTCCATAAACAGCCTGTTAGGGCACAAATTTGACTACCTTCTTTTTCCATCTGCAGGTACTCATTGTTTTGCTGCTTTTGAGTAGTTTTCTTTTCTTTATTTTTGGTGCCAGTCCTTCGGCTTGAACTCAGACCCTGGACGCTGTCCCTTAGCTTCTTTGCACTTGAGCCACAGCTCCCCTTCTAGCTTTTTTGTTGATTCATTGGAGATAAGAGTCTCACAGGCCACAGCCGTCAGATCTCAGTATCCTGAGTAGCTAGGAATACGAGCTTGAGCCATCAGCACCCAGCTTAGTTTTCTGTTTTTAAAATGGAATAATTTTATTAAAACATATGGTTTGTAGTGGTGTCCAGTTTTCTGATAATAAGTAGAAATTTGGAGCATCTAAGAAGTACTGCATGTCATGAATTTAATTACTAGGACAAACATGGAGGTTTATGAACAAAGCTATGAATATTTAAACATAAATGCTATTGAATGATAGTATTTCATTATCTTCCAATTAATACACTTAGTCTTAGATAAAAAAATAAAAGTTATGTATTTAACAACTGTAAACATGGCACTCTAATGATTATTTTTTGGTGTGTGCTGGTCCTGGGGCTTGAACTCAGGGTCTGAGCACTATCCCTGAGCTCTTTTGCTCAAGGCTAGTGCTCTACTACTTAAGCCACAGCGCCACTGCTGGCTTTTTGGTAGTTAATTAAAAATAAGTGTCTCATAGTCTATCCTGTCCAGGCTGGCTTTGAACTATGTTCTTCAGATCTCAGCCTCCTCAGTAGGTAAGAGTACAATCTATGAGCCACGAGCACCAAGCTCTTTCTGTCTTTTGTTGTACTTGTCTTAAAAGTATGTCCATTTTAATTTTTTAGATTACATTCTCAGAAACTTCCTGGATAAAATGATGAAAATATTATTGCCAACAACTTTGCTGTGTAAGTGTCTCCAGTCAACAATAAAATACTATTTGTAGCACAAATAAAAAATTCATTGTAGCACCTTGATATCAATCTAAGGCCTAGAAATTGTTCACAAATGATTCACTAATGTTGCCCAATCATAATACACAGGGAAAACCTAGACTCAAATCTTTGCAGCTAGTCATTTACAGAGTATATAATTTGCTGGCCAGTAAATATCATTTCTTTGAAGACCTCACTCCTTTACAAAAACACTATTATTTAACCACATTGAAGTGTGACATCTGATTGGCTGTGTTGATCATGAAAAACAGAGATGTTTCATTAACTTCTGACCAAGACACATTGAATAAAGACATTCAGTTAAGCAACATCAATGATTTCAATTGACTCGTCAATCGTCAGTATGTAGCTGCCATCATGTTTTACTTTGCTAACAAGCTGATATCCCACATCTGATGCCAACAACTCAGGTCCTTCAAACACATGACATGTCTGATAAAGAAATCTTTTCAAAACCACTTCAACATTTGTCTTTTCTTCTAGCATAGCAGCTGGGCATCTGTTCCATCATACCTCTACTCCTTGATCATTTCAGAGCCTTCCATGATTTTTGAGCTTGATTTGCTGTTATCTCTCAAAGATGGAAAAATGAACCTTCTTCCATTCAAGGTTCATTGTTGAACACCAGAAGACAATCTGTGTATCTAAGGCACTCAAATTCACTTTGTGAAAGAGACTGAAAGGAAGCATTTTCACAAAAGCTCATTGTTTAGAAATATTGTGAGCAAAATTTTGTAGAGGGAAGGAGGGAGCACTAATTCAGGCAACATATTAAGAGTATCTTTTTTGTTGTTGTTTGTTTGCTATGGGTTTTGACAACTTCACACCTTTTTCACAATGCCATAAAAGCTCTAGAGATTTACAGGAGTTCTGATTTGGTAAAATAAAATGTTACCTGGTTCAATTGGTAAAAATGGATGAAATTCATTCTTGAGTGAGCCCCACCTAACTGTATAATTTACTTATCTGAATAAAACTGAGGAATTATTAAGCTCTGGTTTGCGAATGTCTGAGTTGCATGTGTCTGGCCCCATTAGGTTCCCTTTAATTGAATATTGACTAATTGCATAATATAAACCAATTTTAACACCCATTTAAGTCCTAAGGCTGCGATTAACAGTCTGATCACTTTGTATAAGAGAATAGTTGGAATATTCCTACTTGACTATCAGAATGAAGAACGGTAGCCAATTCTATATTTTACCAGAGGAACAAAGGTCTAGAAATACCATTGAATCATAACTAAGCCTGTATTTTTTCTATTATACAAATATGAAATTACAAAATAAATTATAATTGATCAATGGCAAATCTTGATACACAAGAAATATTTTTGGAACTCTATGGTTATTTCTAAGTATTATAAATTGAACATTCATTTACAGTGTAAATATGTTAATTAAAATTAAATCATTCTGAAAAGGTAATTGTGCATTTGTTTCTAATTTGCACTCATTTCTTTAAATGTATGCCTTCAGGCATTTTTGTTGGGTTGGGGGAGGGTTCGCCCTGTAGCCTGCATTAATTGAAACTTACTTGACTACACACTTGGAGCAGAAAAGGAGGGTTAGATTAAATGTACATATTAAAGTAATCTAGGATTCAAAACTAAATTCTAGAATCAGGAAAGATTTCTTAGCCAAAGAAAACAATAAAAGCTATTTATTTGATGTTAGAAAACTGTTGCAATTGCTATGTTAAGTGTGCATTGAATAACAATCCTACTTTTTATCCTACTTTCTTTTTTGGGGGGGTGGGCACTTGAACTCAAGGCCTGAGCACTGTCCCTGGCTTCTTTTTGCTCAAAGCTAGCACTGTACCATTTGAGCCACAGCGCCACTTCCAGCCGTTTCAGTTTATTTGGTGCTGAGGAATCGAACCCAGGGCTTTATGCATGCTAGGCAAGCACTCTACCGCTAAGCCATATACCCAGCCCCTTTATCCTATTTTCTTTTGGTTTTATCTTTTTTGTTGTTGTTGCCCAGTCTGGTCTTAAACTCCTGGGTCCAAACTGTGCTGCCACCTCAGTGTCTTGAGTGCTAAGACTACAAGTATGTGTTACTAACCCCAACCTTATTATGTCTGATTTGTAAATGTATTATGTACAATAAAAGAGATGGACATCCTCACTGATCCTCAAGTTAATCTTTGGCCTTTTCTTATGTCATGGACTTTTCTCTCTCTTATATGGCTAAATTTGTGGCACAATCTGAGGGCTATTCCCAGAAACTTCTTTAAGCTTTGAACAAAATCTCAAGGCATTTAGCATATTTCTCCTTTTTCCTTCCAGGCATTCTAAAACTCGGAGAGTAGTTATATCTAATTAAAACCAAATATCAGTTGGATCAGAAAACAGTCAACATTGCTTGGCATCTCTCTTTCTCTGTCTTTTCTCTCTCCTCTCTCACCTCTCCCCTTTGTGTACTGTCCCTGAGCTTCTTTTTGCTCAAAGCTAGCACTCTACCACTTGAGCCATGGCACCACTTCTGGCTTTTTCTGAGTAGTTTATTGGAGATAAGAGTCTCATACCTTCTTGCCCAGGCTGGCTTTGAACTGCCATCTTCAAATCTCAGCCTCCACAGTAGCTAGGATTATGGGCTTGAGCCATCAGAACTGAGACTGATTCTAATCTCTTCTGTCTAGTTAATCGCTTATCTGTAATTAATGACCAAAATGCCAGAAGTGGAACTGTGGCTTCAGTAGCCTTGAGTATAAAAAAGCAAGGACAGCCAGGCATTAGTGACTTACTTCTGTAATCCTAGCTGGTCTGGAGGCTGAGATCTAAGGGTTAAGGTTCAAAGCCAGCCAGAGCAGGAAAATCTCTTATCTCCAATTAACCTCTAGAAAAATGGAAGTGCAGTTGTGACTCAAAGTAGTACAACACTACCCTTGAACAAAAGAGCTCAGGGATGGCACTTAGGCCCTGAGTTCAATCCCAGAATGGGGGAATAAAAGAGCAAGAGCAGCACTAGGGATTCAAGGTCGAGCCCTAGCTAGCAATGACACACAGCCAAAGAAAACATTCAATAGTGATCATTAAATTATTGTGCATATTTAACCTGAGTAATCCATTAAATAAATTGGATGGGGGCTGGGGATATGGCCTAGTGGCAAGAGTGCTTGCTTCCCATACATGAAGCCCTAGGTTCGATTCCCCAGCACCACATATACAGAAAATGGCCAGAAGTGGCGCTGTGGCTCAAGTGGCAGAGTGCTAGCCTTGAGCAAAAAGAAGCCAGGGACAGTGCTCAGGCCCTGAGTCCAAGGCCCAGGACTGGCCCCCCAAAATAAATAAATAAATAAATTGGATGTTCTACCATGGATATCTATTTCCATGGACAAAATGAAGTAAAGAAAATTACAGTTAGCAGGGTGCTAAAGAAAATCCAAAGTTTGCATACAATATGGGTTTGACTGTGCACCATCTCCACTAATAAATGGGTGCTGAATGAATGAATGCCTCAATTTACATTTTTGTTTTTTAAGTGTTTCTACCCCGTCATGATGGTCCTAAGTTAGGCTAGTATATGTGGGCTATGGCTGTGGGTCACCTGTATGAAAATTTCTCAGATTGAGCCTAGATGAACCAACTCAAACTTCTCACTGCCAAAACCTGAAGTTCTTTCTTTCAGAGAATTGTTCCAAGTGAATCCACTGTATATGAACATTTCAGAACTACTATTTCACAGGAAAAGACAATAACAAAAATTCCTGCAACTCTTTTTTTTTTTCCTTTTGCCAGTCTTTGGGCTTGAACTCAGGGCCTGGGCACTGTCCCATGAGCTTCTTTTGCCCAAGGCTAGCAATCTACCACTTGAGCCACAGCACCACTTTGGCTTTTTCTGTTTATGTGGTACTGAGGAATCAAACCCAAGGCTTCATGCATGCTAGGCAAACACTCTACCGCTAAGCCACATTCCCAGCCCCATGCAAATCTTTAGATACTTTGGTACAATCTCTCCACTTGGTCACTGGTTATATTTTAGACTAAATATGTCAAAACGGACTGCTTAATTAATAAACTTTAAAATGGCTTCTTTTTTGAAATATTTTTCCCCATTGTGGACAGTTGTCTCATTTCTCTTGACTTAATTTTGCCAATGTGACTTGCCAACTAGTCAGAGATTCATAAATGTAGATCTAGGAACAAATTGCTATCTACAAGCAGGGGGTAGAATTCCTCAGCATGTGTTTGTTTGATTTAACATTTAACTTAAATGCAAAACCTAAGCCTTTTTGTATTTCTCAACATTTCCCATTCATTATGCCAAAAGTCCTCCTCCAGGCTTCTGCAGCTTTCTGTGTCAATGATCGTGGCATATTAAGAATGGTAACATTATAAATACTGTGCTGTCTTAACAAATTCTAGCACTTCCTGAATCAGAAAATAATGCCCTGACTTTTTCTATAATGGGTAAGAACAATAATTCTTTCGCTTTCATGTTTCCATTAGACAGACATTACAGCAGCACTAGTTGGAAGAAAAAACCTAATTTTAAACTTAACTTGTTTTGAGCTTTATGGGTGCTAAAGTCCCCCCCCCCATTCTATTTTAAAAATGCCCATTCAGATGTAGCAAGCACAGATCCTTCATTTCTAAGCAGTATAATGCTTTCTGCTGAAGCTTTTCAGTACCAGCAATTCCAGCTAATAATGACTTTTTGTCCCAAAATTCCCTTTTCAAATTTTAGCTTACTTTCAACTTACCATTTTATTTCCCTGCAGACTCAGTGGTAATGAAGGGTTCCCCGTTTAACTTCTCAGAAAAGTTTATACGACTCTTTTCTATTAAAAAAAAATGAACTCACAATGTAATCAGATAATGGTATCACCACAGTGTTTGATGACCCGATGACAGATGCCAAAAGGCATGCACACCTTGGCTGTCTTTCTCCAGCTGTCTAGACAAAATAGGCACAGTATGTGTGTATTTCTTAATCATTGTGGAGTTTAGGTGGAGCCAAGAGGAGCTCTAAAATGATCGAGTGGGGGCTCGTGGGGTGGCTCAGTGGCAGAGCTCACAATAAGCATGCATAAGGCCCTGGTTCAATTCCCAACATCAGAAACAAATTATACTGTGCTTGGAGTTAAGCTTCTGATCTAGATGTTAACTGTAGGTAATAATGGCACAAATGGACATACACGTTAGTATTTGTGAAGCAGGGCCTCTGTGGGAGAGGGCTGTAGCTCACAGAGTACACTCGCAGGAGGCCAAGGGTCCACTTCCAACAACCCTCCTTTCTCCAAAAAAAGAAGTTGGTCTTTGTAAGGCAAAACTCTCTTTTCAGAACCACACCCCGCCTCCTGATCTTTTTCTATTTTACTTTGTAAAGCTCACTCTTATCTTAGTTTAAAGTACTGGTTTTCAAATCCGAAGTAAACCAACCAAATCTACCCAAGTTAGATAATAAAAAAAATAATGAACGAGTGAAGGAAGGGTATTGTTAGCAATCAATTATGTTTTATTCCTCCCCCTCCCAACAGCAACCGTATCTTTGACTTTTTTTTCCCATTTTGTTTAAGCCTTAAGCAATCTTTTTTTTTTCATTCTGTAAACTGTATGCTCGACCCTGTGTTTGTATTTTTGTCTCATCTGCTCTCAAAACAGGCACATTTCCTTTAAACAACACACTAATTCCTATCAAGCTGTTTCTATCTTGAGGACAAAGTAAGACAATGTTTACATAAATACTGTTTGCAAACAAGAATTGTACAAAATCAGAAAAAAAGCCCTATTTAGTCTGTGGCTTCTGGATTTTTAAGCCCTTAAAAAAGTTACCATTTCCTGAGAACTTCTTGAGTGCATTATTTACTGAAATGTCAAGTTTGCTAAATCCAACTCATCTAATATAAGTGGCTCAAGGAGTTACATGTTATTTGTGTGGATCCCAATTTCAGACTAATTCTGTAAATCTAACACTTTCTTATATCTTTTCTAGTACTGACTTTGGAGTTTTTCATTGTCAAATTTTCTACTACAAGTTCCAAAACAAATTTTTTTGTGTGTGCAGTTACTAGGGTTTGAACTCAGGGCTCTAGCACTGGCCATTAAGTTTGGACATGGAACGCTAATGTTTTGCCACTTGAGCCACATCCCCAGTTTTGGCTTTTTTGCTGGTTAATTGGATTTACGAGTGTCAGAAACTTTTGTTAGTTTGGCTTCCAGCCTTGATCTTCAGATCTCAGCCTCCTGAGTAGCTAAGATTAAATACATGAGTCACAGGTATCTGGTTCAAAACAATGAAATAAATACAATATGTTTGCAATAAATTGTAACATCTGTTTCTTTACTCCAACCTGAAATTAAGGAAAATAGATGACAAATCGGAACTTTTTTTGGTAGGTTGGGAACTCATTTCCATATTCTTAACTACTAAGAGATCCAGTTGAAAAGTCACCTTTATAAGCTGGGCTTGGTATACTTGTCCCCTGTGTTCTGGAGTGCATTAGGATGGTAGTTGGGTAGGTAATTGCTAATATTGTAAATTGGCCCCCTTCTTACTGGAACTATCTTCAAGTAGTTTTCTTTGGCAGTTTGTGAACTTCCCCCAATTTTTAAAGGCTTTCTTTGTGGTTCCATAAAATGCAATTTCCTTTGTCTTTTCAGTTCCTTTTCTGCTGTTTTCAGAATAGGGCTTAAAAAGTAAGATAAAAGACCTGATACTTTCTTCCTAAAAAGTTGAAATGACAGGTTTCACTAATTAAAGTGTAACAATACAAAGATTAGCCTCTCAGTGAGGTTTGTATCGAATCCACACTGTATTTTCCAAAAGTCTTAACTCAGAACATATTGGAGTACAACATCTTTAAAATATAAATATTCCCACATGGATTTGATTAGAATATGCACACCAGAGGCACATTACAGTAGGGCTTCCAGAATGCAGTAAAACCAGAGAATTTCCCGTTTGAGTGCAAATGTTTTTGGTCCTAGGAATTTTACCTCCTAATAGAGAAGACCTTTGGGAGAGTTGCAAGGGCTTTCTGTGGAGGCAAGGCCTGCTCTAATCAGTGAGGAAGCTTCTTAACATTCCCTGGTATCAGAGAGGCAGTAGCACATATGTGCTTTTAATGCCTGCATTTCCTTCCCTCAAGAATAGTGAACCCTGTATTAATAAAGTCATATTCCTTTGTTGTGGTTTCAATACCCCCAATGCATGTGCTCAATGCATTATTGGAACATTAGTAATCTTAACAGGCCAAATACTTGCAGCTCTTGAAAGACATTTGATGTGAATCTTTGTTATTGAGGGGATGATGGGAAGAGAGGGGGTTAGAGGATAAAATTTACACCAATAGGAACTAATCAAACTTCTGGAAGTATAAAAATAACTGAAGTGCTTTAGAAAAATCGAGCTGAAGGAAAGATGATGGGAAAGGTCAAGGGAGGACGTAAGAGAAAAAAAGATTCATGCTTGTATCAAGTTTCAAAAAATTTTAATAGAGATGTGTAGATATTTAAAAATTAATGTTTAGGTATTTATTTAAAAAAATACATGTGCTAGGTGCTGGTGGCTAAAACCTGTAATCCTAGCTACCTAGGAGGCTGCGATCAGAGGATCATGGTTCAAAGCCAGCCCAGGCAGAAAATTCTAGGAGACATTAATCTCCAATTAACTAAGAAAACAAAACAAAACCACAACCAAACCAACGACAACAAAAGAATACAGAATTGAAGCTGTGGCTCAAATTGTAGAATACTACCCTGGAGGAAAAGAAACTCAGGAACATCCCCCAGGCCCTGAGTTCAAGTCTTACAGTTGGCACATGTGTGCGAGTGTGCACACACATACACACAGAAATATACAAACTTACAAATGTAAGCAATTCAATTCTTTTTGTTCAAGCTTCCAAATTTAGTCCTGGTTTGAATACAAGTTAAATATTTCTTGTTTTCTACAAAATGCTGCTTCTAAAAAATGATTACCAGGGCTGAAGATATCCCAATTCACATTTTCTCATTTCTCTTTTCATATTTGTTTTGTTATTTGTGGTGCTGACTGAACCCAGGGCCTTGGACATGCCAGGCAGCTCCTAATTTTAATATATTTATCTTAGGCATTATTGAATCTGAGTGTCTAAACCAGGAAGAAATATATTTTAGTATATTTGAACCCTGAAGACATTTGGCTCTGCTCAATATTTGAACCATTTTAGTTCTACTTTTAAATGTCTGTGCTTTTTGTTTTTATAGAAAAAAAATGTTTGAGGCTGGGGATCTGGCTCAGCGGAAGAGCGCCTGCCTGGCGAGCGCAAGGCCCGGAGTTCGGTCCTCAGCTCTGGAAAACAAAAAAAAAAAACTATAGAAAAAAATGTTCAGACACCAACTAGAAAAGTCACATGTACAAATATGACTGCAGCTCATCACAAAGTACAGAAAAGAAGTATGAATTAGGAGACACCAAAAAGTAGAAAAGGATGTTGAGTCAAAGTATGTTCATTTTTTTTTATCGAGATTACTTGCTTCTGTATTTTTTTTTTTTGTTCCAAAAATTATCTTAAGACGACCAGGCTGACATTCCTTCTCAATCTTTTTTTTTTTTTTAAATCAATTCCCTTCTCTCTTGCATGTCCACCTCTTTTCTTCTGGTTCTAATTATGGTTTTACTTTGCTTGCTCACTGGTTTCTCCCTCCATTCCTTTCCCTTCATTACCTATCAGGTTCTCTCCTTCCTATTTTGCACCTTGCTGTCAAATTAATCTTCCTAATACCCAACAATGATCCTGTTATTGCTAAGTTAAAGAGGCTCCAGTAGCTTACCAAATTATCAGAGCTTCATCTGTGAGGTTCTCTTTCCTTAGGTTTGATCATAATTTGGCACTATAGTTTTTCCACACATTCTATACTCCAGTCAAAACAGACTCCTTGGGAGCCATATCAGAGTTGCATCTGTGTGACCCTGCCTTGAGGAGTCAGGGAATCCATTTATATTTCTGAATCTAAATGTCTTCATTGATAGAAAGGAATAAATGCCAACATCTGCTAGGATACTGTGAGGCTTGAACAAATGATACAAGACTTAAAGTCATTTCTGGAAGCTGCAGGACATTTTACATTATTTCTACCAACCATTCATTGATGACTTCTTGAGCTAGCTCTGAAGGACCCAAGAGATGCTCATCATTGTTAAAATATCTTCTCTAAGCCAGGCACCAGTGGCTCACGTTTGTAATCCTAGATACTCAAGAAGCTGAGATCTGAGGATTTCAGTTCAAAGCCATCCTGGGCAGGAAAGTCCATAAGACTGTTATCTCCAATTAACCACCAGAAAACCAAAAGTGGTGCTGGGGCTCAAAGTGGTAGAGCTGAGTTCAAGCCTCATGACTGATAAAAAAAATCTTCTCAAGGCCTGAGTGCCCAGGAGAACAAGAAACATGGATTGCAGTTCATTGGAAGGAAATATCCAGTGGTCCAGAATGATGTGCCAAAGCTTCTAGGAAAAAGGGATTTGAACTAGATTTGAGAAAGGAGCATAGGTGAGACAAGCTTGAAGGTAGCAGGTCCAGGGTTTGTTTAGAGGTCTGTGCCTCAAAGAACTTCTTTTTCTGTTTTTATTTTTGTTGGTCATAGTGGGGTTTGAACTCTGGGCCTGGGTGCTGTCCCTGAGCTCTTCAGCTCAAGGCTCTACCACTTGACCCATTTCCTTAAAGGACTTCTTTTGTCATAAAAGCTCTTAGTTTTATTTTTATCATGAGAAACTTTTTTTTTCATGAGAAAATTTTATTCCATCTGTTTGTTGATATAAATTGGGTGTAGAAAATTTTCCTTTTTCAGGCTGGGAATATGGCCTAGTGGTACAATGCTCGCCTTGTGCACATGAAGCCCTGGGTTTGATTCCCCAGCACCACATATATAGGAAAAGCCAGAAGTGGCGCTGTGGCTCAAGTGGCAGAGTGTTAGCCTTAAGCAAAAAGAAGCCAGGGACAGTGCTCAGGCCCTGAGTCCAAGCCCCAGGACTGGCCAAAATAAAAACCCCAAAACAAAACTTTCCTTTTTCTAAAGATGGATTAAGCTTGGATTTGGGCAGATGAGGCTACTGGCAAGATGGGTTTTCTCCCAATAGAGTCACTACTGAGAGGTAAGAGGGGTATGTTTTGAGTTGATGGAAAGATTGTGACAAGGAACTGGGCTGGACCTGATTTTGTGCTGTCTAGACTGGATGAAAGGCAGCCTCAGTATCATGGGAGATTAAATAAGTCAGCTTTTGGGAAATGGACTGTGGACCCTTGTGATTCTGTGTCTGGCTCAGTGTTATCTGGAGATGAGAAGTGGGATTTCCCCCAGAAGGAAGTGGAGGATCTCAGTGTCAATCTCTCAGGGGTGGAGATATTAAGCCAACCAATCTGCATCGTGTGTGTGTGTGTGTGTGTGTGTGTGTGTGTGTGTGCATGTGCTGATCTTGCACTCTGGGGGCTTGAATTCACTATTTCTGAGCTGCTTTTTTTTCTTGCTCAAGGTTAATACCCTATCACTCTCTACTTCCAGCTTTTTGGTGATTAATTGGAGATAAGAGTCTCACAGACTTTCCTGCCTTAGCTGGCTTTGAACTGTGATCCTCAGCTCTCAGCCTCCTGAGTTCCTAGGATTACAGATATTTTTGATTGGCAGAAAGGGAGGATTTTCTCCTTTTTCTGCAGCTACTGGGAGTTGGATCTGGAATCTCAGGCATGAGAATGCTTGACTTCTTTCTGTGTGGATTTTAAGCTGGTACCTGCTGTTAGCATGCTGCCAGGAACTCAGCTGGAAATGAATGTGAATCATAAAATGTGAACTCTGTGTAAGGTACTACCTCTGTTGTCTTAATAGTTCCCTCCAACTAGTCTGTTAGGTTGCCTTAAAAACTGTAACCTTGGGTTGGGGATATAGTTCAATGGTAGAGCACTAGCCTAACTTGAATGATACTCTGGGTTACATGCTACCACTCCACACTACAAAACACATAAATAAACAGAATTCAAATAAATAAAATAGAAACACAAATAAATGAGAAAGAAAGAAACAAACAAACAAACAAAAACACAGAGCCAGGCACTGGTGGTGCCACATGTAGTACTCAGAAAGCTCAGATCAAAATTAGCCCTGCCAGAAAAGTCCATTAGACTCTAATCGTCAATTAACTACTAAGATGCGAGAAGAGGAATTGTGGCTCAAGTGGTAGAAAAAGCCAAGTGAGAGCTGAAGGCTCTGACTTCAAGCCCCAATACTGACACAATAAACAAACGAACAAAAAGAAAATAGAGAAAGGAAGGTGAAAAGAAGGGACTTTTGTGTAAATTGGATTGCATACATTATATCCTCTAGAGAAAATAAAGATTTTTTTAAAGGGAAAAAAGGTCTTTTTGTATAGCTCTCCTTTATATAGATAGAATTATTTATGCATTTATGGTTTGTGGAGTATGTCTTACAACAGAACATGTCTTAGAAAGTTAAAAAAATAAATTTATATGAACTTAGAGTTTGAAAAAAATTGACAGCTTCTACCACTTGGAAAATTCTAGAATTGAGGCTGCCACTAAGATATTGTATATTTCATTCCACCAGATTCTTGCATATATCATATCTTGTGAATGAGATGTCACAGTAAACTGCTACCTTAATCTATATGATTTGAAGGTGTCTATTTTATGAAGATTCTCATAAAACATGCAGAATTACTTTTTAAATATCCTTCAGATATATTAATAGAAACCCTAGATAGATTTCCTACCATTTGAGCCTCTTATAATAAGCCTTTCCCACCACCAGGTTTACTTGACCTTGGGTCTAGTGAACTGGGATCCTTAAGTGTGAACACTTACTTCTCTTTCCCAAGAGCTGTTAACTTCAAAGCCTCAGGGAACCATTTGAATGGTAATATTGTTAAGTACCAGGTCTAAGAAACAAACACTCATAAAGTGACTGCTGCCCATCCTTCCCCCACACAAACGATCTCTGTGCATTTGTCAGTTCATCCCTGGCTGCACTTCCCTGCCCCTCTGTCCAGGGAAAGTATTTCCTTGATTGTTTTACTTCCCCAATTCTCCCTTAGTGAGAACTACATTAGGAGACTGTGCCTTTGGCCTAGCAGATGGGTACAAAGCAACTTTGTTCAAGGTGTGAGTTGAACTTTTCTGAAATTTGAGATCCACTCCTACTTGCATTTGAACTTTGAAGACCCAGAACTAGGAAGTTTCCATAAAAGTTTCAAAACACATAAAAGTCCAACCCAGTGATTTGGGCTGACAAGTGGGGCAGGTAAGAATAACTTTACTCAACGGCTCAGGATGGTGAACCTTGATCCCTGCAAAACCTTCACAAATATCTGCAGTCTATCCCAAGGGTGACTGGAGAGAGCGTGAGGATAAATCAGTGCAACCTATCTCCACCACTGAAAAAGCAAATCAAAGCATGGCCTAGTGAATATCATCCTTCATTCAACAGCTAATATCTGGGAGAGACTGTTAGGTTCACAGCAGTGTGGCAAGCACAAAGAAATATAATTGTAGTGGTGTCCGCAGGAGGCTGGTGCCTGGTGAACACGGTGGTATCCAGTGGAAGCAGCAGTGGTGCCCCGTAGGGGGCATTGGTGCCCGGCAGGGGGTGAGAACAGGGAATGAGGGAAGAAATGGTGTATGCCACATGGTAGCAGATCTGGACAGCTGACAGGGTGAGAGTGTAAACACTGGTGAGGTGCTGTTTGGAGCCTGCCAGAAATACTTTGCAAGAAGACAGAGTCCTTTAGGCCCAGATGAGACAAAAGTCAAGGAAGTGGAGACTTGTGACTCAGACCCACAGGATGGCAAAGCCTGAGGAAATTCCCATTTGATAATTTACACTCTTAGAGAAGCTTCCACAAACATCTGAGGAACTTGCACACATGCCAATTCAAAGGATTCTGAAAAGTGACAAACAAGGAAGGAGTTGGAGAAGTTTGATATCAAGGCCTTGTGGAAGGCTGTGGAAATAAAGGGCTTCTGTTAGTGGAGCAGGTAGATGTGAAGAAGGAGCAGAATTCTCTGAGGTAGGAAGGTGGAAAGGCCACCAGATAGGGTCCTGGGAGTTGCCCCTGAAACTGTAGACTGGGCAAGGCTATCGGGCTGAGAGAGTCTGACTGCCCAGCCTGCCTCCAAAATAGCTGGAATAAAGGAAAATGCTGAAGGAGAACAGAGGAAGACATTGTGGGACAGGAGGAAAAAACTGTGGGCTGAGAAATCCACTAAATGGCAACTTCAACAATTGATGGGGGCTGGGAATATGGCCTAGTGGTAGAGTGCTCGCCTCTTATACATGAAGCCTTGGGTTCGATTCCTCAGCACCACATATATAGAGAAGGCCAGAAGTGGCTCTGTGGCTCAAGTGGCAGAGTACTAGCCGTGAGCAAAAAGAAGCCAGGGACAGTGCTCAGGCCCTGAGTTCAAGCCCCAGGTATGGCAGAAAAAGAACAACAACAACAATTGATTATTAAGGGCTAGACTAACAGATAAAGAAATTGGAGGGGTAGGGGATACAGATCAGTGATTAGGGCCTTAGTCTGTCATGTGCAAAACCCTAGATACCATCTAGTACAACACACACACACACACACACACACACACACACACAGAGCACAAATACACATATGAAACACAGTGGAAATGAAAAGGAACAAAGAAAAGGCCAGGGAGATAGGAATGATAGCACTCACTGAGAATTTGGAATTGGGTCTGAGCTCAAAGGAATGAAGATTTTGCACTTGGCAATCTGTTAGATGGATTGACAAGAAAATCAAAGCTCTCCTTAGCATTGGAATTATGTTTTTAAGTAACACTGACAACACATTTTGGTTGTTAAAATGACTAAATATGAACTAGATGCCAGTGGCTCATGCCTGTAATCCTAGCTACTCAGGAGACTGAGATCTGAGGACTGCAGCTCGAAGCCAGTCCAGGCAGAAAACTCTATGAGACTCTTACCTCCAATAAACTCCCCAGAAAAAGCCAGAAGGGGCATTATGTCTCAAATGGTAGAATGCTTGACTTGAGCACAAAAAGCCTCAGAGACAGTACCCAGACCCCAAGTTCTATCCCAAGGACTGGAAAAAAAATACTAGGGCTGGGGATATAGCCTAGTGGCAAGAGTGCCTGCCTCGGATACATGAGGCCCTAGGTTCGATTCCCCAGCACCACATATACAGAAAACGGCCAGAAGCGGCCCTGTGGCTCAAGTGGCAGAGTGCTAGCCTTGAGCAGGAAGAAGCCAGGGACAGTGCTCAGGCCCTGAGTCCAAGGCCCAGGACTGGCCAAAAAAAGAAATACTAAAGTGGTCTGGCTTTCTCTTCTGTTTTACATATTTCTCCAATCCCTCCATAGCAATATAGCTCAAGTCATTGTTAAATTTCTATGAGTTATTTCAAACGTATATTGGTGTTTTCGTTTTTAACAGAAACAAACATGAAATTCATATGGTCCAGTACCTTACTTAAAATTTTTTTCTTCTTTATTGTCAAAGTGAAGTACAGAGGGGTTACAGTTTCAACTTATTACCTCCTCCCTCAGTTTTCCCCCAGTACTTTACTTTGATTGACAGTATATTATAGAGTTCTTTTTTTTTTTTTTTAAACAATGGCCTGGGTGCTTTCCCTGAGCTCCTTTTGCTCAAGGCTAGCACTCTACCATTGAACCACAGTACTTCCGGCTTTTTCTGTGATTGAATTGGAGATGAGAGTCTCACTTTACCTTCCTTATATAACTGTAGCCCCCTCTTCATCACCTTTTCAATGAAAGGAAAATTTAAAAAAAGTCTCACAGATTTTCTTGCCCAGGCTAGCTTCAAACTGTGCTCCTCAGATCTCATCTGCCCAAATAGCCAGCATTACAGGCGTGAGTCACAGACACCCAGCTATGAAAAGCTTTAAAGTGTCATTATGATCAACAAAACAAACAGCTAATTCTTTGAAAAAATTAATGAAATTGACAGACCCTTAGCATATCTGACCAAAAAAGAAGAAAGCACACCCAAATAAATAAAATTAGAGATGAAATCAGGAACGTCAGGACAGAAACAAATAAGATTTCAGAACATTATAAGGAAATACTTTGCAAAACTTTATGCAAACAAATTGGAGAATCTGGAAGAAACGGAAAAATTCCTAGAGATTATTGATATGCCTAAACTTAACCAAGAAGATTTAAACCATCTAAATACATCCATAAAAAACACTGAAAAAGAAATGTCAATTAATAAACCTCTCAGCCAAGAAAGGCCCAGAACCAGATGGATTCGCAGCCGAATTCTATAAGGCCTTCAAAGGAGAACTCACTCCAGTACTCCTCAAAATTTTCAATGAAATTGAAATTGAATGATCACTACCAAACTCATCCTATGAAGCCAGCATAACCCTCAGGCCCAAACCAGATTGGAACTCATCAAAAAAAGAGAGCTATAGACCCATTTCTTTGATGAACATTGATGCGAAACTTCTCAATACAATTCTGGCCAACCAAATTCAACTAACAAAATCACTAGGGCTTGGGTCAAAACTTCCTAAGATCAGGAATCACAATAAATCAAAGAAAGACTGGATAACGGGGATTGAATCAAACTGAAGAGTTTCTGCGTGGCAAAGGACATAGCTAGCAAATTAAAAAGAAGCTCCACAGAATGGGAGAAGATCTTTACTAGCTTTGTATCAGACAGAGTCTCATATCTAAAATATAATTAAAGCTAAAAAAATTAAATCCCTGGGGCTGGGGATATGGCCTAGTGGCAAGAGTGCTTGCCTTGTATACGTGAGGCCCTGGGTTCGATTCCCCAGCACCACATATACAGAAAACGGCCAGAAGTGGTGCTGTGGCTCAAGTGGCAGAGTGCTAGCCTTGAGCAAAAAGAAGCCAGGGACAGTGCTCAGGCCCTGAGTTCAAGGCCCAGGACTGGCCAAAATAAATAAATAAATAAATTAATTAATTAAATCCCCCATAACAATGCTCAAAGAAACAACAACCCCATTAATAAATGGACTAAAGACTTAAAGAGAGACTTCTTAGAAGAAGTAAGAATGGCCAATAGGTACTTGAAGAAATGTTCAACATCTCTGGCCATAAAAGAAATACAAATCAATGTTAAGATTTCACCTTACCCCAGTTAGAATGGCCATTTTCAAGAAAACTAACAATAACAGATGCTGGTGTGAACGTGGCCAAAAGGGAACACTGGTATACTTCTAGTGGGAATGTAAACTTGTACCACCACTCTGGAAAGCAGTATGGAGTTTCTTCAAAAAACTAAACATAGAGCCTCCTTATGACCTCCCTGCCCCTATAACCCAGCAATTCCACTCCTGGACATTTATCCAACAGACCACAAATAAGGACACACTAAAGCTACCAGCACAACCATGTTCACTGTAGTATTGCTTACCATAGCCAAGGTACAAATCAACCTAGATGCCTCTCAATGGATGAATAGATCTAGAAAATGTGGTATACATATACAATGATATTCTATGCTTCCATCAGAATGAGTGGTATTGTACCATTTGTAAATGGAAAGACTTGGAACAAATTATATTAAGTGAAGTAAGCCAGACACAAAGAAACATAAATTGCATGGTTTCCCTCATTTGCAATAATTAGAATTTGCCTATAAATCTACAAGTAAACACAAGGGATGGTAAAAGACAAAAAATTACATTTGGACATGCTAAATAGGACTGTAAACACACTCACACAGTGAGACCAAAGAAGTATAATAGGTGAGGGTCACAAAGGCTCAGTAGATATGTGCATATGATCATATAAAATAATGTTTATTGAAATGAACTCCATGAAAAGGAAACAAGAGGGTTTTTTTGTCATTTTGGTTTTTGTTTCTGTTTTTTTTCTCCTTTGTCATTGTTTTTGATTTTTGTACCTTTTGTCTTGTATGTAAGTTAATCTGTTTCGGGGGGAGGTAAGGGGAACACAGAAATGGTAGGATAAAGAGGAAGGTTGAGAGGGGAAAACTAGAAGAAAATGAAAGAAGAGATGACACTGTTCAAAAAGAAATGTACTCATTACTTGACTTAAGTAATTGTAACTCTTCTGTGTATCACCCTTACAATAAAAATAAATACATTAATTTAAAAAGTGTCATCATCTATACATTTTCCTCTTTTTTATTGTTGGTTGTGGGACTTGAACTCCCTCAGCTCTTCAGCTCAAGGCTAACCCTCAACCACTTGAGCCACAGTGCCATTTCTGGTTTTCTGATGGTTAATTGGAGATAAGAGTCTCACGAACTTTCCTGCCTGGGCTGGCTTTGAACCACGATCCTCAGATCTCAACCTCCTGAGTAGCTAGGATTATAGGCATCAGCCACCAGTTTCTAGCACCTTCTTCAACCTTTTTAACAGTTATGTAGCAGTCCACTGTGCTATCATCTATTTTACCAGTGTTCCACTGGTAAAGTTTGATGCTTTCAAATATACCTTGTTATAATCAATATTTCAATTTATACTATGTTCATATACTTGGGTAATTATTGTAGGATAAATTCCTGGAGGATAAATTTCTAGGTTGAAGAACAAATATAAATAGTGCTAAGCGACATACCTCATTTGTTGTACATTGCAAAATTACTCTCTAAAATGTTTATGTGTTTTAATTCTTCCACTAACAGGTTAATGAAGACCTCTTTGTGGATGTCTGTGGCAATTTGTCAACCTGCTCTTCCTAAAAGTGCAATAAATACTAGTTTGCACCATTAGAAGGGAGTATATTAGTCAACAGATCCTAATGAATGAAGGGCTTCTTAATTAAAATAAACACGAAGTCATTATTTGTAAATATATAAACAAGTTGATTATAGCAAGAGACTGAATACTTCTAATAAGCATGTGTGGATATTAAATTAACCATGGTTCACAAACCATCCATGGATGCATGGCTGATTGGAAATAACCACTTCACAGTGCTTACCCGATTCCTCTTTGCCAAAAGCCAAATAGTGTTCCTGTTTGTACCATGATTATGGTTTAATATAACTCATGACACTCCCAAACACATTTATGTGTCATGGAAATATGTTTCCTCCCTAGTGAGTGTTTAAGCAATTGAAGCTTTTTTTGTGTGCCAGTATTGGGGATTGAAGTCAGCTTGGACACTGTTCTTGAGCTTTTCTACTCAAGGTTCATGCTCTACCACTTGAGCCACAGCTCCACTTCTGGTTTTTATTTGTTCGTTCATTCATTCATTCATTCATTCATTCATTCATTTATGCTGATGTTTAATTGGAGGTAAGAATGTCCCAGATTTTCCTGCCCAGGCTGACTTTGGATCTTAGCTTGTAGCCCCTTGAGTAGCTAGGATTACAAGCTTGGTGCTAGGTGAGTCCAGGTTCTTGTTTTCCATATCTTGATTCATTTTGGATTGCATCTTGAACATAGTGAATGTTAATATGATTAGATTCTAGGTCATACTGGACTTCAAAGGAAATTGTTATGGGTTTTCTCTGTATGTTTCTTTTTCTTTTCTGATTTTATTTCAGATGGCCATAGATTAAGTTTGCAAGTTCCACTTACTTTCTATTGGTTGTCATTCCAGTGCCAATTCAATTTTAGAGTGTTCCAAGTGTTAATTAGATCTTCCCTGTCTTTATAGCATGCAATGGCTAGTCTGGGTCCAGGCAGTGATGTAGCTTGTAGTATACTTTTAAAAGTCTCTGATTTGCAGCTCAGATATATGACCAATTACTCTCAAATCATTTTCAGAATCTCTCTATTGTTCTATCTCTGCTTAGTGATGATTGTGATAAAATGCTGGCTCTTTGAGGTCTTTTTTCACAGTCTTCTGATCAGGAGACTAGGGTATCAGAAAGAAAGATTTATGAACCCACATTCTCTTGTCTAGTGATGAGAAGAACACAGGCAATTTTCAAGAGGCAAAAATTATCTTTGGTGTCTTCTTACCATTTAATGAACGTTTGTCTCTTTAGTGTAAGTTGGTTTTTTTTTTTTTTTTGGTAGGCTGTGGGGCTTGAACTCGGGGCCTGCACACCATTTCTGAGATTTTTTAACTGAAGGATAGCATTCTACCACTTTAAGTCACAGCACCATTTCTGGTTTTCTGGTCGCTAATTGAAGATAAGCATCTCACAGATTTTCCAGCCTGGATTGGCTTTGAATGGTATGATCCTCAGATCTCAGGCTCCTGAGTGGCTAGGATTACAGGCATGAGCCACAGGTGCCTGGCTAGTGTAAGTTATTTTACTTGACTCCTAAAGTCCTTTCCTTTAAAGACAAACTGATTTTAAATAATTGAAATTGGTTAGGAGCACAGTACCTGAGGTTCAACATGTCTTTTATTCAAACCCTATTTTATTTGAATCCTCCTGAGTTGCTAGGATTTTAGGCATGAGCCCTTGACACCAAGCACCACTTTAGTTTTATAGTCATTTTTATATTCATCCTATGGTTCTGTTTGTTACCCATAAACACACTGAAGGGAGGAACTAGGTTTTAACATATCAGTATATTTTCTGAAGCAATTTATGTGTTGCTTTCCCAGTATATTGTACATAGTCAACAAATATCTGTTGAACCAAAAAGTAAATAAGCAGGGCCCAGTGGCTCATGCCTGTAGTCCTGTTTTAATCTTCTTTTCAATAATTTCTGGTTTTTTATGCACAAGTTTTTATTTCATACATCAGTTAAATTTAGGTCCTTCCAAAAATAATAATTATGAGACCATATTTAATTTTCAGTAAGGGATCAAATGAGACAGCAGTTCTGCAAGAGTAGACTCAACAGTGAGCACTATCAACCAGTTTGATCTAGTAAATGGCTAGAGAGTAGTCCACCAAACTGCAACAGAACACATGTTCTCAATTGCAAGCAGAATAATAATATGACATGATTGTGAAATGGAGCCTGGTAGGGGTGGAGTAGCAAGTGGAGGGACTAGGTAAGCAGAGAGTGATGGGGGACAAATATGGAAGGCCATTAAATCTATGTATTATATAGGAAAATATATGAAATGGAGGAAAGAGCGTGATCAACCCTACCCCAAACTATTAAATAGGAGGGGGAAAAGGCACAGAGATTAAGAAAGAGTAATATAAACAGTGCACTTGATCAAAGTGCAGTATGCATATGTTACAAATATTAAAATGAAGGGTATTGTGCAATTTGTTTATAGGAATAAAAACTTTTACCCTAGGCACTGATGGCTCCTGCATGTAATTCTAACTAGGCAGGAGGCTGCTATCTGAGGATCGTGATTCAAAGCCAGCTGAGGAAGCAATGTCCATGAAATTCTTATCTCTAATTAATCACAAAAAAGCTGGAAGTGGACCTATGGCTCAGGTGGTAGAATGTTAACCATGAGGGGACAAAAAGCTCAGGAGTAGCACCCAGATTCTGGGATCAAATCTCAAGATAAGCACAAAGGGGGAAAAAAGAAATTTAATATAAAATATTAACCAATTATACTACATATTATAAATACAATGGTTATAATCCCATTAGACCTTAACAAAGCAATAGATTTTAATAAAATAACTATGTTTTTCAATTATAGCAATTTAGTGAAACAAGTGGCATTTATGTATTTACAGATCTTTAAATGTCTAGCTTAATACTAGACAGTCAGTAAATCCACATCGTAGAACTAATCCAGCCCAGCACTGCTCAGCTTTTGAGATTAGATATGTTCATGGTGGTTTGGCTGCAATTTACTAGCTGTATTATAACTTCTGTAGTCAATCTGCAATAAGTGGCTTAATGTAGGTATATTATCAAAGTAATATACATGAAGTTGTAAAGAAGTGTTTTTCATGTAGTGGTGCATATTTTTCTTTATTATGACACTGCAACATGATAAGGGTTAGTTTCTAAATGGGAATGTGGCTTAGGGGTAGAGTGCTTGCTTAGCATGCATGAAGCCCTGGGTTTGATTCCTTAGTACCACATAGAAAAAGCTGAAAGTGTCCCTGTGACTCAAGTGGTAGGGCCTTGAGCAAAAGAAGCTCAGGGACAATGCCTAGCCCCAGCGCCAAGCCCCAGGACTGGCAAAAAAATAAAAAAGTAAAACACACACACACACACACACACACACACACACACACCACAAACACAAAAAAACTGAACTAACGATATCAATTAAACTGTACTTTATCACATTAAAATCCATTGTAATAGCCACCTTTTAAATAAATGTTTTAATCATGCATAATTTTTGTTATTCAAATTGTTAGACTTTGTCCTATTGGAAATTTTTTTATCTGGTTCCCGTGTCCCTTTGACATTATATGTATCTGTTTATTTTTGAGCATTTCCTTACTTTTGTTGCTCTAAGATTTTCTAGCCTCATCTTCTATAATTTACCTAATGCTGCAACCAGTCATTTTTCTAAGGAATCATGACACTTCTTAGTGGAGAATGCCAAATGAAAGGAAAAAAAAACTGGAGTCTAGGTATACTTGTTGCTAGTAGGGCATCTTTTCTTCTAGTCTGGCTCAGTTAAAGAGCAAGGAAATGCACTAATGAATTACATGTATAGTAACTCATATCTATAAATAACGTGTATTTATGTATGTGTATCTATAATATGGATCTATAGTAAGATAAACATGGAGTCCTCCTGAGTAACTAGTTTATGATCATATGGGTCTTTTTAGCACCCTTTCTTCTTTACCACAAACTCTCTGACGCAAACTTCAATTTCTCTAATTTAATCCATAGAGCTTGAACACATGTATTACAATATTACATGATGCCATCTAAATATGTGTCATCATTACATATAGATCAAATATTTAAAAATGTTCCCCCATCAGGAAAGTATAATTGGCAAGCTTTCTTTCAGCCCTGCTTCTCTCTGTAATCAATGGCTCTAGACTCAAGACCATTTGGTACCCTTAATAGTGGGATTCAATCATTTTGTCTGTTTCTAGAGACTCCTTGCTGTTTTCATTTTGAATTCTGAGGTTCCAAACTCCCCTCAACATATATACATTCCTGCATCATCTCTATAGTTTTAGGGAAAGGAGACAGCAACTTGTACAAATTTAGTGCTGCATCGTGAACTGGAAATCTATCTAACTTGATTGTTCTAAATGGTTATTGAAAAAAGAAAATAAATCTAAGAACTGTTTTATGAGAAATTTCTGCATTACAAAGTTAAAATCAGTGACTTGTTTGTTCACTGTATTTGTTTCAGGATTACTTAGGATTATACTGTGGATGAGTGATGGATGTTCACATAAGAAGACATAGTAACACTGCATTGTTCATTATTATCCTTCAAAAATATTGCATATACCAATCTGTAGTTTGAAGAGGTCAGCTTTTATTCATGTACATTAATTGTATAAGAGGGTTGCAGTGTAATCATTTCTACACATTTATATAATGTTGTTTGGTCAAATTCACCCTCTCTATTACTTTTTTTTTTTGGCCAGTCCTGGCGCTTGGACTCAAGGCCTGAGCACTGTCCCTGGCTTCTTTTTGCTCAAGGCTAGCACTCTACCACTTGAGCCACAGCGCCACTTCTGGCCATTTTCTGTATATGTGGTGCTGGGGAATCGAACCCAGGGCTTCATGTATACGAGGCAAGCACTCTACCACTAGGCCATATTCCCAGTTCCCTCTCTATTACTTTTGATTATCTTTGCTCCCACATCTGTCCCCTTTAAACAGTTTTAGTGGATTTCATTACATATGTGTAATGTACTTCATATTCCTAAATGTTTTTCATCCCCCCCTCCACTTATCCCCCTCCTAAGAAATCTCCCTTTTACAGTCATATCTGGTTAATATTACAGTTTAGGTCTAGATTAAGCATATGAGAGAAAAAAAATGCACTTATTTGTTTTCATGGGCTTGGCTTATCTGACTTTAATTAATTAATTAATTATAGGGTCTCATTATGTAGCCTATACTGCCTTGGAACTTGGCATGTAGCTTAGGCTAGGAATGAGTTTTAAATCTTTTTGCCTCTCCTTCCTGAATGCTCAAATTTTTCCAAGAAATCAAGTTATCACTAGTCAAAAACTTCCATGTGTAAATTATACTATAATGATGAATAAAGATCAAGTCAATAAGTACAAAAGGAAAAATGACTGAACATAAGACCATTAGTATGCAATATTACATGTTGGTGTTAAATTCCCTCTTCACTCTGCTGTAAATTGGAATAGTTAAAAAAGGAATTTAAACGTTTTAGGCTCTGTAGTCTAAAATTATATGCAGTAATTTTAAAGAAATTTAACACTCATACATATACATGAAAGTCTCCCAAAGCTTAGATTTTACATGAAAAATTTCAGACTATAACAAGTATATAGATCTAAATTTTAACCCTGGAAAACAGACTGTACAGAATTCCTCACTGGGTTTAAGAAACACCACTATAATTAAATTTGGACAGCTGCTATATATTAGTAATTTTCTTAAGCTGCACAATTTGAATATAGTTTAGGCATATGCAACCAAAGATATTCTTATCATATTGAATAGTTCAAATAACACATGTACTGAGAAATATGTCAACGTTTAATATTTGATTGGACATGTACCCATTTTAGTCTTGCCATTAAATTCCATTACAAAAATGCCTTTCTAAGGAAACTCTTTATATAATAACACATTTAAAATATATCTAAGATACAGCCAATGATCCAGTTACTTCTAGAAATAGTCAATGCAGCAAAATTCAGGCTTAACAGACATACTTGGCTTTTTCTTTGGTGCTGTAGATTTTTCACATCTCACTCTCAAAATTCTGGTTTCTTTGTCATTTCCTTCCTTCATCTAAAGCGTACAATGTTTGAGTATTCAGTTGAGCTAGCCATTTAATGATTTTTCTGGAGGTGTTGTCAATATAAGCTCTTTATCTATGAGAATTTGGATTTGATGCTATGTGTTTAGAACACATAACCAGGCAACCACCAAAGAAAAGTGAAATTCAGGATTTACAGTATAAAGGGGTTCAGGCAGAATAATGGATTACTTACCTGGAAGGAGATTTGACATAGAAGACCTTGACAGCAACCATATTATTTCTTTGGATATTTGGCTAGTTTAGGTAATTCCTTTTATTCATAGTTTTCATTAAGCAGGACATTCTTTTTTGTTTTGTGGCTATGTTTTGGAATGTTATCATTTAATAATGCCTTGCAGCCAGGCACTGGTGGCTCACACCTTTAATCCTAGCTACCCAGGAGGCTGAGATCTGAGGATTGCAGTTCAAAGCCAGCCTGGGCAGGAAAGTCGGTGAAATTCTTATCTCCAATCAACCACCAGAAAACCAGAAATGGCGCTGAGGTTCGAGTGGTAGAGCACTAGCCTTGAGCTGAAGACCTCAGGAACAGCACCCAGGCCCAGAGTTCAAGCTCCACAAACGACAAAAAGGGTTGCTTTTTATATTATCTTGTATATTTCTACTGTTTGCAGCGAGCTGTAGCCTCCCAAAGAAGGGCCAGGGTCTCCCAGGATACTGAAATTCAGGCTGAGGCAGGAAGGTGAGCAGACAATCATGTGGTCCCATCCCCTCCCACAGTAGGGATCTATTCAGAATTACATTCTGGAACCCCATTCCACATCCAGAAAGTTACAACGTTGTTTACTGAATCACCGATTGTGTTCTTAATCAGCTTTTTACTCTTCCTTGTTTTGTTCAAGGCTAGTGCTCTGCCACTTGAGTCATAGTGCCACTTCCAGTTTTCTGGTGGTTAATCAGAGATAAAAGTCTCAGACATTGCTGCCTAGGCTGGCTTTGAACAACGATCCTCAGATCTCAGCCTTCTGAGTAGCTAGGATTACAGGCATAGGCCACCAGTTCCTGACGAAATGGTTAATTTTTTTTTTTAAAGAATGTACACATATAGTACCCAGAAACAGATGTTGGGGATTGCTCTCAATGGAAGAGCACTTGCCTGGCAAGTGCAAAGCCCTGAGTTCCGTCCTCAGCTCTGGGGAAAAAAATGCTATAAAAAGACCAAAAACAGTCTTCTAAGACTAGCTTGACCTTGAGAAATAGATGTAGAGGAAGAGCTGGTGAAAGGAACTGCTAATACAGGCAAACTTAGGTTAGAGGTATGAACAAAACTGAGAACAGGGAAAGAGGGAAAAGAGGGATTCATATTTTAAGAACAAGAGGTGCTTTTAAGGAAGAAGGAACTTCTTCCAGTGTTGTATTTAGGATAATCACTTTGGGATAGCTTAATGTTTTTAAAGAACTTATCCTTTGTATTTGTTCTAGTGGTGGAGTTTGAACTCAAAGCCTCTTACTTTAACTTGGGTATTTTGCTCAAGACCTGGCACTCTATCTCTTGAGCCACACCTTTGCTTCTGGATTTTTGTTGCTTAACTGGAGATAAGAGTCTGTTGCATTTGTCTCCCCAGTGTGGCTTCCAACTGTGATCCTCAAATGTCAGCCTTTCGGTAGCTAACATTACAAATGTGAGCCTCTGTTGCTGGGTCTTTTAATTTATTCTCATCACCCACATTAGGACATATCTTTTTTCATTTTATGAATAGGGAAAGTTTCCAGATGTTTGTTAAATGAATTGCCTCTGGGGATAATTGATAAGATGCCTGACATCATTTGGTGGCTGTTGTCTAGATGTCAGATTTTGAGTTCCCTTAAGAGTTTACTACATGAACTATGAGGAAGAAGTTTTAAGATGCATTCACAGACATGGCTTATGGGAGATTGTATTGTTGTGTTTATCATTGTCCTAATTAGTCATATTGCACACAACACCACAGTTTTACTTGAGGCTACTTTGGAATTGAAAGTGTTTTGTTTCTGCTTAAAAAATTTAATTTTATTGTCAAGGTGATGTGTGGAGGGGTTACAGTTATATAGATAATATACTAAGTATATTTCTTGTCAAACTTGCTACCCCTCTCTCATTTTTCTCCCACTTCCCCTCCCCCAGAGCCATCCCCCTAGGTTGTACAGTTAATTTCCAATAGTCTTGTGAGTATCACTGTTGCGTTGGTTCTGCTTTTTTTTAAATCTACAAATTGTTATCAGACATCTTGATTCTGTCTAGTGTTAATTTCAAGGAAATATGCTCTTCCTTAGCATTCCCCCTAGAAAAATATTTTATCATTTATTCTTCTGAGATTCACACAGATGCATGTACATTTTCAATTGCTTTTCTCTGTCTTATCAAATGGTCCTGTAGACTTCAGAAGGTGCCCAGCCTTTCCCTCTTGGGTAATGATTTTCAGTAAAGTTACTTGAGAGATTATTTATTATCTTTTTGTGTATCTTCCTTGCTGAAATTCCCTTGTTTCTCTATTTCCTTACCCTGGCAAACATACTCAGGCATAAGAAATCTGAAATATCCTCATTCTCTATGTATATGAGCAGATGTGTGTGTGTGTGTGTGTGTGTGTGTGTGTGTGTGTGTAAATTTTCTGTGAATGAGCTACTCACTGAGGATTGGTTAGTCAGCCTTATGTTGCCATCATTACTGCTTTCTGTTTATCCAACACAATCTGGGAGAAATGATCACTCCTTTTAGACTACTTAAAACCAGCTGGAAAATGCCTTTCTATATTCAAAAACAGTTTTCTGAAGTATATGCTTCACAGGCTGGGAATGAGACTTAGTGGTAGAGTGTTTGCCTAGCATGAATGAAGCCCTGGGTTGTATTCCTCAGCACCACATAAACAGGAAAAGCCAGTGGTAGATTGCTAGCCTTAAGCAAAAGAAGCTCAGGGACCAAGCCCAGGCCCTGAGGTCAAGCTGTAGGACTGGCAAAAAAAAGTATATGATTTTCTTTCAATTATTGACTTTTTATCTGGAAGTGGAAGAAAATATCTGATGGTGGCCCAACTCTAGACTGGCTCCACTCTACATCATACAGTCTCATATCTACACTGAATCCTATGGAAGACATGAATTTACAATGTATCCCAGCCTAGCCTTGAGTTCATTATCCTCCTGCCTCAACCTTCAGTGTGCTGGAATTATAGGTGTGCAATACTACACCTGTTCTTCCATAAATCTTGATGTATTCTTTGTTCTTTTCTTGTTTCCCTCCCTTTGCCTTTCTTTGCTTTTTTCCCTCCTTCCTGCTGTCCTGTGTTTCTACCTTCTTCTCTTTCTCCTCCTCCTCCCCTCTCCTTTTCCCCTCTCCTTTCTTTCCTTCCTTCCTTCCTTCCTTCCTTCCTTCCTTCCTTCCTTCCTTCCTTCCTTCCTTCCTTCCTTCCTTCCTTCCTTCCTTCCTTCCTTCCGTCCCTCTCTGTCTCTGTCTCTCTGTCCCTCCCTCTCTTTCTTTCTTTGATGCTGGGGATGTCACCAAGGGTCTTACACAAACTCTGTCACTGATGCTATACTTTCCAGCCCATGATATGGTTTTCATTGCATCAAAGTGATGGGAAAATAGTGCTAAATATCATCAGGAGTGTAATGCTAGTGCTAGAATAGAAGAACTTGTGATTTGGGGCACATTAACCCCAACATACAACACCTTGGCATGTGAGAGAACAGCAGTAGCTAGATGGAAACTGAAAACACAGGGAAACTGTGAGGATTATAAACAACAGGCTTGTTGGTTTGTCCCCATTTTACTATAACGAATCATACCCTTCTGCCCCACCGCACTTCTTTATGGCCATCCTCTTTCATCTAACTGAAGTATCAAATCATATTCCCCTGTTTCCTTGAGTCTTCATTTCTAAGACTTTTAATGTCATGTAAAACACATATGAAACTCATATTTGCATGATTTTCTCTTTTTTGTGTGTGTTTTTTGTTTTTTGGCCAGTCCTGGGCCTTGGACTCAGGGCCTGAGCACTGTCCCTGGCTTCCTTTTTGCTCAAGGCTAGCACTCTGCCACTTGAGCCACAGCGCCACTTCTGGCCGTTTTCTGTATATGTGGTGCTGGGGAATCGAACCCAGGGCCTCATGTATACGAGGGGCAAGCTCTCTCGCCACTAGGCCATATCCCCAGCCCCCATGATTTTCTCTTACTCATCCATCTGTTGGAGCCATTTCACTCATAATGCTTTAAATAAGCTAGGAAAACATTGATTTTTCTCCACTACAGATGACAATTATTTCCTGCCTTTTCAAGAATTTACTAATTTATTTATTCATTCAGTAGATATCTATTTGTCTTGTTTACATGTAAGAACCTACACAAGCCCTGAAAAATACAACATTCATAATGAAAAATCAATCTACATTTAAATAATAGACTAGGATATTCTGTATCACATCATTTGAATCTATATTATGAATAAATTTATATTTGTGTTCAAGAAATCATAATTGTCAGAGTTACAGCAGGAATCTTTCTGTCACTTAGGTCTTCTGCATATGAGAAAAAAATAATTGACAGAAACTAGTAAGTTTCTGACATAGTTACTTTGTAATAGCAGAACACAATGAATCCCTGCAAGGTACATAACTGATTATGTTGTTGGTGTACTATTTTTAAAAATTTTTATTATCAAACTGATCTACAGAGAGGTTACAGTTTCATACTTTAGGCATTGGATACATTTATTTTTTTGAGGCAGGGTCATACACACTATATTATCCAGGTTGGACCCAAAATTCCTGAGCTTAAGCCTCATTCTCCTAAATAGATAGGATGACAAGTAGATGTCATCATACTTGGCTTGTCAGTGTTTATTATAAATACTAATGTGTGTTTGTATATTCTATCTTGTCCACATATTCTGTTAGACATTGTGCTGAATTACTTTTCCTACATTTATTCATCTTTTCTTCCTGCTCTGGATTTCTTTTCTTTTTTTTTGCCAGTCCTGGGGCTTGAACTCAGGGCCTGAGCACTGTCCCTGGCTTCTTTTTGCTCAAGGCTAGCACTCTGCCACTTGAGCCACAGCGCCACTTCTGGCCATTTTCTGTATATGTGGTGCTGGGGAATCGAACCCAGGGCTTCTTGTATACAAGGCAGGCACTCTTGCCACTAGGCCATATTCCCAGCACTAGACTTCTGAGTTATGCAATTCATGCTGTGTCTGTTGAATGCCATTTTCATATTTTGATGATAATGTAAATTATTAACATCTTCTGCTGCAGGTGCAGCCATTCCCACGTAATTCAGCCTTTTTCTCCTTATTGGTGGAGGCCTTACTTTGGGTTGGTAATCTCTCTCTCATATGCTCAGGAAAGGTGACACATTTCCTATCCTCAGTGGAGTGACTCATGACCAGTCTGTGTTGATCCGTTGCCACTCTGACAAAAATAACTGAAATAAACAACATAAAAGAGGGGAGCTGTATTTTGGTTTGTGGTTTTACAAGTTTCAGTCTGAGCTCATTTGGCTCAGTTTGTTTAATGTCCATGATAAGGCAGATCATCATAGTGGGGAATGCTAGAGTAGATCTGCTCACCTCTTGGTGGCCAGGAAGAAGTAAAAATAGAGGCAAGTGTCAAGGCTCCTGATACTGTATTCACAGGCACACCTCCAATAACCTAACTTCTTCTAGCTGTGCCCTATCTGCCACTTCCCAGTACAATCATCACCTAGGACAATCCTTCAATACATGAGCTTTTGGAGAAGATTTAGAATATAGTTCTAAATGACACAGCTTCACACACACAAGGTGAGTGAATTTCTTCTCCTTTTTCTTTTTTTGTGTTGGTACTGGGGCTTGAACTCAGGACCTGGACTTTGTTCCTTACCCTTTTAATGCAAGTCTGGAGCTCTACCACTTGAGCCACAGTACCACCACTTCTGGCTTTCTGATAGTTAGTTGGAGATAAGAGTCTCACAGACTTTCTTGCCTAGGCTAGCCCCAAAGTGGAATCCTCAGCCCTCAGCCTCCTGAGTAGCTAGGATTACAGTCATGAACTACTGGTGACTGGTAAATTTCATTGGAATGGTACCATAATGTGACACTTGGGACAAAAAATGTTGCTACTCTCTCAGAAGTTTATTACCTAATTGTAGATGAAACATGTATTCAGAAAAATATGAGAATATGAGTTATTAATAATGCTGTCAAATAATCTTTACAAATCATAAGTTCCAAAGAGATCCAAATGAGGGAGAGACAATAAATTTCTACCTGGGAGAGCCTATATGAAAACATATTTTGATGGTGGAAATTAATAATAACTATTATTTTCTTTTTGTGCTGGTCCTGGGGCTTGAACTCAGGGCCTAAACACTGTCCCTGAGCTTTTGTTCTCAAGGCTAGTGCTCTACTGCTTAAACCACAGCTGCAATTCCAGGGTTTTTGGGGGGGAGGTGGGGGGGAGGGCGGTGATCAGTTGGATTGAAGCGTATCACAAGCTTTCCTGTCTGGGTTTCAAATCCTCATCCTCAGATCCCAGCCTTGTGAGTAGCTAGGATTGTAGCCATGAGCCACCAGTGCCTTGCTGGAAATAATCATTTATATCTCTAATAGAAGGATTAAATCTATAGGCTCCATCTTGCTACAAACAAATTATGTTTATGGAAGAAATAGTATAACAATTCTTGAGATTTCAAATCATAAATCACTACTACCTACCAGCAATTGTTAAAAAATGGCATCACCAGTCAACCACCAGCTTTTTCTCTATGACATAAATAGTCCCTAAAGAATTTTATTTTACATTTAAAGAAAATGCAAAATATGCCATCATTAAAGAAAATTGGAAAAGGATCATTGAAAGAAAAAAGTCATTTTTCATAGGACAACCATTTTGCTACCTATTCTGCCTTATTGGATGTGTGTGCTCATGTATTTCATATATAATATATTATTATAATGTTATGTGTCATATATTATATATTGTATAATATAACATATATAATATAATAGCCAATCTATAGATACTTTTAGGAGACAAGATTTCAGTATAGCTCAGGCTGGACCCAAACTCCAGATCTTCCTGCCTCAGCCTCCTGAGTGCTTATTTCACAGATGTTTGTACCATACCTGGCCAATGTATATATAGATTTTTAATGTCTTGGTTGTGATAAGGTGACTGTTTGGTAACATTTTGCAAGAAACTGATCTAATTACCTCATCCCTTGGATCTTCTCTGAACATCTGGCCTTCTCCTAAACCTCCAGTGCAGTGGAGATGAGAACAAGACCACCTAATGAGATTATAAAAGAACAGAATATGACATCTGGCTGCCAGAGAGAGGATTTTAGCGTAGAAAAATATTCTAAAGGAAATGAACATTACAGTTAGGTTCTTTAAAATTCAAAGTGTTGAAAACACCCATAATCCTATTTAGGATTATTGTGCCATCCTAACAGATTTCTTGTGTACACTAGATTGGCTGTCTACACCAACAAATTCTTGTCCCTTGACATAAACACACTCTCAACCCATACCGAGTCACACAACCTACCCAAACACTCAGTCACACAAATATACTTAGCTTTCTCTCTCCCAAGGGGTGCTTGCTCTCTCAGCAGTCAGAGGGTATGCAAAGTATGAGAAACATTTGTCGGCTCGTTTAAACTGCCTGTGAGAGGGACATCACAACTAACTGGTCTTTAAATTTTTCTTTTCAAATTGGAAAAAAATACAACCTGTTAGGACAGACTAAATAAAGATTGTTCACAAGACTGTTAAAGGAACATTCAAAAACTTAAAAGTCAGGAAGTTTCAAAACATACTGTGAACTTGGCTGTTTTCTTATCTCAAAGTTTTAGCTGCTTAAAGAAAGGATTTGCAAACTGCCACGTAGGCAGAGAAATCTAAGGAGCTGCCCCACTGAAAATTCAGTGGCTTGAAGCTGGTTCACACACTGAAAATAATTACAAAGCTGAGAACTTGTTTCTCCAGACCCATGTTTAAAAACTAGAAGTGTCCTTAACAAGTCACAATCCTATTTTATGTCCAAGAAATGTATTCTGGATTTATTTTTCATCTATTTTTTTTCTTTTAGCATGTCACTTAGAGAATAATAAATAGTCCTGCTCAATCATCAATCTTACTTCTGACTATGTTGTTTAGTGTCTTTGGTTGGTATATAATAAACTGGAATTTTTAGTTCATCTAGATTTCAAGATTATATATTATATACACATGTATATACAAATATTTTGTGTATATATGAATTATATTAAAACTAATTTCATCCTTATAGGTCATTTAAAAATAATATTTGTGGGAGGGATGGTCAAAAATGTTGAAAGACAGCTGGGAATGTGGCTTAGCGGTAGAGTGCTTGCCTAGCATGCATGAAGCCCTGGGTTCAATTCCTCAGTACCACATCAACAGAAAAGGCCAGAAGTGGTGCTGTGGCTCCAGTGGTAGAGTCCTAGTATTGAGCAAAAAAAAGTGCAGGAACAGTGCCTAGGCCCTGCAATCAAGCCCCAGGAGTGACAAAAAGAAAGAACTTTGAAAGAAGTGACACTGATCAAGATACACTGTACTCATAAAAAAAAAAAAATCTCATGGGAATGAGTAGATTTCTCCAACTATATGTAGTAAACATGGAGATAAATTATATTAGTCCAAAAACAACAACAGCAAATAATATTTGGTCTATTTACTTGGAATATATAAATGGAACTTTTAGTGTTAGGCTATTTCTACTGAGATTTTAAAACGTTTTGCTAGAGGTATTATTATAAAGGTTATTATAATCAAATTCTGCTTCAGAGCCCCTTGCATCAGAATAATTTCAATGTATATTTTCCCTTATTGAAATTGTTTGTCTATTATTGTTTTTATAATAGCAAAATGTGATAATGATATTATGTGTGATTTCTTATATGACTGTAATGGTAATATATTCACTAAACCTAAATTTCCACCAGTATGAAGTTTTGGGGTTTTTTTTGAGAGAGAGAGAGAGTGATAAACAGTATTTAAAAAATCAGGTTTATTAAAGTATAACTTATATGCAATAGAATACACTTCTTTTATGTATTGTTAAATGAGTTCCTTTTTCATGCCAAGGAATGAATCTAGGGCCTAGATAACAACACGCTGACTCAGCTATGGGCCCAGTCCTTGGTTTTCTGAGATGGTCTCACTATGGCTTCAAGATTGGCCTTGAACTCATGATCTTCCTCTCTCAGCATCTTGGGTGCGGAGATTACAGGTTGGAACTACTATACTCAGCCTGTGATTCTTCTTCTTTTTTCTTTCTGAAATTAGGTCAGGCTATGTTATCTAAAGTGACGTTAAACTCAAGATTTTCCTTCCTCAGAATTCTGAGAATCTGAGACTACATGCCTTGTAGTTCTTACATTTCTGAGTCTTGACAACTGGCTTATTATTACTCAATGAAAACATAACATACTTATATCATCTCCTAAAATTCCCTCATACCTCTATGTAATCAGTTGCTATCTATCAACCTCTGTCAACCACTAATTTGCTTTTTACACAGTGATGTTGCCTTTTCTACAATGACACATAAATGGAATCTCAAAATATGTAGCCATTTGAATCTAGTTAGTCTTATTAAACATAGTGTTTCAATTCACTCATATTGTATCCTTTGTTTCTATTGTTGAATAATATTCTGTTTTATTGGTTATCTGTTCTTAAAGGGCAATCTGTGGGCTTTTAAGTAGGTAACTTTGTGATTACTAGAGAGGATGATTATTGTTTCTTCTTTTTTTTTTTTTTTTGCCAGTCCTGGGCCTTGGACTCAGGGCCTGAGCACTGTCCCTGGCTACTTTTTGCTCAAGGCTAGCAATCTACCACATGAGCCACAGCGCCACTTCTGGCCGTTTTCTGTATATGTGGTGCTGGGGAATTGAACCCAGGGCTACATGTATATGAGTCAAATACTCTTGCCACTAGCCCATATCCCCAGCCCTGATTATTGTTTCTTTAAAAGAGGTATTGAGTGAATTAAACAGCAATATTTGAAACTTTTATAGTATCAAATACTGATGATCTTCCTTGTAATAATGAAATTCAAGAGGTTCTTGGTTTAAGGAAAATGTACTTCTTGAATAGTATTTCAGAATAAAGTACATATTTTCAATTTGGGTTTCCCTGAGCACTTCTTGGTATTTGAGAACCTATTCTTCCTTTAATATATTTCTGAAAAAAGTGTATCACATGATCTAGGATATTTGAAGAACAGATATTATTGCTCTGTTAGGGTTAGTGAAGAAGTGTTAAGGGAAAGGCAAAAGTGAGGCCTATCACACACACAAAGACACTTTGTTTCCTTGACAACTTGTAGGTACTATACCTGGCTACAGTCTACTAAACTTCGGAAGCTAATGACTAATTCTCAGACTATTATTCATTGTCTTCCCCTCCTTTTGTCATTATCTGGAAATACATTATCATGAAATTGAATCTTTGTATAAAATCATCAAGAAGTGTTTCAAATATAATAGTCATGGGTTGATTAAAAACTATGTCATTTGATCCCACTAAATATATCTTCACATTACATATTTCTGATCTAGAAGGTATGTAATTGCTAAAGTACCTGTAGCTTTCTCTTCCAGGCTGTTTAGAAGAGTTCCTGAGGATGGATCAATTGTATTTTTTTTTTTTATGGATTTGGCCTTAGGGCAGAGAAAAATCTATTCTTTCAAATAGGTCATTTGACATGCTTATTGAAGTTGAGTCCAATGTAGCTTAAAAGCTTCAAAAGTGGAAGCACAATTTTATTTTCTGTGGGGGGTACTTTTCTTCCCCCCACTTCTAAATAAGTAGCTAATTGTTAAAAGGAACAGACTAAAGTGCTGTTTAAAAAGGTCTGCAAGACACTTCACAACCAATTTTGCATTCGCTTCCTTTAAGGTGTGAAAAAGTATGCCTGACAGCAACAGAATATAGACTTTGAACTTTTTTTCTTCAGAATGAATTAAGGAAAAGTACAAGATTGGAAAATGGAATCATCAGAGTACATTCACTTCTTAGGATAACTGATTGGTCTGTTTGGGGACATTATGCTTTTGTGTTTTCATTTCTTTCTAGTAGAGGTATGTTGGGTCTTTTCCCAGTTTAATTACTCCCCAGGGCTCAACTTCTGGTTTGGCTTTTTCTGGGGTTGGCCAGCTTTCATTAGCCTGTATACTTTCTGGCCAGCTTACCCAATTTAAAACTCTTGGATGTAGAGCCCAGACATCAAATTATCAGATAGTTTATTTTCCTTTTGGTGTACTTCTCTGCCTTGAAATTTTTAAAAAGTTAAACCCAAATCCAAAAGAATGTATGTTTCTTGGTCTTTATTGTCTTCTATCTGTAAAAGAATCTAATCTCCAGCTGACTCCAGAAATGGAAGAAAAATCATGTATGGGACCAGAGACCTGGGTAAAAAGGGCTTCTCATCTTTTCAGAGGAAACCCAGTAACCAAGGGAATTAGAAACCACATGTTTAATGCACAATTTAAACAAGATGTTTCCAGACAGCCCTTCCCCCATGTTATTTAATTGGTTTTCATTTTGCCACTGATAATAAAACATGGTGTAGAAAAGTAATTTTGAAGCGGTTTACATAGAGATATGGTAAAGCTATATTCTAGAAGACGTCTAAATCTCCAGTCAGTTTGATGATAGTGTAGTGTGATTCCCAGTGTTGCTTTCCAAGTATTTTAGAACTTTAAATTTAAGTTATATGGGCCAGACAATAAATTGCCCCTCCTATTTGCATTGTATAATCACTCGGCTTTATTTCACAAATGGAAAGATCACATTCTAACATGTAAATTGCTAGTAAGCATGAAAAATTTTTGAGGGTTTAGTTGCTTTCTAAGAAGTATGAAATTAAAAAAGAGGAATATAATTGAGAACAATTTCATATACTAAAACTTTCCTACAATGTAAAACAAATTTTTGGGTTATCATGTGGAAAATGAGGAGGTTGTTGATCTCATAGGAATGTGGTAAGGATGTATTGATGATGTCTGCCAGATACTTTTTCCATGTAGAGGGTAAAATTCTGTTGTCATTTGTTGTTAAGGCCTGTTTTCTCACCATTTGAAGGGTTATGTCAACTCAGTACTATAGGAATAAGCCCAGGTCTTTCGAGACCTTTACTTGCTGTTCATGAATGCTTGAAACACTGGGCAGGCCAAAGTGTGTCAGTATACAGTAACAATACCAACCGATACCATGACATGCTACATCTGAACCAAAATAGAAAAGAACTCTGACTCCTGTGGTATATTTACTCCCTTTGGGGATTGATGGTTTCTATGCCTTTGAGATCATTTTGACTCCAGGGGCTAGTTTTCATATTTATGGGTATAGAAACACAGTGTTCTGGTTCCAGTGAATGAATCCACTCTTAAAAATCCCCACAAGAGACTAAATGTAAATCACAAAGTTGGTTAATTAGTTTACTATGAGAGTGGCCCCTGGGCTGATGAATGAGGCCAGCTGTGTGATAGGCACCCCACTTACTAATGTAATCCACCACTTGGAAGTTTTGTGAACAGAGAATCACAGTAAGAGGAAGAAAAATTGGTTTTTTCAGATGTTTCCATCAAGCTTTGGGGTCCTAAACATTCTGTTATCCCCTTTGGTAGATTTCCCTCTAAACTAGTAAATTGCTGCCTTCACACTTTATTTTTTGATACAATCAAATCTTTTGCTGGGTTACATGTTGACACTACAAATTTTAATATCCTCATTTCTCATTTTTTTTTAATCCCTTGATAATATGTAATTTTAGGAAATCATTTTTACATCAAGTATATTTCATCTTCCTATTGTCTTTAAAAAGCTTTTTAGAGCGAATGAACTGTGTTCCTATATTTGTGACTTGAAGCTCAACATTTATTATTTATGAAATATTTATTTATTTAATTCTGATCTGGGCAACCCCTAAGTTTCTTTTGCTCAAGGCTAGCACCCTATCACTTGAGCCACAGCACCACTTCTGGCTTTTCTGGTACTTAACTGGAGATAAGAGTGTCACAGACCTTAGCTTTGAGCTACAATCTTCAAATCTCAGCTTCTTGAGTGGCTAGGATTACAGGTATGAGCCACCAATGCCTAACTAGAATAGCATTTCTAACTAAAGAATGGCTTGCTCTTTCAAGCTGTTTATCACCAACAGGACTACTGGTTAGCAAACTAGCCTTTAGTAAGTTAGTTTCTATTACAAACTTAAGTTTTGTTCCCTACATCAAACAGTAGTAGTACTAACCATATAGTAACCCTTCTATAAATATTTCTAGATTGATTCATTGGCCAAAAAGGATGAACCACATAAACTACACTAAAATGAATCCTAGGTACTTTAGTGTAGAAATGGTATCTGGCAGTCTTTTATTCTATATAAATTTCTAATTTGAAAAATATCCCAAGGGGCTGGGAATATGGCCTAGTGGTAGAGTGCTTGCTTCACATTCATGAAGTCCTGGGTTTGATTCCTCAGCACTACATAAGCAGAAAAAGCAAGAAGTGGTGCTGTGGCTCAAGTGGTAGAGTGCTAGACTTGAGCAAAAAGAAGTGCTCAGGCCCTGAGTCCAAGCCCCAGTACTGGCAAAAAAAAAAAAAGAAAAAAAAGAAAAAGATTCCAAGCTTCTGTTTTAAATCTCTAAGACTCACCATGTCAATATGACCAGTCAATTGGCTACTAAATCTCATGTCTTGAAAGACAGCCTTCATATTTCTTTTTTAAACTTTCCCTTTGCATCACATTCACCAATTATTTCTGACATTTTTAAATTTCTAAATGTAGTGAACCTGTTTATTTTTTACCATCTCCAGTACCACATCACTAGTCTAAGCTATTATTATCTCTCAGACAATTCATTAAGCTTACTAAATGTTCTTTTCCCCCTTGATGATATGTGTGTGTATATGTAAAGGCCTTACATATGCTAAGCACAATTTCTACCACTAAACTACATCTCCAGCTGTTTGTCCTTTCACCAGAAGCAAGGATGATCTTTGAAAATGTAAGATCTACATTGCTACAATAAAACACTTCAATTATTTCTGATATGCCAAGAATAAAGAGTGATTCTATTATTATGCCAACCCAAACTCTTTCCTATACTGGAACATTTGCCTCCTTGATTCTTCCTTGATGGTCTTGTTGAGAACTCTCAGGAGGCTTCTTAACATCACCATTTGGGCTGGGATTTGACAGAAAGATCAGATTCACACACAGAGAGATGGTTCATTTTAATATTTCTGTACAATGTGAAAATTATTTCCTAATTTTTCTGGAGAGTATTCTAATCAGATTTGAGTCTGGAACAAGTTCATCTTACTTACTCTAAAGGATCCTTTCAAGGTTTCCTATTGTTTGAATAAATGTTTGTTTTTAAATATGAAACGATATCTGCTGCAACAAAAATTTGTTCTTATTGTTAGAGATGACTATGTAGTTATTGATAGAAATCATTGAGATGGATAAGTAATAATAATTGAAGATTTACTTCATTTCAGTAACTTCATAGTAGCATCTGGCCAATTCAAAAACAGACATTACACAGGATAAGAACAATCCGTACCTGTAAAAGTGATTTCGTGCTAATTGTTTTTGACCTATGGAAGTTATTCTGAGGTGAACTGGTATTCCAAGAGAAACAATTTTTCATTAAGGTTTCCAGGGCTCTGTTTAGTGTACTGCAATAGTAATTTACAGAGTGGTACTGTATTGGCTGCAGAAATTTCAAAGAACTCCCAAAGTGCCTGATACATTCATTTTATTTTCATCACCTCATATACAAGCAAAACAATTCAAAGCCAAATGTTTGATTAGATTATACAACTTTTGGACAACATAGTTGACATTCAATTAGTTTTTAAATTAGGTTAATAATAAAATTGGTTTTCATTGCTTGAGGTCACACTAATTAAGAAAAAACAGGTAAATTGTGTGTATGTGTCTGTTTTGGGGTGGGGATAGGGTAGAAGTTTGGGTGAACAGGCTGTAAACTAGTATAGTTAAAATGTTTTGTTTGAATAATACAAATTTAGAATAGACACACCTGGGCTGGGAATATGGCCTAGTGGCAAGAGTGCTTGCCTCGTATACATGAAGCCCTGGGTTCGATTCCCCCAGCACCACATATATAGAAAACGGCCGGAAGTGGCACTGTGGCTCAAGAGGGTAGAGTGCTAGCCTTGAGCAAAAAAGAAGCCAGGGACAGTGCTCAGGCCCTGAGTTCAAGGTCCAGGACTGGCATAACCCCCCCCCCCACACACACACACAAAATAGAATTAACACAGCTAACTAGAATGCTATTTAATGCAATGTTAGGATTTAATCCTTATAATAGACAGCTTTCCATAAAATAAACTAGGCTATTTTAATGTTCATAAATATTGTAAGAGCTGGGTAGAAGCTGAAAGTAGTTACATTTTACAGGAAATCAAGAGAACACTCACAAACCTTCACTCCCATATCATCCATCTACCACTATAACCACTACTACTCCTGTTCAGATACAGACAAGGGAATCCAAGAAAGAGAGGAAGATTTCTCTTTCTTCTCTTTTTCTCTTTCTTTCTCACTCTTTATTTGCTCTCTTCCTTCCTTTCTTCCTCCTTCTTTCTTTCCTTCCTTCCCTTCCCTCCCTCCCTTCCTTCCTTCCTTACTTCCCTCCCTCCCTCCCTCCCTCCCTTCCTCCCTCCCTTCCCTTCCTCCCTTCCTCTCCTTCCTTCCTTCCTTCCTTCCTTCCTTCCTTCCTTCCTTCTCCTTCCTTCCTTCCTTCCTTCCTTCCTTCCCTCCTTCCCTCCCTCCCTCTTTCTTTCTTTTTCTTTCTTTCTTTCTTCTTTCTTTCTTTCTTTCTTCTTTCTTTCTTTCTTTCTTTCTTTCTTTCTTTCTTTCTTTCTTTCTTTCTTTCTTTCTTTCTTTCTCTCTTTCTTTCTCTCTTTCTTTCTCTCTCTCTTTCTCTCTCTCTCTTTCTTTCTTCTTTCTTTCTTTCTTTCTTTCTTTCTTTCTTCTTCTTTCTTTCTTTCTTTCTTTCTTTCTCTCCCATACCTCCCTCCCTATTTCCCTTCCTCTCTCCCTTCCTCCCTCCCACCCTCTATCTCTATCCTTCTGTCTTTCTGTCATGATGTATGTGTTCTTCTGTCTTAATGTTCATTTTATGTTCATTTTCCTTTTGGTCTTTCTGCCTTGTCAGTCTTCCTTATCTTTCTGTCTGTCTTACTGTTTTATTTTTAATGTTTGTCTTCTGTGTTTCTTTCCATTTGTCTCTTTTTTCTTTCTTTCTTCCTTTCTTTCTGTCTTTATTGCTCTTTCTTTTTTATTTCTTTGTTTTTCTATCTTTCTTCCTGTGTGCCTTTCTGTTTGTTTTTATTTTTGTTTAATGTATGTAAAGAAGACAATGAAGAGATCAGGAAGGTGATGTAACTAGATTTTTTTTTTTCCAGTCCTGGGCCTTGAACTCAGGGCCTGAGCACTGGCCCTGGCTTCTTTTTGCTCAAGATTAGCACTCTGCCACTTGAGCCACAACGCCACTTCTGGCCATTTTCTATATATGTGGTGCTGGGGAATTGAACCCAGGGCTTCATGTATGGGAGGCAAGCACTCTACCACTAGGCCATGTTCCCAGCCCGAAACTAGAATTTTTTGGTGGTAACAATACAATTGAACAGGGGTCTTTTATTGGGTCAGTAGGAGTAGGGCAAAAGCCAAAGGATCAGCTGACAATGTATTCCATAATCCTATTGTGGACAGGTATCCTTTTCTTCTACTTTTGCAACAGAACATGGTATAGTAGATAACATACTTGCAGTCACCTAGTTAATGATGTGGTCACTTCTGTATTTACAACCATATTTATTCCCTGCTTGACAACCCTGTGATTAGACATCACAGAGAGCCAAGACTTTTACATGATGGCTTAGAGAAAAGTAACAGTTTGCTGCAACTTCTCTTATAGGTTCTGGGGAGCTGAAGTTTCACTATTTGAGTACTTGAATTCATTGGCCAGTTGACGATTTTTATTGTTCATTTTTTCTTTTAGCAAGTATATATATGACATCAGATGCCATGCAACGTAATGTCTTGGAAATATGGGAATGAACAAGGTGTGGGCTCTGTTCTTAAGTGGCCTTAAGTGTTCTTAAGTGGCAGGACAGAGACAAATAAGCAAATGATGCAAAGAAGAGGACAAAAACAAGCCCTGTTCTCTAGTGCAAGTAAGTAGGTAGAAAGCCGTGAGACTGCCTGTGAAGCAGTCAATCTAGGGCAGTAGCCACAGCTGATGAGGATGAGAACTCTGCCTTACATGAAAACCGTGGAGGAATTTAGGGAAAATGCTGATAGGCATGAACAGCTGAGCTCAGACACAGTGACAGGGGAGACAAGGCATGGTGGCAGAGTTTTACGTGATTTACTCACAGAAGTCAAAAAGAAACAGGCAAATCTTTGGGATCCTACCAAACACACTGTTGACAGAAGAAGAAAGCCTCAGCTGGAGAGTAGGCTGAAGCTTCTAAGCAAAGATGTGGCCTGCAGCCCCGCACAGGGGAGCCTGCTGCCTGCCGGGCCCCAGGAACCCATTGTAGGGTGTCAGCAGAGGTGCAGACTGGGACCTGCTGGAAATGTGTTTCTCTTTAGTCCTAAATGACTTGGAAGCTTTTTGGCTTGTTTGGACTCTTAAAACAATAAAAAAGGTGATCTCCATGACAAAATGGTGCATGTGTTTTGGAAAACTCTGCAGCAAGCCGTCAAGATGATTTAGCAGATTCCGAAGAGTCTGATAAATTCCTCGTAGCAAGTATCAAGGGAGAGGTGCCTTTGCGTTTCCAGCCTTCCATTACAGATGCTCTGAATGGGGAGCTTCCAAAGAAACTTTTGTAGTATCTAATATTTCTGAGAAAAGCATTCTGGTTCCCATTTTACAGCAACACAGAGGCAACCTTAGCAACTAATGGATTTTACATCTGGAAGGGGGAGAAGAAGAACAAAATATTTGGCCAATGACTAAAATATTTCCACATCATTTAGCCTTCGAAAGATCACCTAGGAGACACTCCAGTTTTAAAACTGTAGAAGTGAACGTAAGTAGTTCATTCAAAGTCTACTACATTGGGAATACTTTTCAATATTCTGCCTAGTATCCATTACGCCAGGGAAAATGGAGAGTTAAATCAGGAGCCTGCATCTAGGTGGGGGTACGGGTGCAGGGGGTGGGGCCGGGGTGGAGGAGAAAGAATTAATTTTAGGAAGCCTTTCCAGGGATGCAGAAGGAACCAAGCAGAAGGACCCTTTGTTTTTGTTCTTTTGTGGAGGATTTTAATGTCTTTCCTCTCCCCAGTATCTATCTATGGGGCTCTAAAGCACCTTCTCCATCATTCTTTAAGCTTTCATATTGCTTTCTTCCTCTAGGAACCCCAGGAAAAAGACTACAAGAGAACAAGCACAGAACACAAATGATTTATATTGATCTCTCTATCTCTTTCTCTATCTTTATCTCTATACAGGTATGAAAGTCAAGGAAGAAAATTCTACTGAAACTATTTGTATGCAATAGTCTAAGTTCCCAGAATTAAGTGCTCAAACAAATCTCAATCAATGGAGATTGGAGCTCAATGTGGCCATCTCTTTTTGTGTTTGCTGCTTGAACAGAGGACTTGGGTACTGCACTGAGCTTTTTTTGCCCAAAGGCAGTGCTGTACGACTTTGAGCCTTAGCTCCATTTCTGGCTTTTTGGTAGCTGACTGGAAATAAAAGTCTCCCCAGTTTTCCTGCCTGGGATCACTTTGAACTGCAGTCCTCAGATCTCAGCTTCCTGGGTAGCTAGAATTATAGGCATGAGCCACTGGTACCTGGCTCAGTATAACTGTCTCTTTTCAGGGTATTACCCTTCTTTCTCCTCTCAACTAATGTGAATAGCAATTGAAGGCACCAATGGATTGATTACTCTCTTGAGTCCTAGTACAAGGTCTTGAAGGTCAATCACTGCGGACATTTTCTTAAATTAACAATTCTCTTTTAGGGGTCTCAACCTCTGACTTGGGCAGAAAAATAGATTTCATGGGTGAGCTACACCTTGTAGATGATTTGGGGACAGATTTCACAAGACAAAGTCATCTTCACAACTCAGTATGGATGTGTTATACCAGAGTGAAATTTGCATGACTCACTTTATCTATGCATTGTCTGGCCAGAGGGGATTAGGTCAGTGAGTTGTTTGGTTCTGCTGCATTTTGTCTTTTTCTTATCTTCTGTTTTCCTCTTCTAGATATATCTGTTTTCTCTCTGTGTTTTCCATAGGAAGCTAACAGACCTAGCATAATCAATTGTGAATGTTTTCAATGAGGCAAGCAGCAAAGGAAATGTCTTCAGTATGCTCTGATCTAATTGTCTAAGCGTCTAATGAGATTGCTCCTATTGTTCTTCCCATTCAGCAGACAAGGAAACTGAGGCTAGATGAACTTAAGTACTTTACTATATGAGTCATCCTTTGCTGAGATTACAAATGAACCTAGTATCTTTGGGCTTAACTAGAATCTGCCAGTTTTTTTTTTTAATCTTCAGGGGCTACATAGTTAAGTATTTTTAGTTTTGTGGACTACACATTGTCTGTCACAGCTACTTAGCTCTGCCAAGGTAGCACAAAAATAGCTATATACATGGTGAAAATACATCAATGTGGCTATAAAGCTGGATATGCTGGTGCTTGCTTGTAATCTGAGCACTCTAGTGCTAGAGGTAGGAGGATCATGAGTTTGAGGTCAGCATAGACTGTCTCAGAAAAAAACACATGGCTATTGTAAGGTCCACCCCCGGGAGGGCTCCATGCAGATGCCCTCCACCTGTTTAAGTCTGCACCCAGTACCTGTGTGATGTAGGTAACTGGCACACCTGGAGGTAGTTACCTCCTGCTTCTCTGAGGTCACATCCAATCCACCTGGCCAGATCTACCACCTTTTCCTGTATAATCCAGCTCAACATGAGTCCCTGCTCTCTTTCCTTTTCATGCTTACTGTCTTGCTCTCTTTTCCTCTTCTTCCCTTCTTCCTTCCCCTCTGTCTCCCCACACCTCCATCTTGTGTGGGCTGGCAGTTTGCTCTACCCCAATAAACTCTTCTCTGCCTGAACCATGTGGTGGGTTTCCTTTCCTGTGAAACTTACAGCTATGCTTCAATAAAACTTTATTACTGCAAAGAAATGTGACTTTCATATTATTACCATAGGATGAAAAGTATTTCCTTTTAATGCATTTAAAAACCTAAAAACACACCCCACAAGTGGTCCAAAAATGATGGCAGGCCATATTTAACATCTATTTAAGAACTGGGGATAAATGTCAATAGTAGATGTTGTGCTGAGCACATGTGAGGGCCAAGTTCAATTCCCAGTATAATACACACACAGACACACACACACTCTTCACCACCATCACCACCACCACCACCACCACCCATTTATTTCTTGTTCATGCGGTGTGAAGGCTACAATTCATCTTGACCAAGCTGACTCCCCAGTTCTTATTCTGGAACCCTTGTTGAAGGGGAGCTATAGTGTAGGCATGCTGTTTTCACAGGACAGGAAAGAAGTGCAGAGCCAAATTACATGAACTTATGATCTCTATTTGTTCTGGGTGCTATAGCAAAAGTACCATGAGCTGGGTGGCTTATAAAGAAAAGGAATTGATTTTTCACTATTACAGAGTCTGCGAAGTCTAAGATCAAAGTAGCAGCAGTGCCTGGCGAGGGTTGCTTGGTTCATAGAGAGTATCTTTCCATTCCCTCTGTCCTCTGATACAAATCTCATTCGACTCCAAAGGGCTTTACTTACTAATACAATTTTCTTTAGCATTAGGATTAAACCTATGAGCTTCAGAGGGGAAGGAAGACAAGAATATTTAGGCCAGGGAACCGTGTTTATGTGAAGTAGATGCTATATGTCAACATTTTCCAAAGCAGGTTCCATGGCCAAGTTCAAAGTCAGTGGTTAACCATGTTCAGGGAAGGAATGTATCATTGTAAACTAATAAACTAATAATGCAATTTACTACTCTTTATGTAAGTTAGTAGTGGGGCTGGAACTCAAACCCAGGGTTCTTTTGCACTTAGGAGAAACACACCCTGTCTTTGATGTTTCCAAGTTTCCTCCCTTTAAAGCATTCCTACAACCTCTATGAGGCAGGATTAGAGTCCTTCCTCCCCTGGGATTTTAAGGACCTTAAAAGGACTGGCAGAAATGTGGTTTAACTCTTTCATGCTCACTGTGTGATCATAACATCAGCCACTATTCAAAGACCCTAGATGTTTGAAGGTAGGAAACTGTGGTCACTGGTACAGTAGATTTTTATATTACCTACTTCCTAAGCCACTGGAACATTCAAGGCAGTTTTTACTGAACCCTTCTATAAGCAGTTCATTCCCCTCTTCCCCAGGTAGAGGACTAGGGTCATCTTCTCTTCTGGACCCTTACAGTCCTCAAACTCCCTCCCCACCACAGACACTATCACTCTGTGATAGACTTGTTCTCTTACCACTGTGTCCCTTCCTTTAAGCCCTAAGCTAAGCTCCTCAGGAACACAGACCTTATCAGTTTCACCTTTGTACTTCCTATCACAGCAGTTATCCTCTACCTAGTGCTTATCTACTTGCTGCATAGCTACTCTACTGGACTTCTGTAGGACAGCCTGCACCCCTCCCATATTCTTTACTGGTGGACCTCTGTAATTATCCCAAGTATGGTGTCTGGAACATGGTGGATGCTGAATGCATGGCCAGTAAACATTAGGATTTAGTTGTTTCCTACTTGGCTCTACCCTGCTGATATAGGGACCAATGAAAATTCTCTCCTGCAGCTGTATTCAGATAGGGTGGAAAACATTTTTTCCTGTCCTAATATATTTTTTTAGAAAATGGTCAACAAATCAAGTTCAGTAGGCAATGGGAAGGCATTGTCATTATAACTGTTTGGTCTAAATCCAAAGGGTCTGGCTGATGATATGGAAGGTCATGATGTCAGTCCCAGAGGTCCTAGAGATGTGCCATCCTTTCCTAAAATGTAGTTAGTCCTTTGAAGCTTAGAAAATGAACCAGTCAATTCAACTCTTTTAATCTTTTCTTCCTTTACTCAAATTTCAGCCATGTGAGCAATACAATATGTAAAACTTTGAGAATCCAAAGCATAACATAGAAAAGGTGAAAGAGGAAAGCCTCTTTACTAACCTGCTTCTTGATGTTTTCACCCATGGATACGTTAATTCTTAACCAAAACCCAACATGCTTTCAAAACAATCCAATCAATCTGATGTGCAACTTTTCTGGACAATGAAAACCCATTTGGTTGTCCGTGAAAGTTCCTTTTGTTCCCATCTATACATGAACTTTAGTTAAAATTCTTAGGAAACTAGGCTGGGTGAGGTGGTATATATTTGTGCTAGTACATGGGAGGTGGAGACAGGAGCATTTCAAGTTCCAAACCAAGTGGGTTACATAGCAAGTTCGAAGACAGCCTGAGTTACATAGTGAGACCCTGCTAGAAAATATATACATTAGGTAATTCTTTTAACCTGCTGAGTATAATCTACTCATGCTCATATTTGTCAGAAATTTCCAGAAGCTGGTGTCTTCCAGTAGACCCTCAATGGAATTCAATATATGGCCCAGTCATGTTACTTAGACATGGACAAAATTAGAATTGAACAGCTCTTATTCAATATAGTCAGAAATTCATCTTACAGATGGAAGCTATGAGAAAATGCCACTTCAAATAAGCAGCCCTATGTTGTGCCAAAACACCTACATCTCCTCCGTCCAGCCTCAATACACTCCACTCGCTTTGTATTTTGTCATCCTGGGCAGACAGAGCAGTTCAAGCCAAGATGCTTGATTTAGCAGATGTTTCGCAAAAGGTTCCATTCTTCTGGCCATCAGCACATGTGGTGCTGTCAGGAGCCCTGTAAAGCTTTTACAAGCCTTATAAGTCATACTTTATTGAGATTGGGATGGAATTTAATATATCATCATGGTTCTGGAAGTTCCCTTCTTTTTTCTGGTTGGAGATAGCCTATAGCTGTATTTACTTCCAACTAGAAATGTTGGATATAAAAACAAACAGGCAGAGCTTTCCCATTAGCCCACTGGTGCCCCTTTGTCATCTCTTTTGAGGCCTAGTTCCTCCTTGGTTACAAGAAGACAGTACTGTTATTTTGTCCTGCAGGACTGTTGCTCTGAACCAAGCCACGTTAGCATTTTATCTTGTGTTCATTTTTTGTCCTCTAGTGGAAATGTTTGTCAGTGTTTTTGTTTTGTTTGTGTGTGTGTGGGGGGCGTTTCCTCAAGTCAATGCCATACCTATATAGCCCAATTTGACCTTGAACTCTTTTTTTGCCAGTCCTGGGGCTTGAACTCAGGGTCTGAGCACTGTCCCTGGCTTCTTTTTGCTCAAGGCTAGCACTCTGCCACTTGAGCCACAGCGCCACTTCTGGCCATTTTCTGTATATGTGGTGCTGGGGAATCGAACCCAGGGCCTCATGTATACGAAGCAAGCGCTCTTGCCACTAGGCCATATCCCCAGTCTGACCTTGAACTCTTAATCTTCCTGCTGCCCCAACCTTCCAAGTGCTGGGTGTACATGTGTGCAATACCACTAATGGATTTCCAAAGTTTCTTAGTGATCCTAAAGGATCCCAATGATCCTAAAATGATCCCCACCAATACCCATTTTTGAACCAAATTATCACACTTTCTCAACTTTTCATTTGTCCAAAAATAGTTTAGATGACTCAAATCATATAGTATTTATCAAAACTTGGCTAAAAGGGTACATACAAAGCTTTTGGCAAGGTCTGGGCAACTAGGTTGCCTGATGACCATTGTACACAGATAATTTAGGCTTGGATTCAGTATAGGAAAGACAATTGAATAAGAATTGTATTGTGGCTGCCATTTGCTAAGAAGTATATACTTCTCAATAACTCTGTGACATACATGACTTTTTGTTTTAAGTCTTCATTTTATAGACAAGGAACATAAGTAACCGTGAGGTCTAAGATGTATGACAACTCTTTGGCAAAGTAGGACTTGGGTTTACTGGCTTTTTACCCAGCTACATCTCTCTACGTAGCTACAGAGAGATCAAAATGTCAATCATGATCTGTTATAACCTTACAAAAGACAAGGCACTGAAGCAAGCAAAGCAGAAATGCTTTTCTATAACATGCCCCCTTGCCACTTTTCTCTTTATTAAAGCTTTTCCAATCCTTCTATTTTGTCTTGTGTCTATAATTACATATACTATTATTCTTTTTTAAACCTCTGAAGCACTTTCTTTTTTGATCACCAATTATTGTGCTTGAACTGTAATAATTTGTTATTTTCTATATACACATTTTGAGAATCTCTGTCTCTGTCTCTCTGTCTCTCTGTCTCTGTCAGGTATCCGTCTTCCTGTCTGTTTCCCTGTACTGGGGATTAAACCCAGAGCCTGGAACATGCTAAGTAGGCTCTATACTATTGAATGTTCTCAGTAAAGCCTTCTTGATAATTCCAGTGGTGAACAAAGCAGACAAACCTGTCTGGTATCCTGGAACTTTCAGTGTGGGGTCAGGGGACAAGGAAGCAGATATATAGTAATGTTGAAAATTGTTATACATGCCATGAAGGAAATGAAGAAGGTACAAATGAAACCAATGGTAGTTAGAGGAGTTGGCTTGGGTTTCTTTATATCAAGAAAGGGATCAAAGAGGTCCTCTTTGACATAAATCTCCAGCTGAAATCTTCAGTTGAGAAAGAATCACATGAAGAGAACAGAGGATCATTCTAGCAAGTGCCAACAGCACATGCAAAGACTGAAAATCAGGAAGGAAAAATGGGGAAGAGGCTATTTGGGCCAAGCTAGAGAATAGTTAGTTATGGAGACAATGGGAGAGGCTGGTGTGATAGAAATTGACAGGGGTGTGGACAGTGGACAGATTCTTTACATATGGGGTCCTGGGAAGGCTTCTTTGAGGAACACGCATGCCCTGAATGAATACTTGAACAAGAGACAAAGCAGTAGTCATGCAATGATCAGTGGAAAGAAATTTCTAGACTGAAAGAATAGCCACTCAAATGTCCCTAGGTGCAGCCTGCTTGGCCTATTGGAAAGAAAGGAAGGAGGCTGTTGTGGCTTGATTAGTGAGTTAGTAAAATAAAGCTGGAGAGCTGAAGGAGCCAGCTCATTGTGGGTCTTGCAAACTATATTAAAGACATAGAATGTAACTCTGTGTGGGATGTGAAGCGTAGGGAGGCCCTTGAGCCAATCTGTTTATTCTTGAGCTCATAGCTCTCACCTTGTGCCCTGTGTTCTACTCTCTCCTTACCTATTGTTCTCTGAGGGTCTCCTGTCTCAGATTTGCACAGGGATTCTCTCTCTAGTTAAGGACAGAGCCCTAGGCATTTGGGTTTGAAGTGACCAGCTAGGGTCAAGAGCCTTGGTGTGTGTGTATAGAAGACATTTAACTTGGCCCAACCAGGTGAACGTGATGAAGTATACTGAGAACTCACATTTAAGGTGTGTTAGGGATGATGTCAGAGCAGACTAATTATAAGTTAGTGTGAATTTGAGTTGTGATGAATAAAAGGAATAGTACCAGACCAGAATTCTGAACTTTGTGGGTATAACATAATTTCCAGGTGCAGTCATTTCTAGAACCTGATTGGTTAATGCTTTCCTAGCTTCCAATGACAGTGATGTGTCAGAGTCTCTTCCTTTGCTGAAGGGGGCTTTTAAACAATATTCTTTTTTTTTCTAGAAAGGCCAAAAGCCTTAATAGTAATACTATTCATACTTAACACATTTTTTTGGTCAGTTCTGGGGTTGGACTCAGGGCCTGGGCACCGTCCCTGGTTTCCTTTTTTCTCAAGGCTAGCACTCTACCACTTGAGCCACAGCACCACTTGGGGCCTTTTCTGTTTATGTGGTGCTGAGGAATTGAACCCAGGGCTTCATGCATGCTAGGCAAGCACTGTACCGCTAAGCCATATTCCAAGCCCAATACTTAACACTTTTTAGTGCGTACTATGGGTCAGTCATTGTACTTTATTTGCATTTTTTTTTCTTTTGTTGGTGGTGGGACCTGGCTGCTGTCCCTGAGCTCCTTTTGCTCAAGGCTAGTACTCTACCACCTGAGCCACAGCAACACTCCTGGTTTTCTGGTAATTCATTGGAGATCCGAGTCTCACAGACTTTCCTGCCCGGGCTGGCTTTGAACCATAATCCTCAGATCTCAGCCTCTTGAGTAGTTAGGAGTACAGGCATGAGCCATTGGCACCCAGCTGATGATCTAATTTCTATTCCCCTTTCATCATTAAAATCTCCTGATACAGAAGATTTTAGGACTCACCCATGTCAGTTAATACAGACAGGAATAGTGCTCAGAACAAAATCTGATTGCCATATTTCTTAAAAATAGAGATCATATGTTATGTAGTTTATATTGCCCTCAGCATAAAGCATGGAATAATCTTAATGCCTTGATTAACAATAAATACTCAACTGAGTTTGACTCCATTTTGAAAGCCCAAGATATTATGCAATTATGCCCATTCCAACCACATGACACTAGTAGAAATTTGTACATAGTCTTTTTTTTTGTTGTTTTTTTGCAGGGCTTAAGCTTGTGGGGGTAGAAGGGATCTGCCGTAGGTTTTCTAAGTCTTATGACTGTTCTGAAAATGAAATGTGAACTCTACTCATTGCTTTTTCCCTTTGCTTCATTCAGTAACATATTTACGTTATGAAAACCTGTAGGATTTTCTTAAAAGGAAAGGAGGGGCGGGGGGGGGGATCTTGATAATTTATGGCTTTGCCAGTGTCATCAGTGTCTTAACACAGCTCCCTATTCAGGCAGAGAGGGGGAACTGTATACCCTCACTGGGAATTGGGCTGCATGCCAGTGGCTGCCAAGAGTTCAATGGTTTTGCCTGCACACTTAGGTCTTGACTGACCAGCCAGGCATGTGGATCAGATCAGGGGCTAGTAAATGTCAGTTTGTTTTGACACTATATTGAAACGAGGGGACAGAAGTTGCCTGTTTCATAAGATTAAAAAGGAATGAGTGCAGTGGAAAAGTTTGAGCTTGATGTACTGTTAATGGAAGAACATATGATCCATCCAGGCTGGACTTAAAAGGAGCTCAGAACTAAGATCATCCCAAATGTGGCAATGGTGATGAAAGCCCTGGGAATGTGCAGCAACTTAAGACTAAAGATAATTCTATTTCATATGTACATGTGTGTATATACATATCTAAAATATATAAATTCTCTAAAGTGTATACATACATGCATATGTCTGCTCATAATCTTCATAGATCCATAGATGCTCATATATGCATATATATAGATAGATATTTTCTGCATGGAGGTACAAATCAATATTGTACAATAGATTTATTTGTTAAGTATATTTTTACCCACAATAACAATGTAGCTTTCAATTATTGAGCCTGTTTTATATGCTAGGTATAATGCTAAGATCTTTGCTGTATTACTTCTTTCAATGATCACAAGAATCCTATGAAGTAGGTGTTATTGTTTCTTTTGGGGGCTGTATTGGGGTTTGAATTCAGGACCTCATGTTTGTTAGATAGGCACCCAACTACTGGAATCATGCCTGCAGCTGTTTGTGTTTTAGATTACTTTTCCAATAAGGTCTCACATGCTTAGGCCAACCTGGAACTCTGTTAATTCTTCTATTTACCCTTCCCATGTAGCTGTTATGATAGAGACATACAATCACACCCAACTTTTCTTATTTAGCACGGAGTCTTTAAAAAAACCTCTCTCTCTCTCTCTCTCTCTCTCTCTCTCTCTCTCTCTCTCTCTCTTTAGCATCGGCTCGTTTTTAACAACAATCTTCTGAATCTCTGCCTGAGAAGCTAAGATTACAAGCATGAGCCACCTTGTCTGGTTTTTATCTACTTTTTGCATGTGTGAACACTGGGGCTCAGCGAGGTTAAGGAATTTCTCTAAGGTTACATAACTAGTAAGTAGCAGAACCAAAACTCTAAAGTGAGTGCTTTTAAATAAGGCTACTGCCAACAATTCTGATGAAGACTTGTCCAGTTTCTAAAATGAAATTCAGTAGAATACTTCTCAGGAACTCAAATAGGTATCTGCACGCGTGTTGCATATATTTAAACAAACAAAGTGAATATGTTTTATTTTGCTTCTTAAATACTGATTGCTTAATTGCCTTTCTTACTTGAAGCCACTTTGTGGTTAGTACTGTCTGGTAGGAAATTCTTTTGGCAGTTGCTTTTTGAGATAGATGATCAAAAGCACACCAAGAATGCCAGCTAATGCCATCATTATTTACTTAGTATAAATTTACAATAACAGGAAAATATGTTCATGGAAATAAAATATCATCTAAAGGATTTAAAGAATTGAAAATGATTCCCATCTTTGTTGTTTGGCCTTACCTTCCTTTAAAAAACAAACAAACCTATTTATCACTTTGTCATAGGAAACAATGACCGTGTTGATAAAAAGAAAGGTAAGCTTAGGTAAAAATAATAAATAACTATCATCGTGGATAAAAAGCCTTTGTAAATGTTTTCTTAAATGTCCTTGAAATATTCTTTTGAAGAAAAGCATGTGGCTTAAGGGTTAATTGATAAATGAGACCCCAAAGAACTGGAACTATGTCATCCCCCTCTCAAAATAATATCCAAGTTGATAGCTAAGTTGCTCCAAAATTGAGTCAGCTCAGTTGCTTTTGCTTTTTCCTTATTTCTGCTCCACTCTCAATAAATCAGTAGTTCCTCAGTTCCACTTGGTGTCTTCCTAATGCTGTTCCCTCCTCCTGGAATTTGTTCTACATCTGCTATCATACATGCCATTCTCCACCTTTTTCCTGATCACCTCAGGTGACACACAATCTTTAGGAAGCCACTCAGATGACTCTATCTCTCCATTCCCATGATCCCAAGGAATTTTATATTCTCATTTAGCAAAGTAGGTCATTTAGAGGTCCCTCTCAGTTTTCACTTTAAAATTTGGTTTGTAAATGCACTAGTCTCTTAGTTTCTTAGAGTTGGAACTCATTTTTACTCAGCTTTGGGATAGGCACAGAAACATGGCTTAGGAACAGCCAGTCACGTTTGAATGCCCATTATGTGCCACACATTGGGTGGGCAGGGAGAGCTAAACATCTGCTCTCAAGGTACTCATGGGATGTAGACAGAGTCACGTAATGTTTCATTTGGATCTGGCAAGAAGTAAGATACAGTCTTGGAACAAGGTAGTAAAGAAGGTCAGAAGTGAGATTTGGCAAGGGAAAAGGCCTAGTCTAGGAGATGAGAGGTCTTGGTTAGAAAACATTATATACAAAATTATGATAGTAAGATTCACCCATTGTACCAGGTGGCTATATTTGAGATGTGAATATGAGAGCTGAGTAGGACAAGGGATGTAAGTATGGAATGTGGAATGGCTTTTTCATGTGATCAGTGGTTCTAAGAGTTAGGGTACATCGGATAATACTGAGCCAGATGCCAGAGTTAATGAAAGGCAAGGCTGAGAAGTAGATGGTCATCTTGGGAAGGAGAAGACAGCCTTTCCAGATGTTGGGAATCTTGTGGGCAGAGATGCTTTTTATGATGCTGGAGCAATGGACTAGTAAGGACAATGAGGAGGCAGCGGCAGTCAGTTCCCTTGACTACTACACTCCCTGCCCTGAAGAATATGTTTGAAGATCAAACAGCTTTGGTAGGGACAGTTGCATGGGGAGGCTTGTTGTCCTTGTAGGGAGAATAGAGCAGGAAGTAGAAAGGGTTCCGTGAAAATACGAGTAGAAACATGCTTATTTACAAGAACTACAAATATAGAAGCTGTTAAGATAAAAGAACTAGAAAAGATCTCATAACCGAGTAAACCTTTACAATATTATATTCCAATATTTTAAAGTCATAAGAAAAATATGTTTTCTCACAGGATTTCTATGCTTAATGGAAACTTTTCTGTAATTTTAACAAATAGATCATGGTTGCTTTCAGAGTATGCTTGAAGTACATGAAGGTCTCTGAAGGCAGTCTGAGCACTATTTCATACTACAGTCTTTCTAATATGATAAACCAGTGAAAGTATATAGAGAGATGTTTTGACATTAAGAACTTGCATACAGTCAATAAACTCTGGTAATCGGGAAGTTGAGGAAGGAAGATCACGAATTGTGTCACAGTCTTTTGTTCCTTTTATGGCTGAAAACCATTCCATTGGAAGATGTACTGCATGTTCATCTCTTTCTGCTTATGTGCATTTGTATTGTTTATGTTTTTTTTTAACGTTCATGAACACTGCTATACACATCATGTACATGTTTTATGTGGCCATACACTTTCATTTCCCTTGGGAATGAGAATAGTGAATCACATGGCAATCCTGTGTTTAACTTTTTGAGAAACTGCCAGAACTCTTTGCAAACCAGCTGTACAATTTTACATTTCTAGCAGCAGTATACAGTCCCTGTACCTCCACATCCTTGTTAAAGCTTGTTATCATCAAGCCAGGTGCCAATGGCTCACTCCTGTTCTCCTAGCTATTTTGGGAGGCAGAGATCAGAAAGCCATTTGAAGTCAGCCAAGGGAAAAAGTTAACCAGATTCCATCTCAACCAAAAAAGCTTGGTATGGTGGCAAGTGCTTAGTGTCTCAGCTATGCAGCAAGCACAAGAAGAAGGATTATGGCCCAGACCCCTCTGGGCAAAAAACAAATAAACAACAAGAAGTCTACTTAAAAATAATTAGAACAAAAGGGCTGGAAGCATAGTTCATACAGTAGAACACCTATCTAGCAAGTGTAACTCTTGAATGCAAACCTAGTAATGACAAAAAAAAATTTAAATTTTGATTTTAGCCATCCTAATGGATATTATATAGTAGTTTCTTGTTTTTGTATTTCATTTACTTAATGATTACTTTTGTTGAGTAAGTTCTCATGAGCTTGTGATTTACTTTTACATTATTTTTGTAGAAATATCTATTCAAACCTCACGATGAAACTAAAACAACTGGATAAACAAGAAATGATCGAATCTAAAATGACTAGGAGGAGAGAGATCACAAAGATTAAAAAAGAGATAAATCTGATTGAAAATAGAAAGACCATTCAACAAATAAATAAGACTAAAAGCTGGTTCTTCGAGAAAATAAATAAAATCAACAGACCCCCTCACAAGACTTACAAAAAAAAGAAGAGACTCATATATGTAAAATCAGGGACTCCACCGGAAAAATTACAACAAATACACACGACATTCAAACAATCATAAGGAGCTATTTCCAGAACCTCTACTCAGTAAAAAACAATAATTTTACAGAAATGGATCAATTTTTAGAGAAGTATAAACTGCCCAAACTGAACCAAGAAGAAATAAATCAACTAAATAAACCAATAATGTACAGCGAGATACAGGGGGTAATCAAGAACCTCCCAACAAAGAAAAGCCCAGGCCCAGACGGATTCACCAACGAATTCTACAAAACCTTTAGTGATGAGCTAATACCAATACTCCTCAAACTCTACCACGAAATAGAAACAGGAGAAATCCCAAACTCATTCCCATACTCATCCCCAAACCAGGCAAACACCCAACAAAAAAAAGAGAACTACAGACCAATATCACTAATGAACACAGATGCAAAGCTCCTCAATAAAATATTAGCTAACAGGATCCAGAAACTGAGCAAGAAAATTATACATCATGACCAAGTAGGCTTCATCCCACAGACACAAGGATTGTTCAACATCCGTAAATCAATCAATGTAACTCACCACATCAACAGAACTAAAATCAAGAATCACATTGTTATCTCAGTCGATGCCCAAAAAGCCTTTGACAAAATACAACATCCATACATATTAAAAGCTCTGGAGAAAACAGGAATAGATGGAACATTCCTCAAAACAATAAAAGCCATATACAACAGACCAACTGCTAACATCATATTAAATGGGGAGAAAATAAAATCATTCCCCCTAAACTCAGGAACAAGACAAGGATGCCCACTCTCCCCACTTCTTTTCAATATAGTGCTGGAATCCCTAGCCATAGCAATAAGACAAGAGGAGGACATCAAAGGGATCCACATCGGCAAGGAAGAAATCAAGCTATCCCTATTTGCAGATGACATGATCTTATACCTGAAGGACCCAAAAAACTCAGTCCCCAAACTCCTACACCTAATAAACAATTTTGGCAAAGTAGCAGGGTACAAAATCAATCCACAAAAGTCAGCAGCTTTTCTGTACACCAGCAATATACAAGCAGAAAAGGAAATTATGGAAATAATTCCTTTTACAGTAGCCAAAAAAAGAATAAAGTACCTAGGGATCAACTTAACCAAAGACGTGATGGACCTATTTCATGAGAACTACAAAAATCTAATAAGGGAAATCAAAGAAGACACAAGGAGATGGAAAGACCTCCCATGCTCATGGGTAGGCAGAATCAATATAGTGAAAATGGCCATATTGCCCAAATTGTTATACAAATTCAATGCAATCCCCATCAAAATCCCAGCTACATTCTTCACTGAACTAGAGGAAGCAACCCATAAATTCATATGGAACAGCAAAAGACCTAGAATAGCCAAAGCAATTCTAGGCAAAAAAAGCAATGCAGGAGGTATCAATACCAGATTTCAAGCTCTACTATAGAGCCATCATAACAAAAACAGCCTGGTATTGGTATGAAAACAGACCTGAAGACCAATGGATTCAAATTGAAGACCCAGAAATAAAACCACACTCTTACAGTAAGCTGATATTCGACAAAGGAGCTAAAGACATACAATGGAATAAACACAGCCTCTTCAACTACTGGTGCTGGGAAAACTGGGCAGCCATACACTCAAGGTGGACCCTAGCCTATCACCATGCACCAAGATCAACTCAAAATGGATCAAGGACCTCAACATCAGACCTGAATCCTTGAAACTACTGAAGGACAGAGCAGGAAAGACGCTAGAACTTACAGGCACAGGAAGGAACTTCCTGAATAGAGTCCCAGGGGCACGACAGATAGGGGAGAGTCTCAACAAATGGGACTAAACAGAAAGACAGCCAACCATATGGGAAAGGATCTTCACCAGCACAGCAACAGACAAAGGCCTAATATCTGTCATCTACAGAGAACTCAAAAAACTAAGCCCCTCCAAGCCCAGTAAACCAATTAGAAATGGGCAAAGGAGCTAAAAAGAGACTTCACAAGAGAAGAGATAAAAATGGCAAAGAAACATATGAGGAAATGTTCAACATCCCTGGCAGCAAAGGAAATGCAAATAAAAACAACCGGGCTGGGGATATGGCCTAGTGACAAGAGTGCCTGTTTCATATACATGAGGCCCTGGGTTCGATTCCCCAGCACCACATATACAGAAAATGGCCAGAAGTGGCGCAGTGGCTCAAGTGGCAAAGTGCTAGCCTTGAGCAAAAAGAAGCCAGGGACAGTGCTCAGGCCCTGAGTCCAAGCCCCAGGACTGGCCAAAAAAACAAACAAACAAAAAAAAACCAAGCAAATAAAAACAACCCTGAGATACCACCTCACCTCAGTTAGAATGGCCTATACTCTGAACTCAGGCAACAACAAATGCTGGAGGGGGTGCGGGGAAAGAGGAACCCTTCTCCATTGTTGGTGGGAGTGCAAATTAGTACAACCACTTTGGAGAACAGTATGGAGGTTTCTCAAAAAGCTCAACATAGACCTACCCTATGACCCAGCCATACAACTCCTAGGCATCTATCCTGAACAGCAGGTCCCAAGATATCAAAAAGACATTTGCACTTCCATGTTTATCGCTGCACAATTCACAATACCCAAAATATGGAAACAACCCAGATGCCCCTCCACAGATGAATAGATCCAAAAAATATGGTACTTATACACAATGGAATATTACATAGCGATTAGAAATGATGAAATATTGGTATTCGCAGGGAAATGGTCAGAACTTGAACAAATAATGTTGAGCGACACAAGCCTAGAACACAGAAAACAAAGGGGCATGATCTCCCTGATATATGACTGTTAAGGAAGAGGAAAGGGGAGACAGTAGAGACCAGGTCTGTGAAACTAAAAACTGCTTGTCAAATGGTATTTCCCACAGGTGTAGGTCAGCGACCCTACATTATGTATCCCAAACCAAACAACTACTCAAAATACAAAGGTCAAAAATAGGCCTCTCAGTGGATCACAATAGTGCAAAAGCTATGTATGTACGTTCATATAAGTTAATTGTTGACATATTGTCTACTGTCAACATTACATTTAAACCCCTAGGCGAATTTTCTTTGACGTAGGCCACGTGGCTACTGTATATGTTCTTGGTACATTGTGTATTGTATATATGTCTACCTGACCTAGGGAAGGGAAAGAAAAACAGGGTGTAAGATATCACAAGAAACGTACACACTGCCCTACTATGTAACCGTACCCTTTTTGCACAACACCTTGTCAAAATTTTTTGTTTAATTAATAAATAAAGTATAAAAAAAGAAATATCTATTCAGCTCCCTTCTCCATTTCCAAAAAATCATTTATCTTCCATTTTATTGAGTTGTAATATTTCCTTATCTATTTGAGATGAAAATCTTGCATTGAATGTATGTTTAACAAATATTTCTCTCTCATTCTAGGGGCTATTTTAAAATTTTATAATGTTCCTCAAAAACACAAATGTTTCCAATTGTGATGTTATCGATTGAACCTATTTTTTGGTAGCTTTTACTTTTGATGTTGTATCTAATAAACCATCACTTTGTCTGTGGTTATGAAGATTTATGCCTATATTTTCTTCTAAGCATTTGGTGGTTGTGTTGAGCTCTTTGATTCATTTTGAGACGGTATTTAGATATTATACATAGGAATCCAGTTTTTAAATTCTTTCTCATATGGATAGCCAGTTCTTGCAGCACTACTTTTCAGAAGAATCATAATTGCTTCATCAAACTGGCTAGCATTCTTGTAAAAAATTAATTGACCATAAATGCAAGAGTCATATTAGATCCATAGTCATATTAGTCATATTAGAGTCATATTAGATTCCCATTCCCTGTATGCGAGTTAGAGTAACTTTCTGGACTCAGAAAGTCACCTCATCCCCACCAGCACAGGGTACTTAGCATACTGAAGCATTTAAAGACCATATTATTTTTTCTTCCATATTTATTCAGTTGTAATAGACAAATCTGAGTTATGGGTACTTATAATATGCACTGTAATGTTCTGACTTATTGTAATGTACAAAATATATTACGAAGTGTTCTCAAGAACCGTCACATACCATATTTAGGACTCAAGCTGTAGATTTATTTCTTCTTGGATACATATAGTCACAGTGCTCACGGTCTTGGTGAGAAGGTTTTAGACACACAGGCCCCAAGCTGGCAGAGATTAGTGATGGACCCTCATCTTCAGTCACTCTAGACTTTGTTGTTGACATTGGCAAGAATTAGCCCATATTTTCCATTGTTTCCATCAAGTATCAATGTAGAAACTTGTACTGATATAGATTCTGCATAATGTAATCACATATTCCACTTCATCTTTAGTGACTTCTCATTAACCTTTTGGTGAAGTCAGTGCGTACTTTCCTAACACTACATGATCATATCTTCATCGTCTATCCTTAATGCCAGTGAATGGGCCCTCAGCTTCCAAATAGAACTAACATGTTCCATGGAAACAGAGAAGGATTATTTAAAAAAATATTTGTTATGACTCACAAACTTACCCTAAATCCTTGGGAAATTGTTTTTGTTTTGGCCAGTCCTGGGCCTTGGGCTCGGGGCCTGAGCACTGCCCCTGGCTTCTTTTTGCTCAAGGCTAGCACTCTGCCACTTGAGCCACAGCGCCCCTTCTGGCCATTTTCTGTATATGTGGTGCTGGGGAATTGAACCCAGGGCCTCATGTATATGAGGCAAGCACTCTTGCCACTAGGCCATATCCCCAGCCCGTCCTTGGGAAATTTTAACATCAGAGTAGTGAGAAATTATTTTTTTTCCTTCTCTAGTGGAAGAATCTCAGTAAGGATAATTTTTCTTTCTCTTTTATGTGTGCCAGTCTGGGGCCTGAACTCAGGGCTATTTTTACTCAAGATTAGCACTGTGCCACATGAACCATCGCTCCACTTTTGAATGTTTGGCAGTTGGTTTTTTTGTTTGTTTGTTTTTGTTTTTGTTGCTAGTCCTGGGGCTTGAACTCAGGGCCTGAGCACTGTCCCTGGCTTCTTTTTGCTCAAGGCTAGCACTCTACCACTTGAGCCACAGCACCACTTCTGGCTTTTTCTATATATGTGGTGCTTGAGGAATCGAACCCAGGGCTTCATGTATACGAGGCGAGCACTTTACCACTAGGCCATATTCCCAGCTGGCAGTTGGTTTTGGAGATAAGAGTTCCCTGAACTTTCCTGCCTAGGCTGGCTTTACACCATGACCCTGCAATCTCAGCCTCCTGAGTAGCTAGGATTATAGGTACGAGCCACCAGCACCCAGCATGGAGAAGTTTTCATTTACTCTTCTTTTGCTTTTGTTACTTTTATTAAATTTTATTTACTTAATTTTTCTTTTCTTCAATCAGATTCTTTAACTATTTTCTCTTCTTTCTCACTTTCTCTGAATATTTTCCCTTTTTTTCCATTCTTTGGTGGTGCTGGAATTGAACTCAGTGCCTCTTCTTTCTCTTTTCCTTCTTTTTTTATCTCATTTTTATTATTACTTTTACTTTGTTAATTTTTTTTGTTCATACTAAAGTTTGAACTTAGGGCCTTGATAGATGGGCATTCCATCACTTGAGTCACTTGTTTTTGATTACTCCATTTGTTTGACCTAATCTTATTTGTCTGTTTTTATTTTCATTGTCTATACTTTTGGGATCATTTTCAAGGACAGTGTCAAAAAGCTTTTCCCCTGTTTTCTTATAGAAGTTTTATGGTTTTAGTCCTTCATGTTCCAATTTCATTTTTCTGTCTATGTATATCTAGTTTTCCCAGCACCATCTATTGAAGAGAGTGTCTTTTCCCTATTGTGTGTCCCTTTGTTGAAGATCAAATCATTGAAAATGTGAGGATTTATTTCTGGGCAGTCTATTCTAGTCCATTGGTCTATTTCCATGTCAGTACTATGATAGTTTGATTGAAATGCCTTTGTAGTCTATTTTGGAGTGTGTAGGCCTGAGCCTTTTCCTCTTTGCTTGGGATTGCTTTGGCTGCTAGGGTTTTTTTTGTACTTCCTTACTAATTTTAAAACACTTTCCATTTCTAGGAAAAATATCAGCATTTTGCTAAAGGTTACAATGAAACTAAAAGTTAATCGGGATAATAATGTTATTGCTCTAGTGCATAAATATGGAATATTCCATTTGTTTTTGCCCTCTTCAATTTCTTAATGATACTGCTTTCTAATTCCATTCTAGATCTATTTGACTCTTCAGTTACCTTTATTGCTAGGTGTATTATTTCTACAGGTATTGTAAACTACTTGGTTTCTACTTTAGATCATCTATTTTAATGCTGCTGACTTTTTAATGTTAATTTGTATCTTGAATCTGTACTGAATTTGTTTATTACAATAGTATTGATGGGCATTCTAAGATTCCCTACACACAACAGTAACATTTTACCTTTAAATAGAGATAATTGCATCTCTTCCTCTCCAAGTGAGATTACTTTTTTGTTTCTTGCCTTGACTACTCTGTCTAGGACTTCCTTTACTATACTTAATAGAATCTATGTGTGATTATCTATGTTTCTGAATTTAAGAGGAAAAGCATTTTAGTTTTTTGCCATTGACTACAATATCAGATGTGAGAATTAAGTCTTTAATTTATCAATGAAAATGTTGGGTAGTGTTCTATTGTGGTCTAGACATTAAATAATCACATGCCTCAATGCAAAACATCAACTGTGATAAGTACTACAACAAAATGGGTTATGCAAATCTCTAACAGATGGATTTGGCTCAGGCACAGGTTATCTGCATGGATTCTTTCCTTACTTTAAGGAAACGTGTTTATTTTTTCTTAGTCACTCGATTCTCAATGAGAACTGTTAAAAGCTAGATTAACACTATAGGTACCAGATTGACTATGCTCTTAGCATGTTGTGAAGAACAAGGAAACTGTAAGTAGCTACAGTACAAAAAAGTCAACTGCTGCTTGATGCTGGTGGCTCATGCCAGTAATCCTAGCTACCCAAGAGACTCAGATCAGATATCATGGTTTGGAACACAGCCTGGGTAGAAAAGTCGACGAGACTCTTCATCTCTAATTAACAAACAAAAGTCCAGAGGTAGAGCTACAGCACAAGTAGAGTACCTGCCTTGAGTAAAAAAGCTCTGGGACAGTTCCCAGGCCCTGAGTTTAAGCCCCAGTTTGGCACACACACCCACAAAAAAAAAGTCAGCTACTAAAAATAAGATAGTCCACATCTGACCAACTTGTGGTAGTCATCTTGTAAAGGAATTACAAGCATTACAACCAAAATCATAATAGCAAAAGCTTGCTAAATGAAAAATGATTTCCATATTTCATCATCTGTAGGCACTTAAGTAAACAAACATGAAGCACTCTTAGTAAAAACAGTTAGATTGGCTGTAGTTTAACCCATTCTTCCTTCTAGGACACATGGAAACTTCTACCCTTCAAAATCTCTAGGAACTACACTCTACCCTGTGGTGGTTTTTTTTTTTTGTTTGTTTGTTTTTTGTTGGTCGTGGGGCTTGAACTCTGGGCCTGCTCACTGTCACTGAGCTTTATGGGTTCAAGGCTAGTGCTCTACCAATTTGAGCCACAGTGCCACTTCCGGTTTTCTGGTGGTTCGTTGGAGATAAGAGTCTCACATATTTTCCTGCCGGGGCTAGCTTTGAATGGCAATCCTCAGATCTCAGCCACCTGAATAGCTAGGATTACAGGTGTGAGCCACCAGTGCCCAGCTACTCTTCATTTTTTATGATGTTGAAACTTCATAAAAATTTCCTAGGTGTTTGTTAGTGCCTAAGAATGAAATCATAGGGAGCAAACACACTTTGCTTAAGTGATGTAGACATACATTTGCTGTTTAAGGCAAGGAAAAACTTCATATGTGAAGCCATGTCATATGTTATGAGAGAGGAGATAGGGGACCCGTAAACTATATCAACAGTAGAACCACAAAAAATGTACTGGACTGGGAATATGGCCTAGTGGCAAGAGTGCTTGTCTCGTATACATGAAGCCCAGGGTTCAATTACCCAGCACCACATGTACAGGAAATGGCCAGAAGTGGTGCTGTGGCTCAAGTGGCAGAGTGCTAGCCTTGAACAAAAAGAAGCCAGGGACAGTGCTCAGGCCCTGAGTCCAAGCCCCAGGATTGGCCAAAAAAAAAACTTTACTAATAAAAATTTTCTCAGAAAACTATACAGTCATTAAAGGGAAGGATGAGAGCAGTATTTTATTTACGTAAGAAAATCGTTGGGTCATCTAAACTTCCAGAAGCTTATCTTCCTTTCACTAAGCACAAGATAGTTTGAGAGGTTATTTTTGCTCTGTCTTCTTGGAACTTAGTGGCTTTAATGGATACCAGGTTAGGTCTTCTGGGTATCAAAAAAGGGACGCTATTCAGAAAACTAAGTATGATTGACCATGCTGGACATCCAGGACATGACAAACTTATGAGAGTAGAATTTCACTGTCAAAGAAAACAGTTTAGAATAATAATAGTCCAATTAACTTTTTTTTTTTTTTTGCCAGTTCTGGCACTTGGACTCAGGGCCTGAACACTGTCCCTGGCTTCTTTTTGCTCAAGGCTAGCACTCTACCACTTGAGCCACAGCGCCACTTCTGGCCATTTTCTGTATATGTGGTGCTGGGGAATTGAACCCTAGGCTTCATGTATGGGAGTCAAGCACTCTACCACCACCCCATATTCCCAGCCCCCAATTAACAGTTTTATTGAGCTTGTTAGACACACATATATTCTAATGAAAAAGTTTTGAAAAAGAGTATGGAAATATTTTTCTGTGCTAGGAATTGAACTCAGGATCTCTTTCATGCCAACGTGTTCTCCCATTAACCTATAGAAAAAGTTTATTAGTGTATTTGTAAGCAGAAATAATTGATTTCAATGACCTTCATTTTAACTTTGTTGTTTTAGATACAACAAAGTAAAAAAGGTAGAAAGCATACCCTTGACAATTTAAAATTTGGTCATGAAACCAAATTGCAATTCATTTGAAATAGCTGAATATGAAAACTTAAAATTTCAATTCCTAAATAACAAATATGCAAAATGAAATATATTTAAAATTTGAGTTAGAACACATGTGGAAACAATATTTAAGGCACAAATTTCCTCTGTTTTGTTTAGAAGTTATTTACTACCTTTTTTTAAAGAGAAGGAGAAGCCCTTAGAGATCTTTTTATTAGTAGATGAGGAAATTTGGGTGTGGAAAATTTATTGTTGTTTGTTTTTGTTTTGGGCCTGGGCCTTGGACTCAGGGCCTGAGCACTGTCCCTGGCTTCTTTGTGCTCAAGGCTAGCACTCTGCCACTTGAGCCACAGCGCCACTTCTGGCCATTTTCTATATATGTGATGCTGAGGAATCTAACCCTGGGCTTCATGTATGCTAGACAAGCACTCTTGCCACTAGGCCATATTCCCAGCCAAAGAGAATTTAACATTATATGACAAAGGTCACAAACTGCTTATTGGAAGACTTTGAATTCATGTTTCTTTGTTATTTTCTATTCTTAAAATAGTACTCAAGGGACTGGGAATGTGGATTAGTGATAGAGTGCTTGCTAGCATGCATAAAGCCCTGGGTTGGATTCCTCAGTACCACATATACAGAAAAACCTGGAAGTGGTGCTGTGGCTCAAGTGGTAGAGTACTAGCCTTGAACAAAAGAAGCTCAGGGACAGTGCCCAGGCTCTGAGTCCAAGTCCCAAGACTGGCAAAAAAAAAAAAAAGAAAATAGTATTTGATAGAATAATGTGTACATATAATGCATATTCTCAAAAATCTAAGTTTTATATTTCATTGTAATGAAAATATAATGTAATCCTTGTACAAACATTCAAACAACAGTTGAGTTCAGGAAAAAAGTAAATTCTGGCCTTCCATTGCAGCCAAAGGATAGATATTTTACATAGGCAAAAAGACAGACAAGTTACCTTAGCCTAGCTTAGCACTAAAAGCTGGGGGGGAAATCAGTAATTTTTTGAACTTGTGCTTCTTTCCCATAGCTCAGGAAAACATTTATTCAAAGTCTGTCATTACTGCAGGCCCAAATTTAGAAAGTTATGGCTATGATATTGCTACTCTTGAAGGAAGACATCACACAGAGCAGTTTTGCAAAATGTTGTGAAATTGAGTGCTATGGAAACAGGACATCACCCGACTCCCCTCGGGGACACATGAGGTAATCATTTGAATTATACCTTTGCAAAGGCATGTTAGAATGCATTTCTTAGATCGCTGTATGAAACAGTGATTAACATGGCCGTTTTAGGAAGGTGTGATCTGCTTGTCAGCTGCCTAGAAACACAACAGGCTCGAAAAGAAGGTTTATTATACAAGCCATAGAGCTGAAAGGTATGGTGCATGCAGAAAGAAGTCCGATTTTGTTCTGTCCTGGTGTGTCTCCCCTATTTATTAATCGAGATGGCATTTGCAGTGGCAAATCCCATTTCCCCTTTCCCATCCCCTCTGGCTGGCATGTGATGATAGCATTAGAGCTGATGCCACTTGGCTGATCATGCATTGCTCATCACCATTCAAAGCAACTGAAAGAGACAAAAGAGGAGGCCTTGCAGATCCCCAGAGAACTAATGTAAGGGGTGGGGGTGGGGGCATTGCTCATTTGAAACCTTTTCAAATTTCATTCCATTTCTAATAACAAAATACATTACTTTCCTTTTATTCTTATATGTTGTTAGATGGGATACAGTGCATTGTTTATGAACCACTTGCCAAGCTGCTCCTCCCATCTCTCCACCCACCTCCCACCACTATCTTCTAGTTCCCATCCAAGTACCACACTACGGAATGTGACTACAGAATAAAGTAGTCCTCCCTTTGTTCTAGTCTAAGCTTCTAGTTTAAATGTGATAGGGTTATGTAAGATTGATTGCATTTATAAGATCAGGTGCTAGAAAAAAATAAAAAGAAACCTAAAACCTTGTTGATAACAAATGTGAATATTCTATGGGTTCTTTGTATTTTTACTGTACATTCTAATTGCCTTGCATTTGGAATCCATCTGATTTCAGTTAGATTCATCACTTAATATAATAAAGAACTGTATAAAATATACTATTAGATATTCTCTCATTTACTAATTTCACTTATGTGAAAGGGTGTAAGTTTGAAGACAATCAGAAAAGACTCTAGACCTAAATTCCTCAGTGATTGGAGTTTCTCTGAAAGGATCAAGAAAGTACTATCTTAAAGTTCTGGAATGATCTTGATAGCTGTTACGAGGAGTCAGTAAGTACGTGAGAAAAAATCTCTAATACACAGTTCCATCTTGGATAATTGCTTATACATATGTGATAGTCTCATTTTTAACATTAAAGTCATGATAAGAAGGAAATCTAAATATGAAACTGGGACTCAAAAATACCACCTGCTCTTATTTCCACAAAATCCAGGTATTTGTGTGGACAATGCTGTAACAAACAAAATGGACAGAAATTTCTTCTCATGGAACTTGCATTTGAGTGGGAAATACTAATTGAATGAGCTCTATTGTATAAATACAAGTAGATAGCTGATACACTTATATGTGATTTAATGACGAGAACATTGCCTCCATGTTAGGCTGTTTTGTGCCTCTAAAGTCATTCAGTCTCACAATCTCCTGGACTTGATAACTCATCTTAATGATTTAATATAGGTTTCTTACAAGTCCTGAACACTATGTCACATAATTCACCTGTGAGAGATACTAGAGGGTCAGTCTATAGAATAGGTTGAAGTGATTGTTCATGAGCATACGAGATCTTGCTAAAGAATTAGGATAATGTAGGCATGTTCAGGAAGTCTTTTTCTAAATCTCTTCATTTCTGCCACACATAATCCTGACGAAAGAACAGTATCTTTTGTAACAGGAGTTAGTGAGACAAAGTCTTAACATGTAGGCCAGTCTGGCCTTGAAATTGCTTTTTAGGGCAGAACTCTTGATCCTCTTGTCTCTCATTTTCAAGGGCTAGGATTACAGGCCTGAACTACCACACTGGAAGAAAGATGGTCTTAAATGGAAATTCTAGTACTGATGCTTTTCACAAACTGAGTAATCTTGGGCTCTTTCTTCTTTCTGGATTTTGTAGATGATCCGTAATAGCCTTTCTAACTAACATATACCATGATTCTATGATTTGATAAGTAAGTCCTGTAGAAGTTCCTTCCCAGATCACAAATACAAAATTCTTTTTCACTTCAAGTCATACTCTGTGTGTGTGTGTGTGTGTGTGTGTGTGTGTGTGTGTGTGTGTGTGTGTGTGTGTGTTTATGTTCTGGGTTCAAACTCAGGGCCTGGACACTATCCCTAAACTTTTTTCATCTACCACTTCAGCCACAGCTTCACGTCTGACTTTTTACTAGTTAATTGGAGATAAGATTCTCATTGGCTTTCCTGCCTGGGCTGACTTTGAACTATGATCCTCAGATCTCAGCCTCCTGAGTAGATAGAATTAAGACATAGGCCATTAGCACCCAGCTCAACTCATATTCTTTCTTAGAAGTTATTAGAACACTTTGTTCCAAAGCAAAATACATATAGGGAATTTAGAATGGTGTTTTTGTCAGCTATTAACATTGTAAGTAAAATGAAAAATTTAAGAATAACAAATCAAGAGTTTTATGTTTAAGGATGGAGTTCATTCCCAATTGAATACCTACTATAATTCAATATAAATTTGCAAATTTAACATGGATATGTTCTTTTGAATTTGGATGAAATAAATTAATGACAGTGTGTCTAGAAGGGTTAGCCATTTGCTTCTACATCAAATCACTTTTGAAGATTAATAGTGTAGATTGGTGATATAGTTCATTGCAGAGTTCTTACTTAAGTGTGCACAGGCCCTTGGGTTCAGTAAACAACACTGCAAAAGTCCATTAATAATGAATCATAATCACATCCATAATGCATCACTTACTCACCTCTGTGTCTTTCTCTAGCAATATGCTAAGTTCCTCACATAGCTCAAGTCAGTGTAGTACTGAAGCTTACATAATATTGTGCCTATCTGCAAATGAATAAATTGAAATTCAGATGTTAAGTAATTTGGTAAAGATTGCATACACACTAAGTGGTAGAGCCTAGATGCAAACCTAGGTTTCTCTAATTACAAATGTCTACTGTGTATCTGATAGTACTTCATTTGATCTTCATGATAACCATATCAGTATGTAAAATTCACTCTGGAGATGAGAAATCTATGAGAGATCTAAGAGTTTATATGACTTACTTCAAATCACCAATCTATTTATGTAGTGGAACAGGAACAAGAGCCTGATGACATGTTCCAAATATAAGCATATTATAATAAGCAAATATCTATTAGAACAATTAAATGTGTTTATCCACAGTAAAAATCTATGTAAGTATTTTGGGTTTCAGAGCAGTGGTTAAAAAACAGATAGCTGGGCAATGGGGGTTCACATCTGTGATCCTAGCTACTAAGGAGTCTAGGATCTAAGGATAGTGGTTGAAGTGGTTCCTAGGCTGGCTAGGAAAGTCCGTGAGACTCTTACCTCCAATTAAACAGCCAAAATCATCAAGTGGAGAAGTGGGTCATGTGATAGAATACTAGCCTCGAGAGAAAAATATGAGCAACAGTGCTTAGTTCAAGCCCCAGTACCAACACACACACACATACTACACACCACACACACACACACACACACACACACACACACACACACAAATGTAGACAAGGGTGCAAACTTAATTTACAGAAGATAATGTGTGGTGTATTCTGTCAACCAAGAAGTTTTCATTCCCAACATTTATCTAGGCATTTTTTTGAGCAAAGAAAACAATAAATATATGACTCATTATCCATCATCAAGAAGTTTATAGCTTAGCTGGGAAGGTAGTGATAATTGAATCTCAAATGAGAAATAAACTCTAAGCAATTATGTCCAGGATGAAAACCTAAAATAAGTTAGGCAAAAAAACATTCAGTAGGAGCTACAGAAGATTGCATAAAAGGAGGGTTGACTTTGAGGTAGGAATGGATTGGACATAACTTGGGACAGTGACAGAAGATGAGGGGAAGAAAGAGTTCACCTTCAGTATCAGCTATTATTTTTAGTGTTGAATGTGATACTATGTGGGGACGAATCTGGACATTTAGCTGGTAACTGTACTAGCAATGATTATGCTTATTATCATTTTGAAAGGGTAATAAGAACATGAATGCCAGCCATTTCCCAGTTTTATCAAAAGCTGGCCATACCTCCCTTATTGGGAATAATTAGTACAGGCTTAGGCAAGCCATAGCAGAGCATCACAAGGCCCAATAGCTATACCCTTATGAACACATAAGATGATGCTAAGTGAAATGAACTCCATGTTACGGAAACAATTGATATATCACAGTTGTAACTACTTTCAACGTCCTATGTGTATGTGTAGTTTCTATTATTGATGATGTTCTTGTATCACCTTCCTATGGTTGTACCTACACTATCTCTATAATCTTATCTGAGTATATTGGAAACCGTGTTTATTGGTATTGGAAATAGGAAATTCAAAGGGAATACCAAATTTGAGAGACACAGGGTAAAAAAAGAGAAATAACTACAAAAGCAATACTTGCAAAACTGTTTGGTTTAAGTGAACTGAACACCTGGGGGGGGGAGGGAAAGGGGGGGAGGGAGGGGGGCATGAGGGACAAGGTAACAAACAGTACAAGAAATGTATCCAATGCCCAACGTATGAAACTGTAACCTCTCTGTACATCAGTTTGATAATAAAAATTTGAGAAAAAAAATAAAACTCATAACATTTAATAAAAAAAAAAAGCTGGCCATAGTAGAGTTTCGTTTTTTTAAGTAAAGTAGGAGATACAGTTGGAAAGATAGACTGGGGATGAACTGTGATTGGTTTTGGTATGTGGTCCTCAGTAGCAATGTATATTGTTAGCATTTGAAATGTGACTTCTGCAAATAGATGCAAAGATATTGCCTTCCATACAGTGTCTCATTAATGATTTCTAAATTGATTGCATGTGAATATGGTAATGTTTTGTCTATAGATTTGGGATTTTTTTAACCATGTATTATGGGTATGTAAGATGTTACTGTATAAGGAAACTGGGTGAAGGGAAAATGCAACCCTGTGAACTACATTGTAATTCCTTTGTAAGTCTGAAACTACTGCAGAATAAAATATTATTTCATCATCATTCCTAAAATTTGGTCTCATCTCATTTCTGTGAGATTGACTACCATTCTCCTAATCTCTCAGAAATCATGAAATCAGAGTGGATTCTATTTTCTTCACTACTCACTTCATCCAGAAAATTAGAAAGATCTCTTCCTTTGTAAAGATCTCTCTTCTTCTCTATCACTAGGAACTGTGTCATATCTTCCCTGGGCTCCTCCAGGGTTTTGCCACTTGCTAACTCCCTATTTGCTATACTCAAGGTCAAAGGCTAAGAAATTTTCCAATAAAATCAATCTCATATTCCTGGTCAAGGAAAGTGAACCCTTTCCTCAATCACTGGGGCAACTAGAATGTAAAACTGTAGACATATAAGCAACTTTAGGAAAACACTGACAAGAAAACAAACTTACATTGCCACTCACTGTCTGGTACAATCCAGAAGTGCTACAAATTCTTAACTTCTGCCTATATTCCTATTGCCAATGGGAACATAATTGTTGCTCTACTGCAAGTCTCACATCTCTCTGCAAAAATTGCTATTGTTCAGTGTCTAATCTGTAGCAAGGAGACAGATATTGGACCTTTTAGGAATGACAGGGTGTTTATAGCTCCTAACATGAGCTGAAAACAGACCCACTTATTTATTTATGATCCAGTTTTTAAGTCTACACTTATATCTAACTGATGTCATTATCAATCAGACAAATGTTCAGCAATCTAAAAAAATCAGAAAAAGATACAAAAAGTGCCAATACATTATCAGGTGGATTACACATTAGGCCAAATGGCCTTCTTATAGCTCCCATTGTTTTGTTCCTTTGGCTCATATTTATCCCCCCAGGTGAGACATACTCACAGATGGGGAACAGCTAAGGAACTAAAATACCATTGCTTCTATCCTGACATCTATAAAATCTCTGACTAAATTATTTCCAAGCACACCATTTGTGCATCTCATCAAATTTCAGGAGGAAGCCAGCATAACTCAGGAAGTCCTCCAAGGCCCACACAGACCTTTGGAGTAATCCTAGTGGATTTTACAGATTTTCCTCCAGTTTTCGGTAATTCTCACATGTTGGTTATTGTCTACATGTCTGGTGGAAAATGGATTGCATATTTCATGGGATGTGCTAATGTTACAATAATGATAAAGAAACAAACTGAGGGCTGGGGAGATAGCCTAGTGGCAAGAGTGCCTGCCTCGGATACACGAGGCCCTAGGTTCGATTCCCCAGCACCACATATACAGAAAAAGGGCCAGAAGGGGCGCTGTGGCTCAAGTGGCGGAGTGCTAGCCTTGAGCGGGAAGAAGCCAGGGACAGTGCTCAGGCCCTGAGTCCAAGGCCCAGGACTGGCCAAAAAAAAAAAAAAAAAAAAAAAGAAACAAACTGAGGGCCGAGATGTGGCTTAGTGCTAGCGTACTTGCCCAGCATGTTTGTGACTCTCGGTTCGTCTGAGCACTGCAAAAAACATTGAAAGAAAGAAGAAAGAGAGAGAGAAAGGAAGGAAGGGAGGAAGAAAGGAAGGGAAGAAGGAAGAAAGAAAGAGAGTGAGCGAGCGAGAAAGAGAAGAATGGAAGGAAGAGAAAAAATAGTAACATCTTCCCCAATTTATGCACTGTTTTAGTGATTGAGTTAGACCAAGTAATCTATTTAACCACAGAAATCAAAAGAAAAGCTTTTGCTCACAATCTGGAGTACTTACCACAATTTTGTATCTCATTCTATCCCTAAGTTTCAGGACCAGTGGAACACAAAAATCTAGACATCAAAAGGACTTTATAAAAAATATTTGTCAAAAAATAAGACTTGATGTGGGCTGGGAATATGGATTAGTGGTAGAGGGCTTGCCTTGCATGCATGAAGCCCTGAGTTTGATTCTTCAGCATCACGTAAACAGAAAAAGTCAGAAGTGGTGCTGTGGCTCACATGGTAGAGTGCTAGCCTTGTGCAAAAAGGAAGCCAAGGACAGTGCTCAGGTCCTGAGTCCAAGCCCTAGGACTGGCAAAAAAAAAAAAGATGTAGTTAACCACGTTTGAAACAGTTTATTTCCCTATGCAGTGGCATCTCTGAACTGATTTCTTGTACTGATTTGGTGGACAATTGGATACCATGGCATGCTTTATGCAATAGCTAACATTAGTATTCTTGGAGTGTACCATAGCCTCCACCAATGACTAAGCCTTACTGTCCCAGGTATATGTATGTATCAAGATTTTTAGAAGAAAATATGCAGTGCCATCCCACTGAGGAGGAGCTTACAAAATGCTACTGATGATTTGGCCTGCAATCCGCCTATTCTATCCTTCCCATGATTGTTGGGATGACAGGCATTGTGTCCACCTTGCCTCCATTAAGATGGACACTTGTGACCTTTTCTGTTTGGGCTGGCCAGGAGCCAGGATCCTCCCGTTGTCAGCCTTCCAAAGGAACAGCCACCAGTTCCTGGTTGGATCAAGAATCTATGTTTGAAATTCTCTTTCTGTTCTCCAATACCAGAACATTTTTCCTCTCTTTTCCCCCAACTTCTTTTGAAAGTAGGCTGATGGCTGGAGGACACTAGTCTCAAACCATTATCCTTCTGATTCTCCCTTATGGATTCTCTCCTTGTTTTCATTAGACCACATTTCTTTCTATCTGGTCAGGTGTAAACCTGATATCCCCTTTGTTTTTCAGATTGCCAATAAGTGATTAGTTTAATCGCTGGCTATGTTGATATGCATATCATGTGAAAGAACATGAATTAATATTCATTCCTGCCAATTGAAGCTCTTATGGATAGATTTCAGAAATTGGATGTAAGGCACAGTGTATGTTTTCCATAATAAGTAACTTTACCTATCTCTCCTTTTGGGGGGGGAGGGGTGGGCAGCCATGGGGTTTGAACTCAGGGCTTTGGCACTGTCCTTGAGCTTTTTTCACCCAAGGCTAGTGCTCTATCACTTTGAGGCACAGTGCCACTTCTGGTTTTCTTCTGGTGGTTAATTGGAGATAGGAATCTCATGGATTTTCCTGCTTGGGATGGCTTGGAACTGTGTTTCTCAGATCTCAGCCTCCCGAGTAGCTAGGATTACAGGCATGAGCCACTGGTGCCCAGCTGCCTCTCCTTTTTTGTGAGTTAAGCAGATGCAGAAGTCTTTGTGGAAGTTCAGGGGCTGTCAAATCATTGAAAATCAATCTTATTCTTTGCATCGAAAGCAGAAAGAAGATGCAGTCTCCCTAGGTGTCACCCAAAGGCTTGTAGTTTGATTCTTTGGCAACCCCAAACCACTTATAACTGTCATCAGTGGTTCTGACACTAGTTCTTTCAGCACAGACAATGGCCAGATGACCAGATATTTCAGGTGGTTTACCTGGAATACCTCAGTGCTCTTCCAATTATCCAACTTCCCACTAAAAATGACAAAATTTGGGACTAACTTGGCTGTAGAGCATCCAGAGAAAAATGACAGTCCTATATCAACCGTTTCACATCTATTCTGTTCCATCAGAAATGGAACTAACTGGGGCTGGGGATATAGCCTAGCGGCAAGAGTGCCTGCCTCGGATACACGAGGCCCTAGGTTCGATTCCCCAGCACCACATATGCAGAAAACGGCCAGAAGCGGCGCCGTGGCTCAAGTGGCAGAGTGCTAGCCTTGAGCGGGAAGAAGCCAGGGACAGTGCTCAGGCCCTGAGTCCAAGGCCCAGGACTGGCAAAAAAAAAAAAAAAAGAAATGGAACTAACTGCACACTGACATGAAAAAATACCCATAAAAACCAAATGACAAGACAGAGCCCCACCAAATATAGTGAGTCGTATGACTCTGTCAAAAAAATAATACTGGCTATATATGTGACATAGTATAATAAGGATTCCCTCTTCAGTGCTCAGGACTATGTGGCTTATACACTTTATCTTGAGTTCTAAACAAATTACAAGCCAAGGTACTCTTGTTCATTACATATTACCACATAAATGTATTGGATGAGACCCAGAACAAAATCCTCTTAAGTAACACAACTCTAAGTTTTTTCAAGTGCTCAAACTTTTTTTTTTTTTTTTTGGCCAGTCCTGGGGCTTGGACTCAGGGCCTGAGCACTGTCCCTGGCTTCTTCTTGCTCAAGGCTAGCACTCTGCCACTTGAGCCACAGCGCCGCTTCTGGCCATTTTCTGTATATGTGGTGCTGGGGAATCGAACCCAGGGCCTCATGTATATGAGGCAAGCACTCTTGCCACTAGGCCATATCCCCAGCCCCAAACTTCTTTCTTTTTAGGCTTTAGAGTAGACAGTCTTAAATTGTTTTATGGTAATAGGACAGGAGTTCAGTCACCATACAGTCAATGGAAGCACTTCAATCAGAAGTTAATAGCTTTGCCTGTTATACTCCAAAGTCATTGTGCGTTGGATATAAGGAGGAGAGCACCCCATCACTGGTCACACCATCACTGGTGAAGAATATTGCTCCTATCTAAATCATATGGGACAAATAGTGTCTAATCTATACCTTTTAAAAGAGAAGATTAACATTCTCTATTAAACAAATGAGGCTTAACCATTTTATTGGACTGACCTAGTCTCAGAATTGAGAGACTGTTTTAATGGGATGTAAGGAAATGTGCTTAGATTTGTTTTCTTTATTCCTTTGCACTGTAATTTATGGTCTTCTCTCCCTTGCAGATCTCTTTATTGCTCATCTACTAATCTCTGTACAGGCACCAGCTCAGCTCTGAATATTTGACCCTTTCCTTATCTTTTTGTGATGTTGGGAAATATTCCATCACTGAGCTATACCTCCTATTCTGAGATTTCTGAAGTAACATATGGGGGAAGGGTTGGGACACAGACTATAAGACTCTAAAAAATATGGTGCCTGGTGTGCCAAATATTTTAACCTAAAGGCAAGATGCTCAAAAGGAAGAACATCTTTCTGACCTTCACTTTTTGACCTTCGTCTTCTGGCCCCCTTTCCCTTGTTCTGCAAGGAAGAACTAGAGACCAGAAGACCACTTTTTCAAAATGTAAGGTCCGCCTCTGGAGCACTCCACGCGTTTGCCTCCACCTGGTTAAAGCTCCACCCAGTTACCTGGGTAACCGGCATACGTGGAGGCAGTTACCACCCCCTTCCCTGGGGTCACATCCGAATCCACCTGGCCACATCCCCTGCCCCTACGCTAGATAAGGTGGGGGGGGTGAGGGGTAAGGGGTGATGGTGTCGCCCCTTCTCTCAAGCCATGCATTACCTTGGTCACCAGCAAGCAGTTTGGTAATAAACTTTCTCTCCTGCCAGAATACTGCGTGGTGTTCTCTTTTATCGGCTACCTGCTTTAATAAACCTAACACAAAATATGTCATAGAAACTAGAATCTTCCCCCAAACCAGCCATTAACCAATCTGTATAAGAACTAGACATAAAGAAACTCTCTGATGTGTTGGCTGGTGAGATAGGTTATAATGTTGTCTTTCCAGAGGTCCCTGCCCTGTACCTGGGAGGAAGGAATGGAGTATAGAGAGGTCAAGAATAATCTGGACAGGGCTGGTGAGTTTTTCCTTCTCAATCTATTCCATTATATCAAACTCTTGTCAAATCAGTCAATACAAATGTTTATTCTTTATGCAGCATAATGGTAAAAACAGACAAAAAGTCAAAGTTTAGCAAAATAAAACAGCAGGAAGTAGGTACTTGAAAGGGGTGGGATGGGGTAGGGGGGAAAGGGGTAGACAAATGAGGAGGGGGTGGAGAATGAAGTCAAGAATTCAACAAATAGCCTATAAAATGAAGAAGCGTGAGGGTTGGGAGGGATGGGTGAGAATGTGGAAAGAGATGACATTGATCAAGAGGCATTGTATACATAAACTGCTTTGTTAAGTGAAAGCTCCTTTGTATAGCTACCTGAAGATAATGAAAAAAAAATAAGAAAACAGACAAAAAGCAAAAGGAGTTCTATTAGGGAGGTGGAAGGGGGAGGGGAAAGGGAAGGGGAGGAGGAAGATAACAAAGAGTAAGGGATGTATATGATCAAAGTATACTATACACTATACTATACTATATACATGCATGGATGGAAATGTCATAATGAAACCTCTCACTGTGTACAATGTAAGAGTCACCAATTCAAAACCAAACAGAACAAAATAGTTTTCCCTGAAGATTTTGGTTTTTATTTTAAAAGACTTACATCATATATAAAATGTGGATGAAATATTTCAGACTGATAGAGGGGGTGAAATTGACTAGAACATATTATAAACATGTGTGCAAACGTAACAATGAAGTTTCCTTCTGTATAACTAATGTAAGCTAATTATACATTTGCTTTTGAAATGGGCTCTTTCCTACGTGGTCCAGGTTGGCCTGGAATTTCAGTTTCTCTTGCTTCAGCCTCCTGAGTGCTGGGATTATTGGCCTGAGCCATTGCATCTGGCTTGATTAAATAATTTTTCTTTGCTTTTCTCTTGATAATATACCTTTATCAGTTCTTTAAATATTTCAGAACTACCTAGGAACCCTAGGGGAGTTAAAGAAACTTTCCCTCCCTTATAATATTGGATAGTGTGTGTTTCTGGTTCCAGTTTAAGAATTTATATTACATTTGGTTATCATATCTGATCAGTCTCTGATGTGGAACAGATACATTAACTTCTATATTAATTGATTATGACCATGAAATTTGGGTAAGGGGAAAGTCTATACTAATATAGAATTTTAGTATAGCTTATAGAAGCGTTAATCTTGTTTCTTTTAAAACAGTCTTTTAAAAGATTTGAGAAAAATAACAAAATTTATAATTACAAAGAAAATTTTCTATTCTTCTCTGTCCTTTTCCCACGTTACATGTTCCCTCTTTTCTTCTGTTTCCTGCATATCCTCCTTTCCTTTCTTCTTTAGGTTAACTACTGGGCCATTCCTTTAAAGTTTATTGAGCACAAACTATTGAGAATTGTTTTCTTTGGAAATAATTATGAGTGGTCAAACTATCTCAATTGTCTTATATTGTTAGATGAATCACTGCCTGGGAATTAAGCTAAAACACAGAAATAGTTGGGTTTATGTAAAGTCAAGGAAACATGTTGTTATTATTTTCTTTATATTTGTGTAACAAACATTTATAGAAAACATGGGTGAGATTTTTAAATACTCCTATCTATGCTGAATTATACACATCCATAACTGTGTTTAAATAGCTCAAGCACCAGAATTAATTTATATGTCAGGTTCTAATTGACAAGGATGACTTGCTGAAATTTCTTTATTGCTTTTTTTTTCCTTCAGGGAAAGAAGCTTAACTTTACTCTGAACTTTATTTACCCTTGTCTCTTTTAAAGAAGTTTAGTGAGAAAGACTTGGTGTCAGTTAACAAAAAATGACTTTTAGATTTACATTCTTTTAGCAACAGAATAAATGAACAAAGTTTGCAACTGAAAAGGCAGTTTACATCTTTTGTTTTGTTGCATAGTAAGCCTATTATGCTTCATGCATAGCTTTAAGGAATGTGCAAACAAGTATTGGATCAGTGACACGTCTTTGTAGTTTTTTTTAAACCTGGTTATTTAAAACGGAATATTCACATCTTCCTTTATATGTCCCACGCCTGTCTCAACCAATACATTTATACCCTAGTATATTTCATTACTAAAGGAAAAGTCTCAGGCTAAGGCCTAAATGCATGGAAAAACTGGCCTAGAAGATCAGTAACACCAAGATATTTGCAATTAAGCAGTTACTCACTGGTGGCTTTGAAATGAGGACTTGAAAGCAGCATTTGAAATTCTTGACTGTTTTTTTCACAAGTGATGAGATGGCACTTGAAGGAATTCCTGGAAAGATTTATTTAGGGGAGAAAGGTTTCATGAAACAGCTTCATAAAATATGATCAGATCATGTGAAAATAAAACCATTGAGACTGCAAAAGCCCCAGGAAGGCAGACAAGAAGTTTATCCACCAGGCTCTGGTGGCTCACAACCTGTAATCCTAGCTACTTAGGAGACTGAGATCTGAGGACCGTGGTTGGAGGCCAGCCCAGGCATGAAAGTCCATGAGACTCTTATCTCCAATAAACTACTCAGAAAAGGCCAGAAGTGGCACTGTGGCTCAAGTGGCAGAGCATTAGCTTTGAGTCAAAGAAGCTCAGGGACAGCGCCCAGGCCCTGAGTTCAAGACCGAGGACCAGCACCAAAAAAGAAGAAGAAGAAAAAAAGAAGTAGTTTATCTCAGGCCCTAAAGTGTGGACTAACTTCCCATCTAACTTGTTTCCTCATTAGTCCATACTATGTAGTGAAAATGCCCTTACAAATTGTGTTGTCAGTTCTCCTTCTGTCATTTTGACTGAGATATTTTATGGTACAGAAACTCCTTAAAAAGTACTTTTTTACAAGCAGGTGTGAAATAATCAGTCTAGCTAGAAGCTTAATCCCAAATTAACAGATTATGCATTTCAGGACAAATTACAGAATAGTTTAGTAAACACTGTGTGACAGATCATGTACTTCAATGAAGAAAATGTTTCCATATTTGAGTTTAAAGCTGCATGTATTATTTATTAAATCAGGCTAAGGTTGTATATCTCGTGTTTTATTACAGTTTTCATTTCAAGTTAGTATTTTCCTTTTTACAATTGCAAGAAAACGTCTGAGAAACTTTCTTATAGTCCTTTGTTTTTCTCAACCACAACTGGTTTATTTTCTTGAGTAAAATGCAATGCAAAACTGTCATGCAAAAATGTAAAGTAATAAAAAAAAGAAAGCACAAAGCATTCTTAGACTTTTTAATGTAGTTCTAATTGGCTCATATCATGTTTTAAGATCATGATGGAAAGTCCTCTCAAGTGAATAACACAAATAAAATATTGAACTACTTGATGGATAAGCTAAATTGAAAAAAATAAGATAAATATATAAATGTTTAAGTATTGCCTATAGGGTTATTTTACTTAGAATGGTTATATACATCCCTTCTGAAATGATAAAATTATATTGCAACATAATTACATTGAACTGTTTTTGTATTTTTTTTAACTCTGGGAAAGAAATTGCATTCCCAGCTGTTTCTCAACTCCTGTAATTTAAATAAGTAAACCTTTTGTTCTTCAAACTTACTTAGTTCCTTCTAGTTTTGTTGATGGACATCCATTTCTACCGCCTTATTTTATGTTAATATCTAACAAAAGAACACTGTTAGCCTCCTGCCAGTAAAGGCCCCACCTCCTTTGTTGGGGGGGGGGGGAGTGTGAAGGGGGGGGATTCTTTTTTAGCCATTTACTTTACAGAAGACTTTAAACTTCCTCTTTCCACACCCAGTCAAGAAGAGAAATGCTTCCTGAGCTAAAAATTCCTAGGAAAAGGCTATAGCCCCCAAGTGTGGAAGGTGGTTCTTAGCTGTCAATTGCCTTTTGTTATTCGCTCAAATGGAATTATGAAATGTTCATGGCTTTGTAGGGCAGAACACATTTCTCCAGAGCAAATGCAAATGCATTAGGTGTGCCCAGGTAATTTGAAATGCTCATGCTGGCAGCTTTTCTGCATGAGTAAAGCTGTTTAATTAATGCATTTTTCCCTTCCTTCTGATTAGTTGATTCTGATTTTCTTTGAATAAATTAAACTCTCTGTAATATGCTTCCTATAGCTTCTTGGGCTACCCAAGGCCTGATACCTCCCACCAGGAGGGCAGATGCAAAGAAATGAAATAATTCTTCTGCATATTTCTCACAGAGATTTTTCTCCTATACAAAAGACTCTGCTTTTCCTGGCAATATGGCTCAGTCAGTGATGTGTTCAAAAAGGATCTTAAGGGTTTCTCTGGATACTGCTCACTGGTCATTGTCCTTCCAAAACAAATTCTAGAAATGGATGGTGGATCCATTGAATATTGCTTTGCTGAAATTTTGCAAGTAAACATTCAGGGTGGTAGGGAATAAAATGGCCAAAAGTCTTTCCTTAATAAATGTTCCTATTTATTGTCACTGTTTTCTTCACCTTCCAGCTTCTACACATGACATAGGAAATTCAAATTTTTCTGCAGGTGACTAGAGTTTTTAAAAGAAATGTTTGATTTGTGAAAAGAATTACTTTGTATCACAAAGACAGAGTTGGTTACTAGAAAGAAGGATGTAATTGGACCCGGAAAAGACTGCATCTTAAACTCCAGATATACTTTTACTGACTTTCTGCAAACTCTAGTTTTGTAGCTGATATAATCTCTCAAGCAGGAAACGTTTAGCCCTGTGCTACCAATATCCTATAATGTGAGGTATTTTACCAATTGCTGATATAACATCCCAGATGACTATATCATCCTAGGCTTTTGCTCCCTGAACTAAAATGAGAAATCCATAAGGAGAATTAATTGCCATGCTCTCTTTGGCAATATTCATGTGTCAGAAGTAATGGGGTTATGTTCTTAAGAAAAATTATTAATGGATATAATGGTAATAATCACAGATAAGTAGTTGGTAATTTGTAGCTCTTTTTTTCCTGTACATTTAAGACTTGTCAATAACATTTTAGAAAGATTTTTATATATTTATGTATTTAAAGTAAACTTTTTAAAGCATTCAAGGTAGGCATTTGGGGGTGGGTAAGCAGGAGTTAAGCAACTTGTCCACTGGTCTCAGTGAGATTTTCTTTTCAGTCACTTGTTCTGTGGCTAGTGGCTACCATGCTTTGGTAATTAGGCATTCACACTCAAGATATCCCCAAATTAATCACATTTTCTTACAGACATTACCACTGCAATCTTCCAGATATCAGAGAATGATATACATCCAACCAGTTGTTCAAATTGAAATCAAGTTTTCATACTTGATTTCATCCCATAGTAGAATGTGATCAGTCTCCCATAATGCTTTCAATATGCATTTTAACTATGTTAATTGACTTTTATATTAAAAGGCTTTTACATGTTTGCAAGAAGGGACATTATATCCAGTTTGTAGCTGTATTCTTAGTACTTAATACTCAAAAGCTCATACCCAGTATAGGCTCCCATACATATTTAATACATAGAAAGCCAGCCCTCTGTATTTCAGTATTCTACATTCACTAATTCAACCACTTTGGATAAAAAAATTTTTTTTAATTCCATCTGTACTGAAAATATGGGGCTGGGGATATGGCCTAGTAGCAAGAGCGCTTGCCTTGTATACATGAAGCCCTAGGTTCGATTCCCCAGCACCACGTATACAGAAAATGGCCAGAAGTGGCGCTGTGGCTCAAGTGGCAGAGTGCTAGCCTTGAGCAAAAAGAAGCCAGGGACAGTGCTCAGGCCTTGAGTCCAAGCCCCAGGACTGGCAAAAAACAAAAACAACAACAAGAAATCCTTTTTATATGATTTTTTTTTTGCCAGTCCTGGGGCTTGGACTCAAGCCCTGAGTTCTTTCTTTCTGCTCAAGGCTAGCACTCTACCACTTCTGGCCGTTTTCTATATATGTGGTGCTGAGGAATCGAACCCAGGGCTTCATTCATACAGGGCGAGCACTCTACCATTAAGCCACATTCCAAGCCCTCATTCATCATCTTTTGTTTAGGCAATGAGATTTCTGGCAGTGAACTATTGGGTTGGCATATATCTTCTTTGTTATATAGGTATTACCACATGACTGTTTCCAAATAGTATTAGTACACTGAAGGGACATCTATTTCCAGTTATTTGTAGTCCTAGCAGAAAAAAAGATGAAGGCTAGAAAATGTACACTCACCTAAGATCACAGAGACTAGAGAACAGCTAGTGATAATTTTCAATATTTAATTATTTTGAATTAAACCATACTTCTGATGATATTAAGAGCAAATCATCCATTAAGTTTTGTTCTTTTCAAAGACAGTCAAGTTTGCCTCCATTTTCCCAGGTTGATTGCTTAGAGTATTTTGTCTTTAAGGGGAAAACAATACAAAATTAGACAAGATTCTTGCAACTTCAATTTTAATCACATCATTTATTTCTTTCAAATACTTATATATGTATCCAAATATTCATAAAGTAGTCCAAAGCACTAAGCCTCTGTCCAGATAAACAAAAGAGAATGTTATTTTCACCAGAAGGTGAAATGCAGGGTTGAAAAGGATGTGACATTCTGTTTCACTGGCTAATTATGATTTCTCTGTAAAGCAATCCCATGGAATCATCACATATGGATTTCCTAATGTAATACCACGTAATCAGTCACTATGCATTGAAAAAATAAACGGATTTTACCTAATACATAAAAATATAAAAAATTTCACATATTCCTGGGCATGGGGGCATACATTTGAAATCTTAGTACATGAGAAGCAGAAAAATTCTACTTCTGAAGCCAGTCTACTACATAGTGAGACTCTTTCAAAAAACAACATGCTTGTCTGTGTCTATGTGTGTGTGTGTGTGTGTGTGTGTGTGTGTGTGTGTGTGTGTATAGTGACATTTTACTACACATATATATTGTGTAATGTCTAAAGCAGATTAAACAGCTATTGTCTCAAACTTTCCTCAATCCTCTTTCCCTAGCGTTTGGAAATGTATAGTACATTGTTGTTATCTATAATCATGCCTACTATACAGTACAACCCAGAACGTCTTTCTTGTATCTAACTATAACTTATACCCACTGATCAACTTCTCCATATCCATCCTTGCTCTTATTCTCTTCAGCCATTGTGCTTTTTTTTTGGTACCATTCCTGGGGTTTAAACTCAGGACATGAGTATTGTTCCTGAGCATGTTTGCTCAAAGATAGCACTCTGTCACTTGAACCACAATTCCACTTCTGATTATTTGATGATTGATTGGACATAATAATCGAATGGACTTTTCTGCTAAGGAGGACTTTGAATTGTGATCCTGAAATCTCAGTCTCCTGAGTAGCTAAGATTACTTGTATAACCCATTGGTGCTCAGTTTATTGTGCATTTTACAAGGCAAACATTTCATCTCTAAGAAGATAAGAATAAATACAATGAGCACAGATATATTTTACATTGAAAATCTTTATAAGTGAAAAGTTGAAAATATTTAACACCATTTTGTGCATTCTTTTTGCCAGTCCTAGGGCTTGAACTGAGGGCCTAGGAACTGTCCCTGACCCTGTTTGTGCTCAAGGCTACATACAGGCTCTATCAGTTGAGCCCAAGCTCCACTTTTCGCTTTTTCTGATTTGCTTATTGGAGATAAGAGTCTCATGGACTTTTCTGCCCAGGGAGGCTTCAGACCATGGTCCTCAGGTCTCAGCCTCCTGAGTACTAGGATTACATGTGTGAGCCACAGATGCCTGGCTTGTGCAGTTCTTGAGAATGACCCACAACTACTGAGCTATCAATCCCCAGTCTCTTTGTTGTCGTTATTTTTATTTTATTTTTGAGATAGAGCCACACTAAGTTGCTCAGGCTACTTACTATGTATCCCAGGCTGGTATTGACCTTGCAATGCTTTACAGGTGTGCACCACCACAGCTGGGTTCCTTCTATTGTTTCAGAGAGGTTTATAGGTAGGCTATAGCATTTCTGTGGTGGAGAACTGAATATAGGACTTCCTGGATGCTAAACTCCCACTCTTCCACTGAGATTGTGATAGTTTAACATTCAGTATCATGGGACTTATTTAGTTCCATAGTCACCAGCACCCATAAATTCCACATTTCAAAACTGAGAAGCAGCAAGGTGCTGCACTCTAGCTAATCCCCCTAAGTATTCAATAAACACCAAAAAAGGAGAGTCAGAATTTATGGATCCATTTCTTTAAAATTACGTTTATATCATAGTTATAAACAAAATATCATCATAGAATATTTTTCATATTTATAGCTAATATACCATAGTTTTATGGTATGGTTTCTGAATACAAGAAACATCTACCTTGGTTGGTAGCTTTTATTTGAGTAGCCTGTAATCTTTCTAAGTTTTGGGAACTTCTAATTTGTCTACAATAGAAGGGTCATGGTATACCACAATTAGATTGTAAGGTAAGAACCTAGCTTATTCTAAAATGCACAGAACAAAATAAGGTCAGGCTATTAACCTTATGAACAAGCAGTAGAGAGCTGATGTTAATTTTGTTTAGCACTGGAAAGCTCTTAGAGAAATATTTTAGACTTATATAACACTCTGTTGATTGGAAATTACAGATCATTATTGTCTGAATGTTACAGATGAGGAAAGTAAGGTTTAGAAATCTTAGATAAATAACTTGCCAAAGGTCACACAGGTAGAAGAAGATAAAGGAGGGACTAGAACCTAGGACTTCAGATTCGTAGGCCAAGGCTAATTTATCACATAACACCTCAACTATAAAGGTTTTGAGTTCAATATGGAAAATGTGGAGAGCAGTGGATTAGGTATGGTGATGAAAATAAAAACAAAAACCAGGGACTGGGGATATGGCCTAGTGGCAAGAGAGCTTGCCTCATATACATGAGGCCCTGGGTTCAATTCCCCAGCACCACATATACAGAAAATGGCCAGAAGTGGCGCTGTGGCTCAAGTGGCAGAGTGCTAGCCTTGAGCAAAAAGAAGCCAGGGACAGTGTTCAGGCCCTGAGTCCAAGCCCCAGGAGTGGCCAAAACAAACAAACAAAAGCAAAACAGCACACACACATACACACACACACACACACACACACACACAAAACAAAAATATGGTTAAGAGTATGAGGAATATTAAAGGAAGAGAAGAAAAACAGAGGAAGCCAACTGTAGCAACGAAAGGTGGATGTTAAGTGGCTCTTTTGCAATTGGTGTAGTGATGTACTTAAAGGCAACTCAACAGAATTGCAAGAGTAAAAGAAAACACATGAAGTAGTTTGGTGTTTATAAAATAGTTCTGGACAGGGAGGAGGAGTGTTCAACACTGTATGACATAGCAAAAGGGACTGTGGAAACTTCCTTAGAGCTTTCAACCCCACAATACAATGTGTAACTGTTGAATATAGGAATCTCACAGTGGGGAGAGGAGCTCATTACATTTTCAGCACCTCCCAAAGACATAGACCATCTGGAAGGTATGTGTTTGATACATGGAAGTTCACTTTCCTTTCCAACTCTGTGACCATAGAAACGAGGCTGAAATGTGGCAATGTGATGCTGCAGTCCCCAGGTTAACACCAGAATCACAGGGAGAGTGAGGCCTCGGGGCTGATGAGACCACTTTGTTGGAGGTGAAGCAGGACCTTCAGGCAGGGTCTGGGCTATAGGGCAGGAAAGCTGGCATCTTCTGTCTTCCTCTGCCCCTTCCACTTCCCTAGAGAGGAACATTGGCTTGGAGTGTTGGTAGCTCAGCTTTTGGGTGTCTATCTACCTGCCAGGAGAGGAATTGCCTGAAAGACAAAGGAAACAGCTTACACGCAAGCAATGAAATAGTGTCACTTCCAAGACCAGACTCTTTCTTATTGTCTCAGAATTATGCAAGGTTCTGGGATGCACCTACAAAATTAGTAAGTATTTTAGACTTTTTCAGTCTCTGCTGAGTTTCTGCACTTAACTTTAAGAAAAAGTTAACAATTATTAAAAAAAAAACACTATAAAAACAATTTTGGCTCTGAGGCCATACAAAAGCAGCTGGGTACTGGATTTGGTACCAGTATTTTACCCTTGTATATTTAAGCCATTTAAATATGAATAGACTCATGCTCTTTATGCTCTTCCACAACTTCCATTTTGAATTCAATATTGTGAGACCTATACGTGGCATATATGTTGATGCATTTTCTCTATTTTAATGGGCTATATTGTAATCTTCTATATGCATTTGACAGATTATGTATCAAGGAACATTTATTTTGCTTCCCACCTTTCTGATTGGACAAAGATGTACAATGTTACAATTATTGTGTCAACATAAAATCTATAATAGTCTATGTTTATGAATGAGCTTTTGGTGTCAGATAGCTACATTTGAATTTTGGCTGCTATTAGCTGTTCCTAGCTATTGCATTACTTAGCTTTTCCAGGACTCAGTTTCTCCTTTTTGAATTTGTTCAGTTTCCATTTAATAAAGCAAGAATATCAGTGCTACTTATCATTTACAATCACTCAGGGCATTAAAATAAACAGAAAAATTCCTGGCACAAGACATGTATTTTCAAGCCATGGAGTGGGGCTTTCATTTATAACTAATATGCTTCTTTCTTCTTCATTTTGTAGCATCTAGAATATGAATCTCCCAGAGCTTTCATAACACTTGAAGGTCAGTGAAGGAAGTTAAAATCATTCCACGTACACTAAGAGCAAGGAATCAGATGCTTAGAAAAGCTGTAGTGAGGCTGGAATCCCATGTGTTAAATGGAGCTTCTTGGAATGACTCTAATAACAGCGCAGAATTAAACCCCCACCAATAGTCCCATACTATCTCTATCACAGTCAAGGAGGTGGAAAGAAAGGAAACTGCTACTGGAAGTCCTAACTTCATGAAGTCACATCCAGAGCTGTAATATAAGTAACTAGAAGGCGTGATCGTGAAGCTTTTATATTGCTGCTGCTTTTACCACCTCCTAATACTCATGAGGTTGAACTTGGTGCCTGGGCAATGATTTTTGCCACGGACATTCCAAGAGCTGCCTAGTTATCAGTGATGCTAGAAATGGAATATTGGAATGAAGCTGGCAAGGAAAACCCACCTCCACAACTGCTTGCAATGGCAATAGTGTGGTCTTCACAAACCTCGCAGGAGTGCATGTTCTGGACACAGGTGTCTAGAAAAAGCCATTCTCTTTGGCTTTCTTTTATTTTTGTTTTTCTTTCTTTTTCCTCTCTCTCTCTCTCTCTCTCTCTCTCTCTCTCTCTCTCTTTCTCTCCCCCCCCTTTCTCTCCTATTCACTCTTTCAGTATTGGGAAAGCACTTAGGAAGAATATCAGAATGAGTATTGTGTGTCAATTAACCTTATTCACGATCACACTCAGCATGGCATTGGTTTTACTCTGGCTGAAGAGAACTAAATACAAAGACTTCTTGTAGTCATGTATTAGAAGACTTATTATTATTTTGATGACAACACTATCCAACATGCTGTACAGATAGAATGTAATCCTTAACAAAATTCCAATGGTATTTTCTATAGTAATAAAAAAGTAGCTAAGTATATCTATAAGAGGTAAAACTGTAAAAGCACTAGAAGATATTATATGGGTAAATATTTATGACTTGAAATTTGGTAGTGATTACTTAGAAGCATAAGTATCAATATAAAACAATCAGTAGTGACTATATTAAAATAAAAAATCTTTTATTTATCAAAGAATACTTTAAATAGAGTGAAAAGAAAATTCACAGAATGAGAGAAAATATTTGGAAATCATATAGTCAGAATATAGGAAAGACTCCTGTAATTCAACAGCAAAGAACAAACTACCTTGTTTAAAGCTACATAAATGACTCATATAGACATTCCTCCAGAAAAGATATATAAAAAGCAGACAAGCACATGAAAAAATATTCAGCATCATTTCTCATTAAGAAAATGCAAATCAAACCCACAATGATACCACTTCATAATCCATTAAAATGGCTATTTTTGAAATAATGGAAAATAACTGGTAGCAGGGAAGCTGTGGAAAAATTAGAATCTTGTTCTATTCCTGGTGTGAATATACAAAATGTATATGAACGCAACAAAATACCATAAGAAATTAAATACATGCCACAATATGATAGGTCCTTGAAAAGGACACAAAAGGGTGAATATTTTATGATTCAACTTATATGAGGTATCTAGAGGAGTCAAATTCATAGAGTAGAATAGGTGTAACTAAGGTTGTAAAACAAAGGGTATTATTATTTGATAGATACAGACTTTCTCTTAAGGACTGAAACATTCTAGAGATGCATGGTAGTAATGGGCACAGCACTGAAATCATGCTTAATGCTATTGAACTGCATGCATAAAGATAGACGAAGGGCTAGGTTCATGTTAGGTATCTCTTGTACATTAAAAATACTTGAAGTATATACAATATGATCCACACATGCTTATTCATGTATAGTTAAAAAAATAAAGATTTAATGGTGAGGAACTCTGTTCTAGAAGTGGATCTTGGAACAAAGATCTCTTTTTATTTAAATATTATCTTATAATTAAAAATTTCTTCTTTTTGCCAGTCTTAGGGCCTGAGTGCTGTACCCAAGCCTCTATATGCTTAGGGTAGCAGTGTACTACTTTAGCCACAGCACCACTTTCAGATTTTTCTGAGTAGCTTATTGGAGGTAAGACTCTCACTAACTTTCCTGTCTAAATTGGCTTTGAACTGTGACCCTCAGATCTCAGCTTCCTGAGTAGCTAGTATTTCAGGGATGAGCCACTGACACCTGGCTCTGTTTTCGTTTTTGACAAGATCGCTGAGTGTCCAGGGAAGAGAATGCTTTCTTTCCTGTAAGGAATTTGGGATAGGGAAAGGGAGGGGATGGTTAGATGAAGATTCTGTCTGACAGTGTGTGCGAGAGTCTCATCTCCATCCCTTATTGATTACCCCCTTTAAAGCAGCCTGTAGATTGTAGGTATCATTTTGCACCAAAGTATAATCAGAAATACTTGCTGAATGTAGCAATTTTACAGTTTGCTTTGTTACGAAGTAAAATTTGCCAGGTGCCCATGGCTCATTCCTGTAATCTGAGCTACTCAGGAGACCAATACAGAGATAGCTGTTTGAAGTCAGCCCAAGCAAAAATGTCTCTGAGACTGTTATCTCTAATTAGCCACCAAAAAGCCAGAAGTGGACCCATGACTCAACTGGTAGAACAGATAGCCCCTTGAGCAAAGAAGCTCAGGGCCAGTACCCAGGCCCTGAGTTCAAGCTCCTATATTATCACAAAAAAGGTAAATTTAGGTGTATTAATTTTTTTGCCAGACATGGGGCTTGAACTCTAGGCCTGGGCACTGGCCCTAAGCTCTTCAGCTCAAGGCTAGCGCTCTACCACTTGAGCCACTTCCAGGTGCATTAAATTTTTAAAGAGCTTATAGACTCTATATAGTACCTCAGTGTTGGAACACTTAGCATGCTTGAGACCGAGAATTTGAGTCCTAGCACTGCACAAACAGGAAGTCTAAAATGTAAAGGAATGTCGGGATCTGAACGATCCCCTTCTCCCCGATCCCACGGGGAGAATGGTGAACCCTGAAATCTATGAAAGAGCACTCGGCCTTGCCCTCCGCCGGCGGAAGGCCAAAGGCGTACTCACATGGACATGCGCTAAGTTGAGGAAAGGTTGCTGAAGCCTCCCCTCCCCCCAGTCCCCTCCCCCCAGTCCCCTCCCATGTTACCAAGGGCGGAGGCGAAAAGGAAGGCATCAGGGACACGCTGCGGTGGTGGGATGCGTCTGAAAAACTTTAATAGGGAAAGGCACTTATATAGAAGTAATGGCGGGAAAGAAAGGGGGATGGCCAAAGGGCCAGTCATAGGCTAAGGACCATGTCCATCAAGTGACATCACGAAACTTCCTTTGTGGGCGGGACAACCCCATCATGGTGGCATGCACGTGTTCACCTCCCAAGGGGCGGAGGCCAGAAGGTGGGAGGGACTTCCATTGTCCCAAGGCTGGTGGAAAGGCATTCAACAACTCATCAATTTTGCACCATTAGATACCTGAGGTTCACTGCACCAAGAGGACACCAGAAGAAAACTTTCTTGAAGTTTTGTGAGAAGCAAGATAAAGAACTGTTGGGCTAAGTTGAAAAGTCTCTCAATAGAGGTTTATAGATGACCTTTGGTCTGTAAAGTTAATTTAGAGGTTAGCTGATGCATTTTGATTGGTTAATCTTTAATTTAATTTAATTTTATTGTTTGCATTGGGTTTGGATTCACCCAAGAAGCTGTGCAGCTGTCTCAGCCTAATGGGGTCCTAGTTTATTATTTTGAATAGCATCTTGTTTGTTGTTTCTTAACCCAGATGGTGAAATGCTTGGTCCAGGCCTAACGCATTTGTCTATTGCCCATTGTGCCTGGATTAAACACAAAACAGGAAAATATGCTGGTTGATTTTAAAACTGAGTCAATTTGGCATGATGCATTGCTTTGTGATTTCTTTTCCTCTTTTTATAATCAGTGAGTGGATAATTAAGAAATTACCATGAAAGATAACATTTCTGCCTGCTCCTCATTTAATGAGAAGTATGTTTGCTAAACCTCTTCTCAACTCTCATAGCTTTATTTCTTAAGAGATCATCTCAGAGTATGTGATGTAATTTACAGTCTTATACACAGTGCAAAATAAGAAAATGAAGATTTAAACAGATCAGATATGTTCACAGAAATTCAGTGGAGTTGATACTGACAAGTAAATGACCAGCGGCAACTCCAAGTAGCAAAGGCAAAAGGGGAAATAGTAAATTTACAGCTGCCTTTGTCTTTGAAAACCCGTTTTGCCAAACTATGGTGATCCTAGTACTCCCCCCCATGAATCCCAAGGGTAGGTTTACCTGGCCAGATCTTTTATAAGTCACCATGAATAATAACTACCAGTATGTTCAATGAGAGTTTTGCAGAAGGCACAGAAACCCTATTGAAAGAGCGTCCTAATCGTTTTCAAGTCGAAGGGAAAATGTTACAGTGCCATAGATTTCTCAAGGGGGTTCAAATGATAGAACCTCATTTTGCTATCTTCAGATTCAACTTTTTATAAAGTTTTATAAAGACCTAGGACTTAGTAATGACTATTCTCAGCCAGTTTACTGTAAATGCTGAGGAGTGGTCAGTTCAGAATTGAGCACTTACACTAAACAGGACTGTTTGAATTGGCTATTACCAGTGTGGTACTCATGACATGGCAAGTATGGTGTCCACAAACCCATCATTCTATTGGGAATGTTTGGAGAAAGCCAACATTTCCATGATGGGGTGGACACAGTAGCACATACAAGTAGAGACAAGCATGATTCCAAGAAAGAACCCTGGATATTCTCAGACATTAAGACTCCTAGTATGGTGCATCCAATAGTTGAAGATCCAGGAAGTAAACTGAGTACATTTTAGTGATCATAGGGTAGGTCCAACATGAACATCCTTCACTGCTCATATCCACTTCCTGTTGGAGTAGGCGTGCATGGTTGGAGTGTCTGCTGCACTGGTAAGAGGCTACTGGCCAGCCAGCAGTGGGGAACAGAATAGTGGGTTTGTCCAGCTTGGTTACTCAAGCATGGGCAGTTCAGAGTCATAGTTACTAACCTGTTGATTTTGGTACCTATTTTTATTGGTTGCATTTCCAGCATTTTGTTGAATGCTCAGATTTTCACTGACAGGTAAATCATGTATCTCCTCAAAAAGTATGCTAATGACCCAGCAATAGTAAAGTCGACTTTAAAGGGCAGACAAGTTCCAGAGTTAATGAGGACAAATTGAGATTCCCTAAGTATCCAAACTACTGCAATCATTGTAGTCACCCCAGGAGCTGTCTGTAATGTGGCACTTAGAATGTGCTTGCAGCGTAAGGGGTCAAATTCATATGATTTGGGACTTGTTATTTGCTTATATGCCATGAAAAGAAGAAAATGAAGGCAGATTGAGCAAAGAAGCTAGCTCATATTTTTAGCATGAAAGTTTCCAAAATCAAATCCTACAATTTTGACAAAGAATTGGAGTTTATGCTTCATTCTCAAAGGCCTATGGGGACCAGGCCAGGATTGTACATTCAAAAAATGGCATCTGAGTAGGGCCCAGAACAAAATGAAAGGTGTGTCCTATCTTCAGAAGCTACTGAGTTGCTGGGGCTGGGAACGATTCCCCAGCACCACATATATAGAAAACGGCCAGAAGGGGCGCTGTGGCTCAAGTGGCAGAGTGCTAGCCTTGAGCAAAGAGAAGCCAGGGACAGTGCTCAGGCCCTGAGTCCAAGGCCCAGGAATGGCAAAAAAAAAAAAAAAAAAGAAAAAAAGAAAAAAAAAAGCAGTTGCTGGGCTGGGAATGCGGCTTAGTGGTAGAGTGCTTGCCTAGCATGCGTGAAGCCCTGGGTTCAATTCCTCAGTACCACATAAACAGAAGCCAGAGGTGGCGCTGTGGCTCAAGAGGTAGATTGGTAACCTTGAGCAAAAAGAAGCCAGGGACAGTGCTCAGGCCCTGAGTCCAAGGCCCAGGACGGGGGAAAAAAGTAGCTGTTACTTTTTAAAAGTAGGAAGTGAAGCTGTATAGCTGAAGTGGTATAGTTCCAGCTCAAGTGGTACAGTTATAGCCTTAGAGACAGTGCCCAAGCCCTGAGTTCAAGTCCAAGGACTAGCATGCCCAAAAAAGTAGTTGAACTTTAGGCTTTTTTCTGAAAAATTTTGATTTTTTTTTTATGTTGGCAACACATAGGAATGTGTTTGACTTGAGATGGCCAATTCCTGGTTTCATAGAAAGGGAAATAGATTAGGAGTCAGAAAATCTGACTTCAACTGCATTATCTTTTGCGGCTATATTTGACAAGTTATCGTCTTTTGTTTTGTTTCTCCTACTTTATGAAATGGAGGTGCGACTGTTTGCCATGATCATACCACAGAGCTGGTGGTGTGCATGAAGTAAAAGGAGATCTATCTATCTATCTATCTATCTATCTATCTATCTATCTATCTATCTATCTGTCAATCAATCATTAGACAAATGGCCAGGTTGGTGATGAGTGTGTGTGTGTGTGTGTGTGTGTGTGTGTGTGTGTGTGTGTGTGTGTGTATCAGGGATGATGGTAAAGTTTATTATCTCTCAGATAGCTTCAGGAGTCTGAGGAAAATCCTGAGAGTAATTACTTATGTTTTAGAGAGCAAAGACTTTCCTATTTAGACATAATGTTAAGAGTTGTTACCACAGGAAACATCCCTAGAATAAATGTTCCTTCTGTTTTTTAAAAATTTTTTTTATTTTATTGTCAAAGTGATGTACAGAGAGGTTACTGTTTCATACGTTAGACCTTGGGTACATTTCTTGTACTGTTTCTTACCTCCTCCCTCATTCCCCCCTCCCCCTCCCCCTTTCCCTCTCCCCCATGAGTTGTTAAGTTGGTTTGCACCAAACGGTTTTGCAAGTATTGCTTTTGGAGTCGTTTGTCTTTTTATCCTTTGTCTCACAATTTTGATATTCCCTTTCACTTCCCTAGTTCTAATACCAGTATAGGCAGTATCCAGGGTACTCAGATGAGATACAGTTAAAGTAAACATGCTGGAGGAATGGTTCAGCGTATAGCACCTTCCTGATCCTCAGTTCAAACCCAAGTACCCAAAATAAAAGAAATATATATGTATGTGTGTATATATATACATATATATAGAGAGAGAGAGAGCGAGAGAGAGAGAGAGAACTCCATAGCTGTGAGTTATAAATTGATTTTTGAGCAGAGGTGGAGGTAAGTGAGGAGGAGGAGCTGGTGATATAGTAAATTCCTCAACTTTTTGTGAGAGCATTTCCAATTTTTCACTCTAGGAAGGACAATGCAATTTACAGGTATAAGGCCTGGCTTTAACTGTAAAACTTCCTGATGCTGTATTCTCCTGTCAAGCAGAAGTCCAAGGAAGCCATTGGTTGCACATTTCAGTTCAATGACTACATGAATAATTCAATAGTCATTTTGTCAGGTTGCAGCAACTAGTTGTTTTTTCCTCTTTCAAATGCTTAGACCTAGCTGTGAGAAGCAACTGGCAAGAAAATGAGGATTTCTACATTTTGCTTTAAGGCTCAGAAGAACAGATGGATTGAGCCATATCTTCTTGAACTCATTTGTTTAATTTACCTACTGTTCTTGGCTCTGCCATATTTGACTGCATTTTCTTAGGGGTTGTGTGGACTAAATTTGAATGTTCTAGTATATAAGTAACAGTGCCAGTACTGATTCTTAGAAAATTGCTTCTTCACCTTTGTAAATCGTGTGTGTGTGTGTGTGTGTGTGTGTGTGTGTATACTCTACCACTGAGCCACATCCGCTGTCCATGTGTATAAAGGTGTGAGGAAGCATGAGTGAATCCACATCGTCCAAGAGTTAATAATTGGCTCATGAGTATGCTTGGGTTCTTAATATTATTACTTCTAATGTTTTGTAAAGAAGAAAAAATGTGAATTAATTTGCTTGCTATTACAAGTGCTGGTGAAACAGTTAACCTCCTTATGGGCCTTCTTTCATCTTTCCTTGAAACATGTTAGCTGTATGCTGTTTGCATCTATAGAATTGTCACAATGGAAACCTTCGTGAATATATTAATCATAAAGATTATTAATTATATTATATAAACTACAAATACATTATTACTAATTATGCATACGACTACATTATTAATATAATATGTTAATTATAAAAGTGATAGTGAATAAATTAAAAATATAGAGCATGTAAGCAGTAGAAGTTCTCATATATATATATATATAGCTGTGCCTTTTCTCCCAGAAGTAACAAGAGCAGATATCAGATGTAGATTCTTTCAGAACTCTCTTCATGAACACATATACACATCTATAGAAATGACTGATATTTTTTACAAGCATTGTTATGTTACAACGGGCTTGCATAGAAAAATCAGTTTCCCCCAAATAAAACACATATTTGATGTTAGAAATGAGTGGGTAAAATAGCTATCATTTGGAAGAACATTTTTTGTCACATTTTTAATTCAATTAAAGAAATGTATTGTTGGCCACTAGTGTCTCATGCCTGTAATTCTAGCTTCTCAGAAGGTTGAGATCTGAGAATTGTGGTTACAATACAGCTAGAGCAGGAAAGTCTGTGAGACTCTTATCTCCAGTTCAAAAAGCCGGAAGTGGACTTGTGGATCAAGTGGTAGAGTACCAGCCTCAAGCACAAAAACTAAGGGACAGCACTTAGCCTCTGAGTTCAAGCCCCAAGACTGACATACAGACACAGACACACACATAAAAAGAGAAAGATAAAGAAAGAAAGAAGGAAAGAAGGAAAGAAGGGAGGGAGGGAGGGAAGGAAAGAGGGAGGGAAGGAAAAAAAAGAAAGAGAAACAGCAGAAATGTACTATTTATTAATAGGCAAAGCTTTCCTGAGATCATACAATGGAGTGAATGTGTCTGAATCATTTTGAGTGCTCAGTTTAATGTATGGCCACTGAAAGCTACTTGTATTTTTTCAAAGTAATAAACAAACCAATGTGAATCAATGGTATCTTCTAGTCAAATGGGTTTCATATTCACACTTTGGCAGAAAATGCATAGCCATCGAGGCACATAAATCAGCTGTGATTTTGGTTAATTTTTCACGTGAAATGAAAAGGGAATCATTTTGAAGCCATACTTCTTCCTGTTGATGCTGCTGGCAGCATAGAACATTAAGATCCATGAACTTTTATTGAATGCTGTGCAGTAGAAGCTCTCAATGTATTTTCAAAAGATGCTCTTCTTTTCTTTGGGAACATCTCTACCCACCCCTCCCCACCTCCGCATCCTCTTCAGTTTTATACAAACTTTTCAATATAGGCTCTGTTTCTCCCAGATGCCTTGTATTTACTTCTCCCAATGGCAGGAACTGCAGATCTTAAAGGCAACCCTTCTTTGTTGTCTCTTTGATTCTGTTTTAAGGCTCTTGAAAGGCACCAGTCTGATAGCTCTGGAGGCTTCAGACCGGTTTACAAGTGTGCCATGTCCCCTCTCTGTCACCTTAGCAGTAGTCCTTCCTTTGCACCTGCACCAGTCAGCATGGGACAAAGGCTAGGCTGCCCCATCCTTGGTGCTTGTCCTGAAATGAAGCAATTAGTCAGGATGCAGTGGCAGGCTTTTTCTGTTGTTTCCAACACTTCCCCTAGTGAGTGTATGTATGTACCCATCCCCCTCCCCTGCACATTCATTCACAAAGTCTCTAATTGGCACATATAAATTGGTGCCTTGATATTATACTACTACAGACATCCAATTATTGGGGAAGCATTTAGTAAATATTTGCACAGTATAACGCCTTATGCCAAACTTTAATGGGGAGGTCTGTGTTCTAACCACAAAGTGAATCGTTAACGCTGTTATGCACATATGTGAGGCACTGTTGCATTAAGTAGAATTATCTACTTCTATGGTTCCCCTTGGCGGGTAGGTAGATGGTGCAGGGGCAGGAGTGGAATTCATGTAAGTGGTTCAGAGGGAGATTGAACAAATACTGTAAGTCATATTTATATGCAAGGTGTTAATGAATTTATAGCGACATCTTTTTTTTTCCCAACAGAGTCTTGGTAAGCAGTCCAAATAGCCTCAAAAGTGATCTGCCCATTTCAGTCTCCTAACATATACCTGGAGCTCCATGTACACATGCCCAGTTCCTTTTTTTCTTAATGATACTCAAATATATACAACACAAAACTGGCCATTTTATTTTATTTTATTTTAGTGAGTACAATACATCTTGATTAATGTCACCACTTCCATAATTCTCCCCATCTCTCCCAACTCCATCCTCACCCTCAAGTAACCTGGTTTCATTTTCACATATGTGAACCACACTCCACTTCTGGCTTTTTGGTGGTTCATTGGAGGTAAGAGTCTCACATCCTGTCCAGGTTGGCTTTGAACCACCTTCCCAGATCTCAGTCCCTGGCACCTAGTTTATTCTAGACATTTTAAATAAGTGGAGCAATATTTGTCCTTTCTGTCTGATTTATTTCACTTAAAATAATATTTCAAGTATTGTACATGTTGTAGCATCAATGAAAATTTCATTCTTTTCATTAGTAAAACATTCAATTTTTTGGATATACCATATTTTTTTATCCATTCATCTGTTAATCGACATTTGTGTTGTTTCCACCTTTTAGCAGTTGTGAAGAGTTCTACTATTAAATTCATATAAATGACCTGTAAGTCCCTGTCCTCAATTCTTTTCAGTGCATAACTAGGAATTGGATTGCTAGGTTTTATGGAAATTAAATAGTGAACTTTCATAAGTCATAAATTGTACTTCCCTATGGTGGAATGTTTCACATTTCCATGAATGTTGTATGCTCCCCTTCTTCCATATCCTCATCAATACTTAATGCTTTTCTTTTCTTTCTTTTTTTTTCTCTTGACATGTCAATTATGGGGCTTGAACTCAGGGCCTGGGTGCTATCTCTGAGCATTTTTGCCCAAGGCTAGTGCTCTACCACCCTGAGTCATAGTGCTACTTCTGTTTTTCTGGTAGTTAATTGGAGCTGAGAGTCTTATGGGGACTTTTCTTCTCTAGCTGGCTTCAAACCATGATCTTCACGTCTCAGCTTCCTGAGAAGCTATGATTACAGGCATAAGCCACCTGTGCCCAGCTAGCTCACTTAATACTTTCTTTCATCTTTGGAAGTACTGGGATTTGATTGTAGGATTTCATGATTGAGCTGTGGCTACCCAGTCCTTCCCCTTGTCCTTTTGCTTTACTTATTTTTCAGGTAGGGTCTTTTGATTTGAGGGATTTGCCTAGCGCAGAAATCTTTCTAACTTTGCCTCCTCAGTAGTTGACATTTCCGGTGTGTGACATCATGTCCAGATTTTTTAAAAAAAATTTTGAGATAAGGTCATTTTCTAATTTTTACCTAGATTGGCTATGAACCATAATCTTTTTTATCTTTGCCTCTAGCAGCTGGGTTTACAGGTGTGAAGCATTAACCTATAGCCCTCCTTTTTTTGGGAGGGGGAGGATAAGTTATCTTAGCAGATGTAAAAATGCATGCTCTCTGTCATCCCTGTTCTTGATTGGCTACCATCCGGAAGTGGAAGGGGGTAGAGTAGGTCCACAAAATATTTTGGCATTTAAAAAAGGATTTTCAAATTCAAAAGTTTGAGAATCTGTAAGTTAGATTCATATAAATAAATCCTCTCTTTGCCTAATTTAGAAGTATTTCATAAAACCCTCAGAGTAGCATTGTAAAGTAGGTGATAGTACCCCCATATGGGGAAACTGAGGATCTGAGAAGTTAAATAACTTGAAGAAACTGTTGTCCGGTCTAGTTTATCCAGGGTCCAGTTCCCAGAGAGCTTTTTTTGCTAAATATCGTAACTCTTTCTGGACCTGGAGTGCCACGGATTGTTGGGAAGTAGGAGAAATGCTTTGCTTTTTCAACTCTTCATGCACCCACTTTCCATGCCATTGATTTCCCATTTATAATGGTTTTGGCTTCACTCTATCTCTGTCTCGCATGTCAAATTCCCTGTTCATTATTATCAAGGTCTCCTATGTTAAAAACATTAGGAAAAATTTAAAAAGTAAAAATCATAGACAAGAAGGAAAGATTTCTTTTTTGTTTCCTACTATGAGGCTTGAACTCAGGGCCTGGGTGCTGTCCCTGAGTTTGTTTTTTTTTTTTTTTTTGCTCAAGGTTAGCACTCTACCACCTTGAGCCATAGCAACAATTCTGGTTGTTTGATGGTTAATTGGAGATAAGTCTCAGGGACTTTTCTGCCCAGATTGGCCTTGAACCCTCTGATCTCAGCCTCCTGAGTAGCTAGGATTGCAGGTAGGAGTCACCAGTACCTGACTAAGAAAGAAATAATTCTGACTTGAAATACCATGTCATATCTGCGCGCACAATTTGCATATGCATGATATATGTATATGAATGCAAATTTTCATGCATACATGTAATGGTGTGTGTAGGGGAGAGAGAAAGAGAAAGAGAGACAGAGAGATGTTCTGTCAGAGAGAGTACATTTCCATCACAGTATCATACATGATTTTCTTGGAAAGTCTTTTAGTTCATTTCTTCTGTTTTCTGTGTCTCACAGAGAATGTAATAATGATGGCCTCATTGGAAGGAGGGCTCAGAAAGAGACTGCCTGCTCTATGGCACACTTTCAAGGCTGAACAGTGTGGTATGGGTAGTAGTAAGAGTTTAAAATCTGAGTTTGTAGGTCCCAATTGCAAAACTAGCCTTTTCCTTTTTGTGTATTGCAAAAGTGAAGTGGTTTCCGGAAGGGATAAAGCCCCCTCAGCAATTCTTGGGTGGCATCCCTACCCATCAGCTGGGAGCTGAAAAGGTAGAGCTCCATGTACCAGAAATATCGGAGCTGCACAGACGGTTCTCAGATTAATTGAATTGAACAGGAATGACAGAATCTGCTATTTGTTTGCTCATTCATTTAGTCTTTTTTTCATTCATTTGTTTGTTCACTGAAACTTCTTACTACTTTTGCTTTGGGTCCAGGTTTTGAAATAGGAACTGGAGATACAGACAGGGAAGAGAATCATTGCTCCAGGAAAACTTGCAATGGAGTACTGTGAATGAGGTAGACATGAAAACACATAATTACAGTGGAGAACCCTATGTGCTACACAGGCAACAGCTAGATGCCTTCAGGCCACAGATAGACAAAGGAGAGGGTGGGGTCCAATGTCATTGTGGGAATTTGTCTTGGATAATTAGCCCTGGAGCTCAGCACTGTGGTCTTAAGGGAATTAAGCAACCATATAGGCAACTATTCATCAGTAATGTAATACTTACTAAGAATAGCATATCATAACATAATTATGATAAGCCCCTGGTGACTCATACCTCTAATCCTAGCTGTTCAGGAGACTAAGATCTGAGGATCATGGTCAGCCTTGGTCAGGAAGTATAGAAGAATCTTATCTCCAATTAACCACCAAAGAAAAATGCCCAAAGTAGAGGTATGGCTCAAGCAGTAGGGCTCAAGCAATAGAGCACCAGCTTTGAGCAGAAGAGCCAGTTGACAGTATGAGATCCTGAGTTCAAGCCCTAGTATCAGCACACAAAAATTATAACTGATTTTTAATGAATATTTCCTGTGTCAAAGTTCCGAGCATTAAAAAGAGCACTTAACTTTTTAGAACATTTTCATGTTCAAAGCAAAAGTGAATAAAAAAAGTACAGTTTTCCCATGTATGCCCCTCAACACACACAGGCAACCCTTCTCCATTATTAACATACCATACAACACTCACCCATCTAGAATTTATATAGAATTTATATAGAATTTATATTAGGTTCATTGGCCATGTGATACATAAAGAAATAAACATGTACATATACATAAGCAGCTGTTTCATATTTCTACATAGAGAACTAAATGCATCTATTTTTTCAAACTTATTGAAAAGAAAAATGTGTTAAAATACGTGGAACAAGAAATGAAATACTTGAAATCTTCAATCATCTTGACTTCTATACACAACTTAAACACTACAACATTTAACATATTTCTCTTTTTACATTTAATATATTTCCTTAAAATGGTTTAGCCTTTGCTCACATTAAAAAATTGTACATTGGATATTATGTTCCTATTAATCAGGATGGAATGTGAAACCTACGATTTGAGTTGTTGGCTTTGCTTGGTTTTCTAATACCTTCTGGAACCTGGGTGAGCCTAGAAAAGACCTATTCTTGCTCTTTCATATTCCTACTGTAAAGTGTTGACTTTCTATTGATGTGACAAACTATCTAAGAAAATTAACTTAAAAGAGGGAAAATAAATTTGGTTCACAATTTCAGAGGTTTCAGTCCATGATGGATTAACTCTGTTGCCTCAAGACCTGTGGCAAGGCAATATAAATCAGAAGAGCATGTCAGAGGAAAATGCTCTTTTAATGGGAGTTTGAAAACATAAAGAAGGAAGGGAAGGAACTGACATCCCAATATACCATTCAAAGACACTCTGCCCTTTATCATCAACTTCCTTCAACTGGGCTCCACCTTCTTAAGTTTTCATTACCTCCCAATAGTGTCACCAGCTGGGAATAAAGTTAACAACACGTGAGCCTTTAGAGGACATTTAAGATCCAAACCATTACAGACTGGAAGCTTCACTGAATAGAGCCATATTGAGTTTTCTCACCACTTTGTCCCCAGTACCACACAATGTCTGGCAGTATACCAGTAGAATTGAATCAATGTCTGCTATCCCAAATTTCTCTTCTGTACCAGATTATTACACAGCAATAAGAATATAAGGATGAATATATAGCTTAGTGGTTGTGGGCTTGCCTACCATGTGTGAGACCCTAGGATTCATCCTCAATAAAGAAAAAAAAGAATACTATCTTTAAATCAGATTAAGGATTTTTATTCTTATCAGCACATGTGAATTATATAAAATAATGAGTTTTCTTATAACTTTTTCCTACATTTGTACAATGTATTTGATCATATTTGCCACTTATAATCCTCCTGTCCCTCTTCCCTTTTACATCATCTCTCTACAAAATAGACCCCCTTTTACTATTTAAGACTGTTCATTTAAGACAAAAATATCTAGATGTAGTATGTAAAAGAAAACATCATCATTGTTTTGTTTGAGTCTAGCTTACTTTATTTAACATGATGATCTCTAGTTCTATGCATTTTCTTGTTAATGACATGTCTTTTTCTTTATGTACAAATGTGTGGGGCACACCCACCCAGACGCCTTGCATTATTATGAGGCTGTTCTAGCTGGCTCCGCCTCTTTTCCCAGCCTTGGACCATGTGTGAGCCAAGATGGCCGCTGGTGATGAACCCAGAGGCGGTCCTGGGGGCCTTGATGTAGATATAGGCCGCCCCTTAGGGAGGGCCCTCGGAGCTCCACCCTGATGGACAGCTCAGTCATCAAATCCCAGCCCCTACGTAGGTGCACGTACCCCTCCCCTTCCACTGCCCTCTGGCCCCTTTAAAAGAACAGCTCATTGCCACCATTAAATGAGTCTTAGCACTGACTTCGCTCTCGGACTGTCTGTGTGTCCTCCGATGAAAGCGGGGCTGGGTGGCAGTTTGTCCGCCCTTTCCTCTTCTTGGCTCATCAGGGTGGGGCGTGTTTTCCTGTCTCTCCTGCAGGACAGGAGAGCCCGGGAGGCAAAAAAAAAAAAAAAAAAAAAAAAACCAACACAAATGATACTCTATTTTGTGTATTTGACAATTTTTTTATGTACTTTTGTATTGATGAGCTCCTAGACTGGTCCTATAACTTAGCTATTATGAATAGTGCCATGTACGTGTCTCTATTGTATGTCAACATTTATTCTTTTGGGTATATACTCAGGAGTGGTATAGAAAGATCTATAGGTCAATTTTTAGTTTTTTTTTTTTTTTTAAGAATATACTGACTCCCATAGTTGTTGCATTCACATTCTCACACTTGTATCCTCATGAGCATTTGTTATTTCTTTTTCTTGATGAAGTGAGAGGGAGTATTGATTTGTATTTCACTTATGGCTAAGTATGTTGACTGCTTTCATGTATTTATTGGTCATTTGTATGGCCTAAAATATGACCTGTTTTGGAGAGTATTCTGTGGGCTTTTGCAAGAATGTGCATTCTGTATCAGTTGGATAGAATATTCTGTAGATGTTCATTTGATGTATTTTGCAGCTTAACTAATTTTTTTTGGTCTGGATGATGTACTTACTCATGGGAGTGGAATTACTAGAGTTATGTAATAAAATTGTACCTACACCTATCAGTGTAATATTGGTTTGTGAAATTGAGTACACCAATGTTTGGTGCATACATATTTACAATTGCCATTTCTCCTTATCCTTCTTCTTTTTACTAGTACTGGGGTTTGAACTCAGCATCTTCTGCTGTCCACAAGTGGCAAAAGTGTGGCTAAAGTGGTCTACCACGTAAGTCATACCTCCATCTCTTTTTTACTTTCCCTATTTTTTATTAATAAAGTCTCACATTTATGGTTAGGGAACTCTGAACCAAGATACTCTTATTAAGCTTCCCATGTAGCTGTGTTGTCAGGCTCACACCACTATCCCCAGATTTTTATGGGTTATGATGGAGTCTTGTGAACTTTTAGCCCAAATTGGCATTGAACGATGGTCCTCCAAATATCTACAACTTGAGTAAGTAGGATTATCGACCTAAACCACCAAACATGGTTATAATTATTATATCTTCTTGACAGACTTTTTATTTATGTGTGGTGCCCTTCTTTACCTTTTCTGACCCATTTTGATTTGGAATCTACTTTGTCAGATATGAGTAGAGGTATGTCAGACTATGATGGGTTTGTTTCCATTTGCCTGATAAATCAGTTTCTATTATTTCTCATTCAGATGTCAGAGTTTTAATGATTATGTGTATTTGTTGCAGACAACAAATAATTGAATTTTTAAAAGAATCTAATTAGCCAGTCTATATCTTTCAGTTGAGGAGTTTAGATCATTTACAATTAGAGTTATTATTGAGAAATATTTACTGATTCTTATGTTGTTATAATTCAGTGGCTTTCCTTCCTGGTTGATTTGAATAGTGTTTGTTCTTTTATTTCTCCATTATTCACCTTTTGGGGCTGCTTGTTTGTTTAGTTCTTACATAATTCTTATTCATTTCTCTCATGAAATACATTCTTTCACAAGCTTTTGTGACTGTCGTCCTTATCTCTGTTTAGGATCCCTTTAAGTATCTTCTGAAATGCTGGCTTAGTGATAGTGAATTACTATAGTTTGTGCTTACCCTGGAAGATTTTATTTCTCCATTGATTTTAACTAATAATGTTTCAGGATATAGTAATCATGATTGACAGTCATTTAGCTCCAACATTCCATGTATTTCTCACTTTTAGAGTTTGTGCCTGATGGTAATTCTGATTTTGCCTTTAAAATTTCTTTTTTCAGCAGAGCTGAGGACTGAACTCAGGGATGCTCTTCCACTGAGGTAAATCCCCAACCCCTTTTTAAGCATAAAAACAGTTTTCTCTTGTATCTTTCAGTATTCTTTCTTTGTTTTAGAGCATTGAGTCTTCATTTGAATGATAATAAGTTTATCATTTAACATTTTCTTCCATTTCCTTTTGGTCAGTACTGGGGGTGTACTAGGGCCTCATACTGTCATTCAGCTTTTGAGACACTTCATCCATGTTTCTAGTTCTGTCTTTTTGCAAGTTAATGAGGTGTAAGAGATTCCTGGGTTTGTCTGCCCAGGCTGGCTTCTTAATAAATGATCATCAGATATTAGTTTCCTGAGTAGTTATGATTATGGCCATGAGCCATTTATACCCAGCTCCCATTTTATTTATAATTCAATTTTTTTTTGCTGATTTTCTTACACAGGCCTTGAACTGACTACTTTGAGGTGCTTGATCACTTTTAATATTTAACTTTTGAACTAATTTTCTTTCAATAATTTCAATATCTTTGAATGTGACTATTGAGAAGTTATGGGCATTTTGTGGAATCACATTGTCTATGTTTAATATTTCACGTGTTAATATGTTGTATTTTGTTCACCTAGTGGTATGTCTGTCTCTTTCAGTTGTTTATGGGGGAGTTTAAAGGAGACAGCTTTCTCTTGGAATTATGAATACCACAACCACTCAGAGAACAGAATCCAGGCAGCTGTAACAAATATAGATTTCAAAAAAGATCAGATATTTAAAATGTAGTAGAAAACCATTAGTAGTATTGACTATATTGCTAACAAGACTACCAAAAGAGAAAGTAGTATAATTTTAAGTTAAATTAAGAATGAAGCCTGGTGCTGTTGGCTCATACTTGTAACCCTGGCTACTGAGGTGGCTGAAATCTGTGGATCATGCTTCAAAGCCAGACTAGGCAGGAAAGTCTGTGAGACTCTTATGGCCACCAGAAAATCAGAAGTGGTGCTGTGGATCAAAGTGGTGAAGTGCTAACCTTGAGCAAAAGAGCTCAGGGATAGTAACCCAGGCTCTGAGTTCAAGCCCCATGACCAACAAAAAAAAATTAAGGATGAATAATCTGAAAAAAAAAGAATAAAAATCATTAAAGCTAACTGTGTTAGTAATTAATAAAAAGAAGAGGAATGGGGGGAGGGGAAACAAGATAGGCAGGAGAGGAAAGTACACTAGAGAAAGATATAAAACAATGCTGGTCGCCCGTGGCTCAGACCTCTAGTCCTAGCTACTCAGGAGGCTGAAATCTGAGAATTGTGCTTTGAAGCCAGCCGGGCAGGAAAATCTATGAGAATTTTTTTCTCTAATTAACCATCAAAAAGCCAGAAGTGGAGGTTTGGCTCAAGTGGTAGAATGCTAGTTGTAAGCACAAAACCTGAAGAACAGCACTCAGTCCCTGAGTTCAGTCCTCAGGACTGAGACAAACACACACACACACACACACACACACACACACACACACACACACACACAGAGAGAGAGAGAGAGAGAGAGAGGAAGAAAGAAAGAAAGAAGAAAGAGAACAGAAAAGGAAAAAAAAAAGAAATAATAGTAAGGAAGAATATCAAATAAGTAGAGAAAGACAAAACAATAAAACAAAACCAAAAGAAAAAGTCAGCACTCATACTTCTCTTTTGCCTGAATGTAGAGACTGTAGAGTGTATCCTTCCTCTTCACCATCAGCAGCATGTCTTTTTTTTTTTTTTTTTTTGCCAGTCCTGGGCCTTGGACTCAGGGCCTGAGCACTGTCCCTGGCTTCTTTTTGCTCAAGGCTAGCACTCTGCCGCTTGAGCCACAGCGCCACTTCTGGCCATTTTCTGTATATGTGGTGCTGGGGAATTGAACCCAGGGCCTCATGTATACGAGGCAAGCGCTCTTGCCACTAGGCCATATCCCCAGCCCCAGTTGAAATTTTCTTTTCTTGGCTTTTCCTTCCTTCCTTCCTTCCTTCCTTCCTTCCTTCCTTCCTTCCTTCCTTCCTTCCTTCCTTCCTGGCGCCTTGAGTATACTCCATCAAAGAATTTGAATTAAAAAACAAATGAAACAACTCTGAAGACTTATCATCCATGATCTACATTTCCATCAATGGTATGTGAAACTTTTGTGTTTCCCCATAAGAAACATTGTTTTAATACATACTGCTAATCCCATAGTTGAAAATGGAGTATTGCACTTAACTTTTCTAGAGACTAAATCTTCAGTGTGAGAGACATCTGCACAATTGTAATGTCTTATAGAAGCTATATGACTCTTTCTTTTTTTTTTTTTTTTTTTTTTTTTGCCAGTCCTGGGCCTTGGACTCAGGGCCTGAGCACTGTCCCTGGCTTCCTTTTGCTCAGGGCTAGCACTCTGCCACTTGAGCCACAGCGCCACTTCTGGCCGTTTTCTGTATATGTGGTGCTGGGGAATTGAACCCAGGGCCTCATGTATATGAGGCAAGCTCTCTTGCCACTAGGCCATATCCCCAGCCCCATATATGACTCTTTCTTGAATATTATTTCAACAGGAAGACTGAAGTTCTGAAGACTGAAGATGAAATAACCCAAGTTTGGTTTTCTTCTATTTCCCAAATCTGTACTGCAAATTAGGACTTTATTCAGTATCATTATTACTAGCATTACTAGTTTAGGAGTCTACTACCTTACATCTCTCAGTTACAGATATATATATATATATATATATATATATATATATATTTATTTATTTATTTATTTTTGTCAGTCGTGGGGCTTGAACTCTGGGCCTGGGCACTGTCCCTGAGCTCTTCAGCTCAAGGCTAGTGCTTTACCTCTTGAGCCACAGTGCCACTTTCAGTTTTCTGGTGGTTAATTGTAAATAAGAGTCTCATGGACTTTCCTATCCAGGCTGACTTTGAACCACAATCCTCAGATCTCAGCCTCCTGAGGAGCTAGGATTAGAAGCATTAAAATATACAAGAAACAACCATGGAACATTACTTTCTTAAGAAGGTTCTCATTTTAAGTTGATGTTGATGTTTTGGTACATTGGGGTGGGGGGGGCACATTGAGGAACAAAAGGGTTCCATAGTTTCCCTCCAATTCTCCCAGATAGTCTAGGTCTTCAAAATATTATAAAATAAAGCTGCAAGATTGTTGTAGCAAATCACTTACAAAGAGCAGGTAAGACAAAAACAAAGTTGGGAAATTTACGAAATCACAGTGCTCATACTAGATATCCACAGTCATATCTGTACCCCCTCTTATACCTTTTTTTTTTTTTAAACCTAGAACCTCAAATCCTTGCTATTTCCTTGTTTCCTTCCTCTGGGATGCTGTTGCTCTTTAGTATATCAGACCAAAATTTTTCTTTATGGAAAGTTATGATTGAGCTCTATGGAGTAATTGCATTATCGAAGTGGCTGAGTTAAACCTCACTCCTTTCTTAAAGCATGTTCCACGCTTTTCCTCTGTGGTCCTATAGAAATCCCCATGTGGCAACAGAAATGGCAGGCTGTTTAGTTTGAAAGTTGTATCCTTGGGATCTCATACCCTGCCAGGCAAAACGACTTGACTTGTTTTCTTAAAATTTCATGTTTACATTTTGTTCCTTAAAATATTTCTGTATGGGGGCTTAGCAGTAGAGTTCTTGCCTACCATGCATGAAGGCCTGGGTTTCATTCCTCAGCATCACATAAACAGAAAAAGCTGGAAGTGGTGCTATGGCTCAAGAGGTAGAGTGCTAGTCTTGAGAAAAAGGAAGCTCAGGGACAGTGCTCAGACCCTGAGTCCAAGTCCCAGGTCTGGCAAAAAAACATTCTGTATGACTTCCAGGGTTTAAAAAAAAAACTTTTTTTTTTGTTTTTGTTCTGGTACTTGGGTGGAACTCTTGGATGGGTGCTGTCCCTTAGCCTTTTTACTCAAGGCTAGTGCTCTACCACTTGAGTCACAACCCTACTGTTTTTCTTTTTCTTTTTTGCTATTTAATTGAAGTCAAGAGTATGACAGACTTTCCATCCTGAGCTAGCGTCAAAATGTGATCCTCAGATCTCAGTCTCCTGAGTAGTTAAGATTTCAAGTCTGAGCTAACATTGTCTGGCTTAAAATGATTTCATATTAAAATCTTAAAGTTGGCATTTGGGGAAGCCATTGTCATGTTTGTCAGCATCTCCACTGGCCTTTTGGTTGGCTTTAAAGCTTGCTGATTTTCTCTATTTACTTGAAAAGCGTTAGATATGTATAAAGTTAATTGAAAGCTTGTTTCCAGGGCTCAATTTTCATTTTCTCTTATTCTGTAGGTTTTCCGTTCTCAAAAGATTGTGTCTTGGGTCAAAAGAATTTATTGATTTTTTCCCAGAAATCTCCTACTTTATGGTACATTTTCCTAACCATAAGAAATATCATTTGAGAATGTTATCATACTTTAAGGTAATTTTCCTGTATCTCTATCCAACTAGCAAATGGCATTTTGTGTTCAGACAAGGTGGCTCAGTGTTCTTGCCACGAACATAGACAATGTCTCTTCTATTACCTTGGAGGAAGTATATGATTTGCCTTTGTCTACAGTTTATCTCTATTTATGAAGTAGTTGACAGCATTCCATGCTAAAATGGGCTAAGGATACTCAAGTAGAAGACTTATCCCAGGAAATCAGTGATAAAGTAGAACTAAAAACTTAATCTTCCAATAACCATTGTCTTTTGGTGTGGGAATGGTGTGAGAATACTTATCTGATGATAGGCTTGATTCTATCAAATACTAGCTGAAAGTGTTATTACTTGAGCTCCATCACCTCAGTGTACCTTAGTTGCCTCCTCTAAAAAGATGGAGATAAAAAACATCATATAATTGATAAACTGAAAGCATTCATTAACCTGGGGCTAAGATTTATGTCTAGAAAACATGGACAAACAGAAAACAAAACAAAAAACCAAAGAAAAAGAAAACATTTTAAAAAGAGGGATTGATTAACCTCTCTGTGTTGGAGGAAAAAAAATTATTTAAGGAAATAAATGAGTTAGAACGATTCAACTATCAATTTTACTTTGGGTAATTAAAGAGTCTGAGAGTCTTTGGAACTGAAAGAGTCCTAAACAGTTCAACTTGTTTAATTAGCTTGTGTTATAGAACAGATCCAGTGAGAGTAATAACATGCCCAAAGTCTCAAAGTGACACCAAACCCCACTAATGATACACGCATTTAAGAGGGAAACATGTCTTTTCAAAGAAGCATTTAAAATAAACTCTTTCAAACTAAAAATTATTGTGCCCTAAAAATAAGAACTCTGATACTTAAGCTCACTTGCTAGTGGATAGAAGTCAGTTTTATTTATGATATACCAAAATACAATATAACAGGCTAGTTGCTATAGTACTTGAGTCATAGTTCCACTTCTGGCTTTTTGTTCATTAATTGAGATAGAAGCTTCATGGATTTTCCTGCTCAGGATAGCTTCAAACCCTGATTCTGAGATCTCAGCCTCCTGAGTAGCCAGGATTACAGGCAGGAGCCACTGTCTGAACAGGTGAGCAGTTTAAAATTAAAACACAATTTACATTTTCAAAGTCCAGAGATACACAAATAATGAATAAACACATCATTGTATGTAGCCATTAAAATGTAAATCATATTGCTAATCCTTCTTACTCTAAACAAAAAAAAGTCTATCAAAATATTTTGGGAAATGCAAGATGAAGTTTCCCTTAAATTCTTTTTTCTAGAATTTATTCTCTACCGAAGACTACCGTGGTCTGTGTCCCCTAAGAATAGATAGATATAAGCTTAATACCTAGATAAGTGCTTGTCTTGTAACACTATAAAAGAAGCATTTGTTCTCCCAGATAACTCTTAAGTAAACTGCTGTCAAAACAATTAGTGTTATTTTTCTATTATCCTCCTATTTGAGAGTAAATAACCATTCATGAATATGTTAATTATCTAGTAGGTGGAGAAGATAAGGAGAGGTTGGTGTCTTCAGAAGGAAGGATGAATCATCACTTGCATACAAAAGCCCTGACACTGGGTCTTCCAGGGTCCACATTTCACTTACTCAGAGTGCAATCACTTCAGCGTTCCTAGGGAAAACAGAACCCCCCAAAAGAAGTGACAATGTTTTGATAAAATTAACCACGAAGAAGCCTTCATTTGTATACTCTGCTGGAAAGGACACCATCTTCTAGCCAACCAAGAATTCAACAGTTCTATTGCCAACAAAGCTCTTTTCTTTCCACCCACTTCAGAAAACACATTTGAGAAGTGGATGCTGGGCATTTTAAAGGGCTAAGGAAGGAAAGGGATGGTAAGTTCCCCAGGAATAAGTGGCTCTCACTTATGAAACCTTAGTTAACATTATGAGTGCTCGTCAGTGATTTCCTGAATCCAATCACTTTAAAAACTAAATGATTGTACCTACTTTTAAGCTGTCTACCTTTCATGATCATGTCCAACTTTGGGCAGCTTTGAATGTGCCTTTTGAAATCTCCGGCTTAGAATGCTTCCCCGTCCACAGTGGTTAAATGCTGGACTGAAAGGGAACACATTGGGGGTGGGGGTGGAATGGAGGTGGGGGTGGGGAGAAAAAAAAACCCCAGGAAAGTGCTTTCTCTTCCTATTTTGAAGGGCCAAGAGATGTATTTTTCCATATTAAATATTTTGAAAAAAGTTGAATGCAGCATTGTGTCAGATAATTAAAATGTAAATTTCGCTATCTATGCTCGCTTTGTGATTTTTTTTAATACATTTAAGTTAGTTGTCTTTTAAAACATGTGGTCAGCTGTTGTATTCACATATGGTCAAATGATCAAAGTCTGAACTCCTCTCTAATTGTCCCCCCGCTGCTCGTCTGCTCTGTCCGTGATCAAGGCCTCAGCAGGTGATGAGGAAGGCATGAGAACAGGCTGGAAGGAGAATGAGGCACCGAGAGGCCTGAGCTGAAAGAAATAAAGACTTCCAGTACATCACCCTGACAGGAAAGAACCGAGGAAAAGTGACGTCTGGCTACGAGTGCTCAGATTGTTTTTCTTTTTTTCTTGGTTCACCAATCTGCATACATTTTCCCTAGCTCAATGCAAATGGAGCCAGTCTGCTTGCAGGGATGGAGCCCCCCACTTCAGAGGTTGCATTTGTTTACTTGCTAAATCCCACAGTTTATAGTATTTCACATGTTTGTGGAAATCATTGCAATTCTTTTCACTTCTGCTTGTCATTGTTTGCCCAGAGTTCACTTTGCCAGATGGCGCTTTATTGTCACCAGTGGTTACACCTCGCTATTGGATCAGTTCAAGACCAAATGGTGTGAAGAGCTTTCATACGTAGAGGATTTAGTCAAACATTCATTCTCTGCTATTCAGGCTGCATGAACACTAATTCATAAGAGAGCTGCCTGACCTAGGAACGAAGAAGGGAGGAGAAAAGGGCCCAGGTCTTCTTTTCAACCTGAATTATTAATTTGCCTTCTATTTAGAGTCCAAATTGGGAGGCATCATAATTAAGCAGGACTATTTGCACAAATGTAAATAAGATGCTAGGAGAAGGCTGAGGGTAGGGGGCACAGAGTTTAAAGGGGGGGGGGAGTGTGGCAGTCCACACAAAAACACAACCAACTCTTGCTTTTTGATAGTCTCTGCTGTCAGATCCATGAGTCAGTTCTGTTCACAAATGCCACCAACAATCACATCACAAGTTATTTGATGCATTTTTTTGGTGGAAGTTGCTGGCTGTGAGAAGTTCTCAGAGTGGGTCAAATCTGAAGCCTGGTGCCTAGTGGCTCCTGGCTGTAATCCTAGCTACTCAGGAGGCTGAGATTTAAGGATTGTGGTTTGAACCACCTTTGGCAGAAAAGTCTGTCGGACTCTTATTGCCAATGAATCACCAAAAAGCCAGAAGTGGAAGTATGGCTCAAGTGGTAGAATATAATCTTTGAGCCAAAAAGAAAGAAAAAGAAAAAGAAAGCAAGCAAGCAAGAAGGAAGGAAGGACAGAAACAAAGAAAGGAAAAGAAAAAAGAAAGCTAAGCTCCGAGTTCAAGTGCCAGTACCTAACTGTGAAGGCACGGTGAAAGTTGGGAAAGAATCTCTAAATTTCAAGCGGTACCATTTCTCTTCTGGAGTTTATAGTGAAAGTTTGGAGACTTTGGACAAAATCTGCTTTAAAAATTGGATCATTTGAAGGCCTGAGATCAGTAGCATCATACACACCATTGATAGGATACTTGTATTTTTGAAGCAAACCAACAGATGAATCTTTTTAGACTCTTTCTCTTGGCTTCATGTTTCCATCAAATCTGTTTACATCATTGCAAATCTGGAGTTTCCAAACAAGCTGGGCAGCAGGGATAGGGTTAAGCAAATGACTCATTTGCTCTGCCCAATTTTATTTCTTATTAAATATGAAGCCCTCTAGTTGCCGTCCTCGTTTTCTTTTTCTTTGGGATGGGAGGTAGAGCTTTACCTCACTATTTAAAGTGGTGTTGAAAGGACAAAGAAAAGCACTGATGTGAAGAGGAAGGGTCTTTGGCAGAAGGCAGGTGCTGAGGGATTTGGAGGTTATTATAGGAAAAATCCTTGAAACCCTTGGCACAAACAGGATAATGGACTGTATCAACAGAAGGAGAGAACTCAAATCAAAAGAGGTGATCTCGTTACTGTGTGGCCTGATATTGTCCCTCTACAAAGAGCTGGTAGGTGCTAATCAAACACTGCGCTGCTGGCCTAATCACCTTCTAAGAAATCCATTGTTGGCAAAGGCAAGGCCCAGTTCACTGAAGAGCCTGGATGATACCTTGTTTTCCAGTGAATGAAATGCAACAAGAAATGCACATTTTTTCCTTCACACTTTTTCTTTTGCACTAGGGTACAATGCAAAATTATGTAATCATAATAATATCTTTGGGGCTTGACCCAAACTAGGGGAAATCACAGCAGTAGGGATGACAGCTCAGCTTGGGAAGTAATTACGAACAGGAAGAACAAAGCACCAACAACTCCTGTTATCCTCTGGTTTTTCCTCACATTTTTGGACTTCAGCTCTTTGCTATGCTAAGTGGGCCGCTGAGTAATTGGGCCTACCCCCAAGGAGGGGCGGAGAATGAGAACGCTGGAAGGCCATAGTGAGAAAACAGGAAGTGAGGTGGGGGGGGATTATGGTGGGGGCAGGGTGAAGGCACTGAGCTGGGGACTTTGCTTTCCAAACAGCTTCTGGAAACCAAACAATGAAGTGGGCAGAGAGAGTTTGTTTTATTCTTAAATCAGTCGTTTTTACATTTTCCCTTTAGAAGTGGGATACAACAGAGTTATCTGCAGTTAGGAGGAAGCTACTGGGGACTTTGTCAAGTTATGTCTGTCTTTGGGTTTCTTGTCTGACAAGTTGAGAAGTGGGTGTACCCAACTTGTGATGTAAGCTCTCTTAGAACTGACACTCTGGCTATTTATATCCTCAGTGCTGTCTTAAATTGACCTGTGAAGAAGTCACAGGACACTTGGAGGCTAACAGAGTCACCCAGACTGAGGCTCCGAGTGACTTGAACTAGTTAAGGTACAGATTTAGAGGAAATGATCAGAATCACTTGCAGGATACCCAGGGATCTCCTTGTAGCCAGCAGACCCATGCAGAATGGCTGCCTAAAAAGTACTTGCTCCTTTAGCCATCAGTTAATGAAGGGTAAGAGCTGGAGGTTTAGAGCTCTTAGAGGTTTATAGCCGTTTTAGAGGCTGTCCCCCACTGTTCTGTCTTCTTGCAAGGTTCAGAAATTCCTGTCTTTTGGGTTCATATGGTAGAAGCCAATCAAATGCTTTCATCAGCTCACCATTGGCTGTTGAGTGATATATTGCCACCAGTTAAAATTTGACCTTCTTCATGACCCTCTTTCAGACATTAATTGTGCAGAACATCTTTCACCTTCCAACAAGAGTATCTTTTTGAAAAGGACACTACTTAAGACCAGAGTTAGTTCAACTCATCCAACTTTGTTACAAAGCTTATCTTGTACTTCTTGGCCCAAGGGTTCCTCTCAAAAAGAATCACACAGGCCCAGCAGAAGGGGTAGGAAGAGATTATTTTCCTCAGTGACTTTACCAGTGATTACGAGAAGATTACTGAAAAAGACCTTTTGAACCTCTATAAGATACTTATTTATCATAACAAAAACACAGCCCTAATCATCAGAGAATAGAACGATGTATTACTATGGCTTTATTTTAGCTGGAATGGATTTTGTATAAAACCTTTGATTTGCCATGGGAAAGGAACAGCACATTTTGAAGTGGGAGGAAATACCAAAATAGAACTACCAATGATCTTTGTCTGATTTTTCAACCTGGTTGATAGTTAAAGGTGGTATCTTTTTATTTAAAAAGAAAATAAATCTTATCAACAAACATTTACTGTTGAACCAATTGCATACAATGTTATACAGATTTTCTTAAAAGCATTAGCTGATTTTGTTGGGTGCCTTTGGAGGTATTATTAGACATTGCCCTGAGACAGGAGTCTATTTTCAGTGAAAACCCAGGAGGCACAAAACCTAAGGACCGATGGGAATTGTCTTTCAATTTACTATACCAACCTGGCTAGCTGGGGAGATTTAATTTCTGCTTTATTTGATCCACTATTTCTTTTCTCTTTCCTTCCTTCCTTCCTTCCTTCCTTCCTTCCTTCCTTCTTTCCTTCCTTCCTTCCTTCCTTCCTTCTTTCCTTCCTGTTTGAGGCCTGACTGCAAATTAGGGAAACTCATACCAGTAGGAATGGCAGCTCCGCTTGATACGTAATTACAAATGGCAGGAACATGAATGAGGAAAATTATATATATATATATATATATATTCACATTTTTTGACCCATCCACCCACCGAAGAGCATCTTGGCCAATTTCATACCATTGCTATGATGTGCAGAAGTGAGCATGTCTGTCTTTACTGTATCCTGATATGTAATCCTTTGGATAAATGCCCAAGAGTGGTATTGTTAGATCATAGAATAGTTCTATGTTTAGATTTTTTTGAAGAATCTCTAAACTGTTTTCTTTTCAGCCTGAGAAACTAGATGAGGACTAAGAGGAATCCTTCAGTCCCTTCTATTACACTTGGGTAATGATGGACAAGGCGACCCTATAGCTGGGTATGTCTTTTAAGGTACCAGGCTGTTATCCAGTTTTGTAGGAAGGCTTATGTTTAGGCCAATGGTAGGGGTGAAATTACGTGGAAAAGATTCTTGGGGGGCTGGGGATATAGCCTAGTGGCAAGAGTGCCTGCCTCGGATACACGAGGCCCTAGGTTCGATTCCCCAGCACCACATATACAGAAAACGGCCAGAAGTGGCGCTGTGGCTCAAGTGGCAGAGTGCTAGCCTTGAGCGGGAAGAAGCCAGGGACAGTGCTCAGGCCCTGAGTCCAAGGCCCAGGACTGGCCAAAAAAAAAAAAAAAAAAAAAAAAAAAAAAGATTCTTGGACTTTCACTGTCAGATGATTTTGATTCTTGGCTAATCTCAGGCATGAATGGAAGGACTGAGAAGGATCCTGTGCTTCTGGTGTCTCCTGGTTGAAATGGCCTCAAAAGGCAAACTAACCTCATAATAGCTATAAGCTGCTTTAGCTCTCAAGTATGGAATGAATCCTATTTTCATGCCCCTTACCATCCATCTTCTAGACTCTAACAACTTTGGGGGAAAAAGTGACTCACTAGTGCCTTCCAATTTGGTGTATTCATTACTTGAGGCCCATTCTCTATCAACTGTAAGGAAGTCAGTGATGGTCAAGTACCCTTTCAGGACAAGTGTTTGTCAACACAGACCTACTTTTATAGGATGGAACAATGGAATTTTTCTTTACTATCCCCAGCTGTTTAACTTTCCAGTAGGAACAAAGTCAAATTTTAGGAATTTACTTTGCTTTTCTCAACTAAAATATATTTTTTCAGATTCATATAGAAAAAGACTTCATATTATATTGGCCTTGCTATTTTCACATTGGCCTTTAGTAATGTGATCTTTATGTTATCTTAAAAGAACACAAAATATATGTATAGTCTACCACGTCAATCAGTTTAACCATATAATTTAGTAGTGTTAAAAACATTCATGCTGGGCTCTGGTGGCTGATGTCTGTAATCCTAGCTACTCAGAAGGCTGAGATCTGAGGATCACAGTTCAAAGCCAGTCTAGGCAGGGATGTCTGTGAGACGCTTATCTCCAATCAACCACCAGAAAACCAGAAGTGGCACTATGACTTAAGTGGTAGAGCACAAGCATTGTGCCGAAGAGCTCAGGGACAGCGTCTAGGCCCAGAGTTCAAGCCCCATGACAGACAGAAAGAAAAGCAAGCAAGAAAGAAAAAAGACCATTCATTTGTTGTCCATCTCCAGAATTCTTTTCATCTGCAAAATGAAAATGTGTTGCTTCTGGCAACCATGGTTCTAGTTTCTGTCCCTATGAGTATGCCTATTCTAGGTATTTTATTTAAGTGGAAGTTATCTGTCTCTGTTCAAAGTTCATCTACATTGTAACGTGTGCCACAGTCCCACTGTTTTTCACGGTTACTATAATATTCCATTACGTGTCTAGACCACATTTTTTTTGCCAGTCCTGGGCCTTGGTCTCAGTGCCTGAGCACTGTCCCTGGCTTCTTTTTGCTCAAGGCTAGCACTCTGCCACTTGAGCCACAGCGCCACTTCTGGCCGTTTTCTATATATGTGGTGCTGGGGAATTGAACCCAAGGCTTCATGTATGCGAGGCAAGCACTCTTGGCATTAGGCCATATTCCCAGCCCTAGACCACATTTTATTTATATATTCATCTATTGATGGATCTGGGTTATTTTCCTTTCTTGTCTAATATGAACAATACTTCTCAGAGCATAGGTTTAAGAACTTTCCATTTTTCACCATGAAATTTTGTAATTACCAACAAAGAATGCTAATCCATTGTTGGGACAGTATGAAAGATACAGGTCCTATTTAAACTTTTTCTAGGAGAGGAAAGTTCAGTGCAGAAAGGAAACGGACACACAGTGGGACACCAGTAAGTCAAAGGCAGAGCCACTACAAAAACTAGGCCTTCTGACCTTAGCCTGGGGTTATTCCCACTGTAGTTGGCATTACTAGTTTGGGAAACTCTAACATTCTTTCCTAATATCTGCACTGGGAAAATATAAAGTGTGTGTAATTCTGTGAAAGTACTTTGAGAGAAACATGATTTATTTATGTTAGGACTTACACATTGAAGTAGTTGTGAGGCTCCTTTTCTCCCCAGTATCATTTCATTTGTTCCAATAGTCCTCTTGTAACAGTATGTGGTTTCCAGAATGAAACTGCTGACACCACTCGCCAGCCACATCATGATATTCGAGCTTAGGAATGTGCTATTTGATTAATGAGATAGTGGTTTCAGAGCCCTTTGAGCTGCTCAGAACAAAGACATTTGATAAATTCAAAGTGTTATTGTTATGCTATTATCTAAAGATAGGCATTTTACGAAATATTTCCATTTCAGGATTAATCCTCAGATGTCTGCAAATGTTCATTTGAATGTATAGAATGAAATTTTAAGATAAACCTGGAAAATCAAGTGGATAGCATAGAATCTATTTGACCTTACTGAGTAACTCAGGAAAATTGAGAATTGTTGGAGATGTTGGTACCAAGGCAACAAAATGCAACTTATAGTTTTTTGAAATATGTCTTTATAGAAAAGATTATTTATTAGGTTACTTATTTATTCATCTCTAACTGATATGAGTTGCTTTTACCAATTGTAATTTTCATTTGCTCATCTGGAATTACCACAATAAAAATCTGAAAAGTTATTAATAATCATTTATTAAAAAGATGGGGAACTAAGCATTTTTCATGATGCCATCATAGATTTCCAGATCTTCCTCACTTTTAGGAATTGTGATTTTTTTTTTTTTGGCCAGTCCTGGGGCTTGGACTCAGGGCCTGAGCACTGTCCCTGGCTTCCTTTTGCTCAAGGCTAGCACTCTACCACTTGAGCCACAGCGCCACTTCTGGCCATTTTTTTTTCTGTATATGTGGTGCTGGGGAATTGAACCCAGGGCCTCATGTATACGAGGCAAGCTCTCTTGCCACTAGGCCATATCCCCAGCCCGGGAATTGTGATTTTTTAAGTCATTTCTACTTCTTGAAATATAAAAACTCCTTTAATATAAGGACAGTGAACCTGACAAGAAATGCAGAGAAGAAAAGGGAAAAAAAAGATTACTCCTGCAAGTGATAAAGTTCTCCTCTCCTCCCCTTACAAAGCAGTGTCCTAAACACTGGAAGTAACTACAAAAAGGACAGTCACATCTGAAGTTGAAAATGTAGACAAGAGTGTAGCATTTACTAAACTGATATTAGGTGCCAGTCACTTGGCTCAAAGCATTCCTAAATATTTAATCGTCATGACAGTGCTGTGAACTTGATAATATGCCTGTATTTCACACTTGAAAAAACTACGGTTCTAATAATGTAAGTTGCGCCAGTAAGTTGGCTCAGTCAGAATGCTGTTTCCTTCCTTCCTTCCTTCCTTCCTTCCTTCCTTCCTTCCTTCCTTCCTTCCTTCCTTCCTTCCTTCCTTCCTTCCTTCCTTCTTTCCTTCCTTCCTTCCTTCTTTCGTTCTCAGTGCTGGGAATTGAACCTAAGGCCTTGCACATGAGGCAGACTGAGTTAAAATGTAAACAAAGTGTTTTTCTTTTATCTTGTTTTGAGACAGGATGTTGCTTTGTAGCCCAGTGTATCCTTGAACTCATGATCTGGAATGCTGACGTTACTTCATCATACTTCAACTTTTGAAAAAAGTTCTGTCCCACTTCTCTTCATTTGGACCACTTCTCATCAGCTCTGCACATAGGAAGAAAGAGGCTGTTTTTAAGTGGCAATGTATCCCCAACATGTGGTTACATCTACATATTTGAATCCCCAAACACAAATTTCCAGCCTCAAGGATGGGGAAAGGACCTCAACAGCTGAAGAGAACAGACACTGGGAGATAAGAGAGGAAGAGGGTGGGAGGCTTAGTGGTAGAGTGCTTGTCCAGCATGCATGAAGCCCTGTGTGCGATTCCTAAGCACCACATAAACAGAAAAAGCTGGAAGTGGCGCTGTGGCTCAAGTGGTAGAGTGTTAGCCTTGAGCAAAAAGAAGCCAGGGGCAGTGCTCAGGCCCTGAGTCCCAACCCCCAGCACTGGAAAAAAAAAAAGGAAGAGGGTAAGGTTTAGTTCTAGTCACCTGAATTTAAAGTCCTGCCTTTGTCTCTTGCCTTACCCTTCTAGTGTTGTACAACCTTGGCTAAGAAACTTAATGTACTGTAGTCTCAGTTTCCTCATTGGAAAAACAGAGATAATATGGTTCTCATTTCATAGGGTGATTGTGAACTTGGCTGACAGCTCCAGAAATGTCTTCAAGCACAGAGCTCGGCATTCAGGAAACATTTTGTGTGGTTGCTTTTATCTCTAGAGGACCCTATGTTCTGATATGTCACTGGATGCTTCCAGCTAGAAGTGGGTATTGGGATTGGGAAAGCAGCCAGGAAAGACAGGAGGAGAGTATGGGGGAAAGACTGTGTGGATGTATTTTAGAATAACTTGCTGTAAAAGGTAGGGAAAGCCTGACCAAGAAAATGATATTTCACTGGAAGGAAGTAAAGGAGAGAATGGTTCCAAGTAGAGACCATAGCTAGTGATAGGAACTACAAGGGCCTTGAAGGAGGAGCCCATTAAGACTGTGGTGGCTCATGCCTATAATCCTAGCTACTCAGGAGGCTGAGATCTCAGAATCGGAGTTCAAAGCCACCTTGGACAGGAAAGCCCATGAAACTCTTACCTCCAATAAACTAAAGCCTGAAGTGGTACTATGGCTCAAATGGTACAGTGTTAGCCTTGAGCACAAACTGGCTCATAGATGGTGCCCAGGCCCTGAGTACAAGCCACTGGATGGGGGAAAAAAAGAAAAAAGTAGAATGTTCTAGAAAGTCAAAGAAGGCTGAATTGGCTGCTAGGGTGAGTGAATGGGAGAGTTGTGATGAGTAGACCAGGGGCAGGAACAGGAAAAAGATCATATAATGACTTGTTAAAGATGATGGAAAGAATGAGCAAGGAAATAGCAAATACTAATTAGAAAAAACTTCTTAGAATTATTTTGGGTACTGATATTACTGTTGTCCTAATATGAAAACATATGCACATATAATAAGGACAAAAGCTTGTTGGAAAACATTGGGGTCACTGTTTTTACTGCACTACAACAGTTCTCATGACTCTGAGATCCTTTGTTACTTGATCAAGTTGAAAGAACCACAGCTAATAATAGCAAAGGTAGAATGAACTAGAACACAACCTTTCTGACTTTTAGGCTGGAGTTCTTACCCCTGAGTTGTGGCCAAATTCACTCAGGATGAGAACCACAAGTGTCCTCTGAGGTCATCTAATGCAAATTCTTCCTTGTAGAGATGGGGAAATTGAGTTCAAGAGAGTAAAAATGACCTGCCCAGGGCTAGGCAGATGGTGATATGCTAGGACTAGAATTCAAGTCATTGCTCCTCTCTGCAGTACATTGGCACAATCTGTTGGGATGGTCAGCGCTTTCTCTAGGATATGGAGCAAAGGTCAACTCTACACAGCTGTTGTTAAAGTGATGGTACAGTTATATTCCCTAGCCTGGGGCTGGAGAGATCTGGGGCAGAGGGGACAATACTGATTTGATTTTAGGGTATGAGGTGACTAAATTCTCTTGTCTGGTAAACTGTTGCAACCCAGGCAGGACTTCGTATTAAAGGGGTCTTGCACCTCTCAGGGGGTGGATATGGAGATAGACCTGGGGAATTTCCATCCGAACCTCTTGAGAAGACCACTCATGAAGCTCAGGTGCTTACTGGTTGATTTCTGTCTTAGGTACCATGCACATATATCTGGAAACTGTTTTCTTGAGAAAATTCCATGTGGTGAAAAATGTTTGTGTGTGTGGACTGACCCTGTTACTTCTTGCCAACATCAGTGTATTGCTAATAGTTTTATTATATTATAGATATGGTTTAATGTAGGCATGGAGCACTGATAGAACTTTCTGATGACCATCTGAGGAAGTCTAGTTGTAAAACCAGCATGTATAATACCAAATTACTGAATGTCATAACTAGCATTGGTGTTGAAGGTTATCAAATGCAACTCTTGTAGCGATGGGATAATTGGGTCCCAGATAGCAAAGGTAACATGCCCGAGGTTACTCAGTGTGTCTGACATTTGGTAAGTAGACCTCAAATCATCTTTGCCCTGCATACTTGGAAGTGTGTTGCCCATCCAGACTGTAGAAGCCCCCATACATTTCAGACAAGGCCTAAGGCGCTATTATGATCTATTATTAGACACTTCTTAGTGGTGCACTTTGTCTCCTGGGCACAGAAATGGGTTGGGTAGTTTATCAAAGCTGGCTAGGAGTAGGCACTCTGCCTACCAGTGAAGACTTAGAGTTGGCTTGTTTGCTGGACCTTCTTCTACCTGCCAGTGGGCATTTATCACTCCCATCCATCCATTTTCTTGTCCTTTTCTTTGTATCTCACAGAAGCTTGGGAAGCATACATCACATAGTTTGTTAAACTCACATTGGCACTGGAGGTGCTCACTTGTGACGCAGCTGTGAGGCCTTAGACTTGAGTTCTTCTTGGTGGCTCAGGGCCAAGTACAATGCCAGGCTTCATCATGTAGCTGTTCTCTGTAAAGGCTGTCTGTCTGAAAGAGCACAAGAGAAAAATCAGAAAGGCAAGCACAAGCACATGTTTCTCTCTTGCGGCTGGTACAGAACTGGAGTTCCATTCCACTCAGTCCCAGTGATGGTGCTGTGCTCCTTTAATATCACTTGCATACCCAAACACCTGTTTTTGCCATTTGTAAGCTCTCATGACTCGTGGTCACTGTACTCAGCTCTGAGATGAAGTGGCTTTCCCAGCTGGAAGTTGCCTGCGTGTGCAACAGTTGGCTGCATTTCCACAAAAGAGTAAAAGTTGTGTGGCTTAGTTGTTGTCTTGGACATCAGGATAAAGAGTACAGAATAAGCTAGCTGGTACTCTGTGAATTCTGCAATGTATTTGTCTTTCATCTATAAAAATGGCATGCCCACACTCTGGATAACTGTAATAAAGAAGCTGAGGACCTGCCAAATCTGTTTGCTGCCTTCTTCTTGCCAGTTGATTCCACTGCAATGGAAGGGGACTGGGATGTAGCTCGGTGGCAAAGTGCTTGCCTAGTAAGTGCAATGTCCTGGGTTCGATTCCCAGGACCAAAAATGAAAAGACAAAAAAGTACAGTTGTAACAAAAGGAAGGATGAGTGAATGTGGAATGGAGATTGGAGCTGATAATATCACATTATATTCAGAGTACTGAATTATGTCCTGCTTAGACAGAAAAGGTTGGGCCAAGATAACATTGACTGTGTATTTCAAGAAATATGGTTCAGAGAGGAGAGAGAAAAGACACAATAATAGAGTTTCAGGGTTTTTATTGTATATGAAAACATCTTTTTTCGGTAACAAGTATAGACTGACTATGACAAAAAGGAAAGTAATATATTTCTGTACATCACAATGGAAACATGCTCACTTGGCTGTGTTTTCTATTGTCTGACAAATACCAAGTGGTCCTCATCATAGCCCTCAGTCCTAAAGGGCTTACAAACAGAATTCCAGGAAAGGTGTGCTGGCAACACTGGCTATTTAGCTGGGGGAAGATCAAGCTTACTGGAGGAAGCTACCTGGGAAGCATCTTTGATGGCAGAACTAACGTCTATGCTCTAGTGATATGTTCTAGACTGCAGCATGTTTCTTCAATTACCCATCAGAAGGCCATGGAACCATAGGGCCAGATATAATTTATGTAGATTTGTCCAAGTGTGTATAGCACTTTGTTATTCAATACAGAAACAGCCGCCATAGCAACCTTAGGATCACAAAACACTTACAGTACGCATGAGAGACAGATCATCCCTTTGCAAAGATGTTGCAGTTCACAAGTGTTCCACAGGCTCATGGTTCATCTTTGCCCTGTGTGAACGTGAGCTTGATGGCTCAAATACTTTCATCCTTTCAGTGCGATCTTAATGTCCTATTAATGCACCATCTTCATTAAGTAAGCTGACTAGTAGATGGATTTTTTTCTCTCTTGGGATTGGTTTTGTTTTTTCATTTTTATTTCCTTAATGATTGAAAACTAGTTTACAAAGTTTCCTGGGCAACCCAGTGGCACTGTGCTGGGCCTAGCTTCTTTGCTGTGGCACTACAGTGTGACAGAGCAAGGCCTTTCAGCCATTAACTGGTGAGACACACAGTAATGAGCTCTAGCTGTTGAATGCAATCCCAAGGAACCCAGGGGGCTCAAATGGAGAGGCCCTGGTCCAATCTAGGAAGCTTATCTTTTGGTCTGCTCACTTCTTCTGCTTTGGTACCGCGCCCTAAATCCAAACCCAAGCAGTTTACCCCTGTTTCTGAAAACCTATAGAGACTTGCTAGTGCCCTTCATGTGCTGGGCACACTCTAGCTCATGGGTCTTGAATATCATTTGCAAAACAACAACAACAAATGTCTACAGAGGTGTGCATGTAAATTGGATCTCTGGGGGAAAAAGTGAAAAGTCCTGATGTGCAAGGTGTGTAGAGTTTTTTTTTAGTATAAATATTTCCATCATAGTCCAATTTTAAGCTATCATTACTTTAACAAGACCCTCAGCATTCCTGAAAAATTTTACCAGCATATCACAGTCCCAGGTTATCTCATTTCCATCCACAACAAACTCACAGATAGATTGGTATCCTCAGCCCATACACTGGAAGAAGAAACTGGCTCACAGAACTTGGGGCACAAACCTCAAATTTGATGCTGTATATGAATTGCCTAAGGATCTTGTTAAAAGGAAAACCTGAGATTCCATCTATCTGTGTGTCTGTCTGTCTGTCATCTATCATTCTATCTATCTATCTATCTATCTATCTATCTATCTATCTATCTATCTATCTATCTATCTATCTTTTTGTGACCATATTGGGGCTTGAACTCAGGTGTCTTGTGGTGTTGCTTAGCTTTTTCTTTTGCCTTTTTTTGCTTATAACCACTTGAGCCATGTCTCTGGCCTGCCTCTTGCTACTTATGTTGGACATAGAGCCTTATAGACTTTTCAGCATGAACTGGTTTTAAAACACAGTCCTCCAAATGTTGGTCTCCTCAGTGCCAAGTTAGGTAGATTTTTTTTTTTTTGCCAGTCCTGGGCCTTGGACTCAGGGCCTGAGGACTGTCCCTGGCTTCTTTTTGCTCAAGGCTAACACTCTACCATTTGAGCCACAGCACCACTTCTGGCTTTTTCTGTATATGTGTTGCTGAGGAATTGAACCCAGGGCTTTGTGCATGCAAGGCAAGCACTCTACCGCTAAGCCACATTCCCAGCCCTTCAGTCTACTTCTTGATTCTAACTTCAGAATCTGACCTTTGTAACATTTAGTATTTTCAATTTCTCTCTCATATGTCCAGCGTGCCTCATTTGTACTTAAATTCATCACTTAGTAATAGAGACTTGGGTAGACAAAATGGCTGAGTGGAAACAAGTCAAGCTCAGGGAACTGTGAGTTATGAGAAGGAGAGATGGTAGTGTTTCTAACCTCGGGGAACCTAACACCTCCTTAGGAAAGGCACCCAGGAAGCCAGTAGTGTGTGAGAGAGCAGAGAGTGAAAGGTCCAACTAGGCCAACAGATTTCCATCACATTTCTAGTACAGAATTCTATATGGCAGTCTGTCTAGACTGCCAGAACATGACTTCCAAAGGAACGTCTGTTCTTCATTTTGTCTTAAGGGGTTTCATTCAATCAGGCAATCAAAAGATTCAAATGGATCCAAGATATTTTCTAGCTAATGGAATGTACCAGCAGAGAATTCTTTCTCTTTTTCATTGGGAGATTATCTCACAATCAAAACCATCTTTCTAATAAAATGATTTTATCTCGATATTCAGATCCAATTTTTTTTTTGTTCTTTGCCTAAGTCTGGATAAAGCAAACGATTCATGATGCTCCATTTATTTTCTGCCAAAATGTATGCTTGGTGTTATAGAGACATCATCTTAACTGTGGTTCTCTTCTTTTCTTTCTCATGCCAACTAATTCTATTCCGTGTCTGGTCCAGGATTACCTTTGTTGTTATAGGCAAGACAATGCATAATGACATACCTTTCCACTTCACAACACATAAAAATATTCCTCATCCACTCATCCCCAATTTGAAATGTCATATTCTCTGGGAAGCATGTCCCAATCACCACATTGAGTTGGGAGTTATAATATTTTCCTTTGAGTTGCAACCCTGTGGCCCCCTTCCCAATAGGAGGACATATTTTACTCTGCTTTATTTTAGAGGTTATGATTTTGGTGCATTTCCTCCCTTCCTCTATCCACCCCAGCTAGGATTCTTTTGGTGCCAGTTGTGGGGCTTGAACTTAGGGCCTGGACCCTGTCCCTGGTATTTTTTGCTCAAAGCTAGTGCTCTACCATTTGAACCATAATTCCATTTCCAGCTTTTTATTTTTTTAGTACTTAACTGGGGATAGTGTCTCATAGACTTTCCTGCCCAGGCTGGCTTTGAACCACCATCCTCAGATCTGTCTTCTGGGTAGCTCAAATTACAGGTGTGAGCCACCCATGCCTAGTAAGGATACTAGATTTTAAGGCTGTAGGGTTAGTAATAATTGCCTTTGCCAATTACTGAACACCTTCTTATTGCCAGGTATTATAGGAAAGAATTTTCAAACAGCGAAATAGGTATCAAAGTTATTACCCATTTTACCTCATTTCAGAAAGGTTAGTATCTTACCTGCAATCTCACAACTAGCAAGCCATTGAACCTAATGCAAAAATTACCACATTCCTATTCTTTTCCCCAACCATACACTTTCCTAATGATGGAGATGAAGTTCTAAAATTGTCTGTTTAACATCTACATAATATAAATATTTAATATATAGTCCCAGGCAAATAAAAGGAACCTTATAAATATCCAGTGGATAAAAGTAGAATGGAAGTGTTTGTGGGAATAATTAATGGGAAAAGAGATACAGTTTGGTTAGCAATAACTTCTAGTAAACTAACCAAGGTATCAAAGACTGTGTTACACTGGAGACACTGAAGATGACTTGAGAGAGTTGACTGCTCTCTTTAACCTTATTCCCTAGTGGGTGACACATTTTCATTTTACAATAGGATCTACTTGAATCAAAACTCATAATTTAAAAATTTAAAAGAGGAAACTGGATATGAGTGTGTCCAAATAAATAAAGATACGTATTTATTATATAATATGTTTACATTTAAATTATTTTTATATTATATCATTGCATTAAATACATAGTATATTTAAATAAGTATATATTTACAGTATTTGCAATCCTTGAGATCTAATCTAGCCCCGGACCTCACATTTGCTAGACCAGCATATTGCTACTGAACCAGCTCTGGAAAAGATCCTTTAGGACAGTGATCATGAAGGATTACAATAACCATGCAAAATTTTTAGCCATTAAACTGTATTAAAAAAAACTGGCTCTAAGCTCCAAGTCTTCAAACAGGTTGTCCCTTCTTTTCACCTTTTCACTCATTTACTCTCAAAGTGACAACAAGGTGGGTGAATATTGTACTAGGCCTTGTAACAGTTATACTGTATGCTTTCGTCATTTAAAAATTTCATGATCATCTGCTTAAAATAGCTTCTTTGTGAAAACTTCCAATAATATCTATGATCTTAAAATAATCATAGTTACAGATTACTGCGGGCACTATCCTTTAGTTCATTTGCTCAACGATGCGTTCTACCATTTGAACCACACTCCCACTTTTTTTTTTTTTCCTAATTAACTGGAGATAAGACTCTCACAGACTTCTCTGCTCAGGCTGCCTTTGAACCACACTTCTTAAATATCAGTCTCTTGAATAGCTATGATTTGAAGTATGAGTCCCGAATGCCTGATCTACAACAGATTTTTTTTTGCCAGTCCTGGGGCTTGAACTCAGGGCCTGAACAGTGTCCCTGGCTTCTTTTGCTCAAATCTAGCACTTCCACCACTTCCAGCCTTTTCTGTTTTATGTGGTGCTGAGGAATCTAACCCAGGGCTTCATGCATGCTAGGCAAGCACTCTACCACGAAGCCATATCCTCAGCCCCTAGAACAGATTTTTTTTAAAATTAAATTTTATTGACAAGGTAATGTACAAAGGGGATACAGTTACATAATAAGGTAGTGAGTACATTTCTTGTCATATTTGTTACACCCTCAGTTATCTTTCCCTTCCCTAGTTCAGGTAAGCATATATACAATATCCAGTGTACCAAAATCATACACAATGACCTAGAACATTAAACGTAAGAACAACAACAGAATCCTCCTGTGTCCTTCTCTTGGAGTTCTTTTTGCTTATCCTCATCTTATATATTCATGTATACATAGTTGTTGAGCTATTGTGATTCACTGATAGGTCTATGCTAGACCTTTTTATGTTTGTTTAGTAGTTGTTTGGTTTTAGATATATAATGTAAAGTTGCTGACGCAAACATGTGGAAATACCATTTGAAAAGAAGTTTGTTGGGCTGGGAATATGGCTGCGTGGCAAGAGTGCTTATGTGGTATACATGCAGCCCTGGGTTCGATTCCTCAGCACCACATATTTAGAAAAAGCCAGAAGTGGTGCTGTGGCTCAAGTGGCAGAGTGCTAGCCTTGAGCACAAAGAAGCCAGGGACAGTGCTCAGGCCCTAAGTCCAAGACCCAGGACTGGCAAAGGAAAAAAAAAAGAAAGAAAGAAAGTAAGTTTGTTATTTTGCCGACCTGGTCTCTACTGTCCTCCCCCTGCCCCTTCCAACAGTCATATATCAAGGAGATCATGCCCCTTTGTTCTCTGTGTTCTAGGCTTGTCTCACTCAACATTATTTGTTCAAGTTCTGACCATTTCCCTGTGAATACCAATATTTTATCATTTCTAATCGCTATGTAGTATTCCATTGTGTATAGGTACTACATTTTTTGGATCCATTAATCTGTGGAGGGGCATCTGGGTTGTTTCCATATTTTGGCTATTGTGAATTGTGCAGTGATAAACATGGATGTGCAAATGTCTTTATGATATCCTGAGACCTGTTGTTCAGGATAGATGCCTAGGAGTGATATGGCTGGGTCATAGGGTAGGTCTATGTTGAGGTTTTTGAGGATCCTCCATACTGTTCTCCAAAGTGGTTATACTAATTTGCACTCCCACCAGCAGTGGAGAAGGGTTCCTCTTTCCCCGCACCCCCTCCAGCATTTGTTGTTGCCTTTGTTCAGAGTGTAGGCCATTCTAACTGGGGTGAGGTGGTATCTCAGGGTTGTTTTTATTTGCATTTCCTTTACTGCCAGGGATGTTGAACATTTCCTCATATGTTTCTTTGCCATTTTTTATCTCTTCTCCCGTGAAGTCTCTCTTTAGCTCCTTTGCCCATTTCCTAATTGGTTTACTGGGTTTGGAGGGAGTTAGTTTCTTGAAGAACAGAATTTTTAAAAGTATAAACTTGATCATTCTATAGATTATATAGTGTTTAGTTGTTCTTATCTATGATGATGTCTTGGATATTTTCCCATGTTGCTACATTCTTTTATTTTAGAAAATAAACTTGTTCTGGGCTGGGGATATAGCCTAGTGGCAAGAGTGCCTGCCTCGGATACACGAGGCCCTAGGTTCGATTCCCCAGCACCACATATACAGAAAAAACGGCCAGAAGTGGCGCTGTGGCTCAAGTGGCAGAGTGCTAGCCTTGAGCGGGAAGAAGCCAGGGACAGTGCTCAGGCCCTGAGTCCAAGGCCCAGCACTGGCCAAAAAAAAAAAAAAAGAAAATAAACTTGTTCTGCTTAAACTCTTGTATAATATAGCATTATGCAGGTAGATGTGCAATGGTTAATCTTTGTAAAATCTTAATTAAATTAACCAACCTTTTTTGTAAGTTTTCTTTTTAAAAAATTACTTTATTGCTATTTTAAAGGTGATGTATAGAGGGATTACGATTATGTGAATCAGGTAAGGAGTACATTTCCTTTTATAAGGTTTCTTCCCTTCCTTACTCTCTCCCAGTCCCTCCTCCCATCTCCCTCTACCCATGAGTTTGTATAGTTCACTTTCATTAGTGTAAGACAGTTAATTTGACTCTGTATCTTGCACTAGGGTTTATCTCAGTGGTAGTGTTTTCCTTGCACACATGAGGTACCAAAAAGTGTCTATAGATAAATCTCTTGCAAGGTAACTGAAAACAGTTATTTTACCTTTGATAGTGCATGAGTGCTCTTTTATATTTTCTTGTGTTAATATTTAATTTTTTGAAACATCTGGAATTAGTTTTTGCATACGTTATTAGTAATCTAAAGTATTTAATTTCTCAAACGAATAGACAAGAGTCCCCACTATTTCCTGAAATTTCTATTTTTTTCCCACGGATGTTATTTCTTCTCTCTTTTCTTTCTTTTTTCTTTTTTTTTTTGTTTTTAACATTTATTGAGAAAGGATCTCATGGTGTAGCTCAGACTGACCTAGATTTCATGATGTAGTGCAGGCTGAGCTTGAGTTCTGCGTCCCAAGTTTTAGGAATCTAAGTGGAAATTACCATGCCCAGCTTTGCCCATTTTTTGTGCCAGTCCTGGAGCTTGAACTGAGGATTGGCACTGTCCCTGAGCTTTTTTGCTCAAGGCTATACTACTTGAGTCACTGCTCTACTTCTGGCTTTTCTGGTATCTAATTGCAGATAAGAGTCTTACAAACATTCCTTCCTTGGCCTCTTGAACAGTTAGGATTGCAGACATGGGCCACTGCAGCCTGGCATGATTTTAAGTTCTACCTTTCGCATGTCCTCAATTGTCATGGATATGTAGAACTGCTTTTTGAGTGTTTTCCTTGTTGAAGGCTTTATTCAACTATTTATCACCACAGACATTATTTGGTCCTTTAATACAAATCCACTCTTGCAAATAAACTTGCAATGACATTTACTAAAGTTCTTTTAATGAAGCAATACACTAGTAAAATGCGCTGTATTGTGCATATAGTAACTATAGTCCATACTAGAGCTAAGAAGGTAATATTACCCACTTACTAATTTAATTGAAGCACTTCTGACACTCACAAGAAAGCTAGAGTTCATTTCATTCTTCAAAGAAATGTTTCTCTCTCTCTCTCTCTCTCTCTCTCTCTCTCTCTCTCTCTCATTGTGGAGGTATTTAGGTTTGAACTCAAGGCATTCCACTTGCTGGGCAGGAGCTCTTACCATGGAGTCATAGTTCTAGTCTTCATCTGTGCTCATCATTTTTGACATACAGTCTTGTTTAATGCGCAGGATTGTGAGCCTGGGACTCATTCCTCTATATAAGGTTTCTTGTTGGAGCTAAGAAACAAGCTCCTGCCCACCCTGTCCAGCTCTTTGTTGAGAAAGTGTCTTGTGAACTTTTCTTCCAGGACTGGCCTTGAACCATGATTCTCCTAATTTCAGCCTCCAAAGTAGCTACAATGGTAGGCATATATCTGACTCAGCTCTTCTCTTTGATGATTGAAGGGATAGAGGGATAATAATATTTCTCAATCTATTTTCTTTCCTTTCACACTCTTGTTTTCCCACCCAATAAATGTATTTTCAAATTTGTTTGCATACTGCTGCGATTTCAGAGACACATTAGTGCTGAGTCCACAGAGGAAGCCCAGTGGCCATGAGAACAAGCCCTTCTCTTAAGTTGCTTCTCCAGTTCCGCACACATCTGCTTATGACTGCTACTGGATGACTTGATCACATTTGAGAAGTCTTTGCAATATCAGTCATATAAATAAGGTACAAATATCCATGACCTCAAGTGAAGTAACAAGAGCCTCCCCTTGCAGCAGGGCTCACTGTGATGACTTGGGGCATTTTATTATGTATTTTAATTTGGACATATGCTAAAGAAACCAATAGTCAATTAAAGCAAGGAATATGTTAGAACTAGGACTCATTCTCTCTCAATCTCTCTCTCTCTCCCCTAACCCCTTCTGTAATCCTATTTCCTTCTCCTTAACTCTGTTTTCTTGTTTTAGATGCTTCTTTGCCCTCTTAGCATGAGGGAGCTAAAAGATGTTTGTGGAGTGAAAAAAAAAATCAGAATCTTGACATTTGTGATGATAAGAACCAGTCCTTTAATCAGTGCTACTAATGTGTGAAGTACTTAAAGTGCTCTATCATTAAATGGAGACAATTTTGATTTTTTTTTTTCAACAAGGGGTCAGGATGCTGGCCATGCATTATTTAAGCAGGGAAGAACTGTGCTAAGAGTGTGGCTCAAAAAGTAGAACACTGACCTAACAAGTATAAGTCCTTCAGATCAAACCCCAGTGCTGTCAAAAAGAAAGGAAGGAAGGAGGAGGAAAGAAGGAATAAAGAATTGTTATTTTATACCAAGTCAGCTTTCTTAGTATCTGCTTTCTTCCATAGGGTACTCCAAGCATATGCTGCCCTTTTCAAACTGAGAGTTCTTTCTTAGTTTTTTTTTAATCAGTCCTGGGGCTTGAACTCAGTGCCTGGGCACTGTCCCTGAACTTCTTTTGCTCAAGGCTAGCACTCTACCACTTGAGTGACAGAACTACTTCCAGTTTTTTTATTTATGTGATATTGAGGAATTGAACCCAGGGCTTCGTGCATGCTAGACAAATGCTCTAACACTAAGCCACATTCCCAGTCCCTCTCTTAGTTTTATCTGAATAATATTTCCATGTAATATCCAGAATGAAAATGTGGAATTTTAGATTAGCATGCATAGTTTTGTAGTAGTTAATTTTGAAAAAAAATAAATGAACCTCTTTTTTGATAAGTCTGAATCCTCCTTGGAGTTTCCATATTAGTATATATAAATACAATATAATAATATATTACATATATGATTAATATACAATACTATATAAAATATATTACACATTAAATAGATTTTACTATTGTCGATGCCATCTCTTATATTTTCCTTTGCAGATAAAAGCTCAGAGAGGTGTGTCATCAAGTTCTTCTAGAGAATTCCACCTAGCCAAATGCTACCTCGTTGCCAAATGCAGCTTTTGCCAAATGAAGTCTATAAAATCCAGTTGGTTTGTGTTCACAAGATTGCCTTGTGACTTGGGCTCACAAACCAGAAGACAATCCTATTGTAATGTGATAAGATTTTATAAAATAGGGTACCATGGAAAAGTTATGATGTCTGCTTACATGTGTATAATTAGTTTTAAAAATGAGTTGATTTGAGAAACTTGGAAAGAAACACACACAACTCATAGACATCATAGACTCATAGACGTCAAAAAATAAACCTTCCTTTTCCTTCCTCCCCTGGCCTCCTTCCCCTTCCCTTCTCTTTCCTTCCTCCCTTTTACTCTGTGCTTTAAGACTAGTAAGGAAATAGAAGTGTCACAAGCTAGTAGCTGGGTTGCTAAGGAGTGCAGAACAAAGTTAGACATCTCTAAAGGGAGATTGTCATCTAGAAAGACAATGGAATTCATCCCATTAATGGAAATGTGTAATTAGCAGGCTGTTAGATATCATTCTGTAGTGAGAGCCCTAGGTTGGGCTCTAGCCATCTATTGAGTGACAGTCCTGTCACTATCTTCTGGCCCCCAGTAGGGTTGGGACAGATCAGAGTGTAGAGAGAAAATTAGACTTGAGAATTTACATGCTTGAAGGTACAGTCCAAGGAATAAGTAGACAGATTTCCTCTTGGATTACAAACGTTGTGATTCTTATTAATATGTTTTGTTAGCCTTATTAACTAAAAGAGTAGCCATAAATCAGGAATATGTGATTTGCCAGTACATCTTATTGGTGTTCATTTTGCTATTACATAACAAACAATGGTGCTTCCTTTAGTAATTGCTTAACCTCTTTCTTCTTTCATCTTCACAAAAATTATTTTATCAAAATTTTCATTCTTAAATGGAAAAAAAGAGAACATTATTATACAAAGGCACAGATATTATCCCATTTTTGACAATGGGGGAACCCAGAGAAAGTTAAATAGATTCCATAAAGTTGCACTGCTACCCAAATGGAAGGAAGATACACCTTACTTAATTGTTTGGGATTTTAACCCAGGGATTCATGCTTGTTACTGTCATTTGAGTCACACCCTCAGCCCTGGGAAAATAGACTGACTTTAATAGTCTTAATGAAGAATCTCTGTTATATGTTTATAGAGAGACACTGCCATTTACTTGTGCATGTGTCTCTTGCTTGTCAAAGTAAACATATTTCCTTTGAGGAAAGACCAACTGTGATGGTGACTGGGCTGGCTGCAATCCCAGGAAAGCATTGTGTATGACACAAAGGAGAGACAGTGCTCTTGTTTCCATGTCATAGGAAACTTCTGATGTTATATTTATGGCTGGATAGTGTATGAAATTTTCTGCTTTGGGGAGGACACAGTAGATATGGGACAGGTGATATTTCAACATAGAAATCTATGTTCAGGGATCCCTGTCTTTCTTCTCTAGCCTGAGATGTCCAGGTAAACTGGCCTCAAGTCCTGATCAAGGCTTCATTATTTAATGTGTTTACTGAGTGATCCAATGCACTGTTGTTACTGATCCTCTACATTCATCTCTCCATTCTCTTATCCTTCTACAGAATCATTTCTATTAGTCAACCATTCCATTGAGTTCAAAACACTTTGTTAATATCTGAGAATCAAACTTCAAATAAGAAAGATCTGATATCTATTTCAGGCTTCCTCTGAATGAGTCTACAAGAAAGGAATGGGAAATAATGGGTTTATGAATTGTATTCTATGCACTTCCTACTCTGTAATTGAAGTACTCTTGACCAGTGTAAACTCAACCTTCAAAGGGAGAGGGCAAGGCATTTCTTTGAAGGTTCATGTTTTATTTTGAAGACATATGTAAAAACATGTATTTGGCTCTATATTGTATGTGTATTTTCCTAACCATTTCCTTGCTCTCAGTATAGAATACAATTACAGACTCACAAGGCACTCCATGCTTAGCCTATAGTTTCACAGGACCTACAATGCATTGTGTAGGGATGCACACTTGAAGCTGTTTGAAAAGTGACATCCTAGGTTAACTGTAGGTGAAAACTTGTGTTACATTGTAGGAGATCCTGGATCCATCGCTGTACTCTCATCAGTATCTTTAACCAAGTTACCATATCCTACCCCTGCTGTGCTTGTTTTTTTTTTTTTTTTTTTTTGGCCAGTCCTGGGGCTTGGACTCAGGGCTTGAGCACTGTCCCTGGCTTCTTTTTGCTCAAGGCTAGCACTCTGCCACTTGAGCCACAGCGCCACTTCTGGCCATTTTCTGTATATGTGGTGCTGGGGAATTGAACCCAGGGCTTCATGTATATGAGGCAAGCACTCTTGCCACTAGGCCATATCCCCAGCCCTTGTGCTTGTTCTTATCATGTGGAAAATGCAATTCATTTTTCTTCATTATATACAAAAATATTCACTCTTAATTGAGCAATTAGTATATGGTCATTACTATGTTCACTGCTGCAATAAGGTGAGGCCCATTTTGTGTTAACCTCCATTTTCTAGATGAGGAAACTGAAACAAAGAAGTGCAGTACATTTAGAATAAACTAAGACTGCAAAAAGTTATTGCAAATAAGCCACTGGATTCTGAGGACTGTACCCCCAGGCTTCTGGGAAGACATAATACATTTTTTTTTCTCATGGGAACATGTAGGTGGAATGTTTGCCTCCATAATAAACTGGTTCCTATTGAAGGTTTTCTTCATCTTTGACAATCCTTCATTGATCCTCCCTGAATTTAATTATGTTGATTTTTCCTCCTATCTCTTCCTTAGTTATAGATCCCTCATTCTTCCATGCTCAGGAGATGGACTATGAACTACTGAATAGATAACACCATAATGGATATTTGTGATTATTCAGACCTTACTCTTCACAAATCTGTGATGATCACAAGAGCTCATAACGCAACAATGAATACCATAGGAGCATCAATAAAATAGAGATCACCAAGAATGAGCCTTGTTAAGCACATAATGATTCCATTCTCAAAGGACTTGCCAATTCATCTTCTTCATGCTGCTTGAAGGCCTACAACATAAGACAGATTTGGATGGACACCTCTTTAGTGTCTCAAGTCACCTCAGCCCTCATCATGCCAATCACAAATGCAATTAGAGAGCTGGCAGACTGCATGAGCTACAGTTTCAGCTGGATTAGAAGGAGGTAAACTCGGGAGAATATAAATTTGCTGTATAATGACTTAAAAATAATCATACTTTTCATTCAAATTAAGTCAGAAAAGGTTGTTTTACTCTTTCATTATACTTTCATTTCACCAAGTTTTTCCTTAAATGACTAAGCTTTAAACTGAAGAATACCTATACCTTAAATGGAAAAAATCAGTAATTAGAAGGACTTCATTTGAGAAACTTTCTAAACATTACGTTGTAGTACTTAAATACAATTCTGACGTTTGGTAATCTGTGCTTGCTCTACATTCTATGGATTTGTGCTGTCATAGTTGTCTTTTTCTTTCCTCCTCCTCTTCCTCTTCTTTCTTCTTCTTGTGCAAGAACTGGGGCTTGAACTCAGGGTCTTGGCTTTTCCACTCAAGGCTGGTGCTATACCACTTGAGTCACATCTCTGCTTTGGGCCTTTTGCTGGTTAATTGGAAGTAAGAGTCTCACAGACAATCTTGCCTGAACTGGTTTGGAACCTCAGTCTTTACATATTAGCTTCCTGAGTAGCTAGTTACAGATATGAGCCATCAGTGTTCAGAACATGTTCTCTTCTGTTTTTGTTTTTAATATTTTTATTGTTGTTTTAGAGGTGATACCCAGCAGAGTTACCTTTACATATATTTGGGTGATATATACATTTCTTTCCTTTTCCTTAGTATCAGCTGTTACCTCATTCTCTTTCGTTCCTTTCCTCCCATCATCCTCCTTGAGTTGCTTAATTCACTTCCATCAATGTCCAGTGCAGCTGATGGGCCCCTCTGCTGCACATTTCACCCACTTTCCAATGATTCTGTGCCCTCTTCCAACCTTCCCTCAGATGTGCATGTGTATACACCATATATGAGATAAAGAATACATAGTCATCTAAAAATAAGACAAATTAAGAAGAGGTCTATGTTTCCTTATCTTTGGGGTTCTTTTCAGTATGTATATTATTTTGCACAGATATGAACAGGTGCTTGGGAATTACAGTTTGGTGCTTTTCTCCTAAGTCTACTTTCCTTTGGTCTCACTGTGTTTGAGTATCTTGAGTCCTGTTTACTTTGTCATGTCTCATTATGTTTTAAATCTAACATCCCCATATCAGGGAGAACATGAACTGTTTTGTCTCTCTGATCTTGGCTTATCATCCCTTCTGGTTTTTAAAGAATTATCTTCTAGTAGTTGTACAAATGATTTATTATTCAGCAAATCAGTTTATGAATAGAGTGTATCTTAATTAATGACATCGCCTTTATCATTCATCCCCATGCCTCCCAACCTCATCCTTTACTTCAATTTTCTTAATTTTGTAGGATATGCTTTTAATTTCATTACTGTATCCTTTCCTCCTTCCTCTCTTCATTCATCCACTCCCTAACCTTACGCCTCCACCTTTTGAGTACACATTTCTTAGTAATTATTTTGTTGTATTGTGACTTTGTTCTTCTAAAGAATCGCACTAATTGATTTCTTGCCTGAAAATAACATATTTTGGTTATTCCATTTGTGTACACTTTCATATAACCCTGAATGTAGAGTTACACACATCTCACTCCTATTTTCCTTGTCCATGGACTGGGGACACAGTGGGAATAGCACAATCTAAGATGGATTAAATAGCCAGGCTTTAAAGAAATTTGTTATTTTAAAGGTGATGTACAAAGGTATTACAGTTATGTAAGTCAGGTAATGAGTATGTTTCTTTTTGAACAGTGTCACTTCTTTCCTTTTTTTCTCCCAGTTTTCCCTCCCAATTACCCTCCCCCAAAAGTTTTATAGACTCATCTTCAATATAGTGTCTAGTGAGTATCACGGCTATATTTGTTCACCCACTGTCCCACCATTTCTGTGCTCCCTTTACCCTCCCTCAAACAGATACACTTACATAGAAGACAAAAGCTACACAAATCAAAAACAGTGACAAAAGAGAACAAATGCAAAATAGCAAACCCCCTCTTGTTTCCATTTCATTTCTATAAACATTTTATACGCTCATATACACATGGCTATTGAGCCTTTGTGATCTTCTCCTAAGAATATCCTCCTTTGGTCTCACTGTGTGAATGTCTAGAGTCCAGTATAATTTATAATTTGTCATGACAAGTGTATTTTTTGTCTTTTACCATCTAGTGTGTTTACTTGTAGATTTATAGGCACATTCTAGTTAAACAGGCTTTGTTTCTTTGGGTCTGGCTTACTTTGCTTAATATAATTTTTTCGAAGTCTTTCCATTTCCTTACAAATGGTGCAATATCATTCTTTCTGATGGAAGCATAGAAGTCCATTCTGCATATATAACACATTTTCTTGATCCATTCATCCACTGATGGGCATCTGAGTTGATTTCGTCTCTTGGCTATCGTAAACAACACTACAATGCACATTGGGTGGCTTTGCTTAGAAGACTTCAGATTTTTTTTTTTTTTGCCAGTCCTGGGCCTTGGACTCAGGGCCTGAGCACTGTCCCTGGCTTCTCTGCTCAAGGCTAGCACTCTGCCACTTGAGCCACAGCGCCACTTCTGGCTGTTTTCTCTATATGTGGTGCTGGGGAATCGAACCCAGGGCTTCATGTATAGGAGGCAATCACTCTTGCCACGAGGCCATATTCCCAGCACTGGAAGTTAATTTTTAGACCAAGACATTGGGACTGAATTCTCTCTATATAATTCACATTTCTTTTTTTTTTTTAACTTTCCATGTACTTCTTTTTTATTTTTTTCTCAAATTTTTATTATCAAACTGATGTACAGAGAGGTTACATTATCATACCTTGGGCATTGTATACATTTCTTGTACTAATTCACATTTCTTAAACATGGAATGTGTGATATCTAAATTGACAACCTCCTAGGTCACATAATGTGGGAATCTTTTTGTAAACTGAACTATTCCATCAAGGGCCAAAGCAGGACGTTGCCAAATTATTCCAACTTCCTTTGTCTTATATGCTCTTGTAGAAAGTTTTTTTTTTTTTTTTTTTTTTTTTTTTTTTGCCAGTCCTGGGCTTGGATTCAGGGTCTGAGCACTGTCCCTGGCTTCATTTTTTTGCTCAAGGCTAGCACTCTGCCACTTGAGTCACAGCGCCACTTCTGGCCGTTTTCTATATATGTGGTGCTTGGGAATCGAACCCAGGGCTTCAAGTATATGAGGCAAGTGCTCTTGCCACTAGGCCATATCCCCAGCCCCTTGTAGAAAGGTTTTTAAAATGATAAGAAAGGTATCTTTTTTGAAGGTAAAATGTACATAGTCCTTTCTTTCTGGTGTATTTTAATTTTGTAATGGTAAAAGACATTTATTTTGTACAATGTATATAAAGATAGAAATAAGTCAGTATTTGTTCATAGTTTAGAACTTAAAATATGATAGAAACAGAAAATGAAAACCATGTGGTGTCATGCTCATGGACTCTGAAGAACACATGCTGCTCTGTAAATAAAGATACGTAGAAACAAGAATGTTCTTGTACCTAGAAAAATACACAAACTCATAACCGAAACATTCATTCCTATTTCTTATCACAATCTGATGGGCTCAAAGTGAGGTAAATATTAGCAGATACTATGTTTAAAATGGACAACTGCTAACAAATCAGTGAATGCATCATTCTAGGAAATTATTTGTGGCAGGATGACACTAAGCTAACCATAACTAATTAGTTTCATGGCCAAATATAAAGTATAAGAATGGAAATATTATAAGCTATTTTTATAGAACATGGCTTTACTTAAAGCATTTAAGATTATAGATTATTACATATAGATTATTATGGAACTATAATCATCTTTTTCTTAATATAGGTAAATGTTAAAATAACATTTAATTATAGTGCATTATTAGATTAAACATTTTTTTTCTCTATTATTGCTTTAGAAGTTGTTAATACAACCTTGGTGTCCAAGCCAACTCTGGCATTTATTGTTCTGAAACCATGAGAAAAAGCCTGTATTTTAAATGTGTTTTTTTTCTAACCTTTGCATTTTGTTTCCATCAAATTAAAGCATGCGCATGGTTTTAAAAGTCAAACATTATTCAAAGGCTTATAATGGGAAACAGAAGTCCCCTGCCTTATGCTTTCTCATTACCTAGTTTTATTTAGTATTTAAACATTTTATTATGTCTAAAAATATTACACAAGTAATATATGAATACATTCCCCTTGGGAATGAGGCAAGTCATTCACAAGTAGAGCAAGTAAAACAGTCAAATAGTTCTTTCCCACTACACTAATGCTATCCTTCCCTCCTTTCTGAAGTAATCATTGCCATCAGTTGATGTAAATGCTTCCTTACAGTCCCTTCCTTATGCTTCTTTTACATATGTATGTACTTATAATTTTATTTAGCTGTATTGTATTATTGAATTTGTGCTACAAAAACTGTTCAAGTAGTCCCCCACCCCGGCCGTGATTTGCCTTGAAGATACTTCCATGTCAATGCATATAGACCTATTTTAATCATTGCATAATATAGACTCATTGTTATTTAACAATTAGTGAGTATTTAGATTGTTGCTACCTTTCTGTTTTCTGACACTGGAGACAGATCATAGGTAATTGAGAGAATCCACAATTCAAGGCCAGAGTAGACAAAAAGTTTGCAAGACCGCAAAAATCATGAGACCTCAATATATTTCTCATAAAATTACTCATTTTTAAAAATTGCCAGTCCTGGGGCTTGAACTCAGGGCCTGAACATTGTCCCTGGCTTCCTTTTGCTCAAGGCCAGCACTCTACCACTTGAGCCACAGCGCCATTTCTGGCTTTTTCTGTTTATGTGGTGCTGAGGAATCGAACCCAGGGCTTCATGCATGCTAGACAAGCACTCTACCAGTAAGCCACATTCCCAGCTCCCAAAATTACACTCTTAATAGAGAAAATATATGACTGTAAAGAATTAATATCAACAAATTTGCTAACATACATAAACACTTATATGTATATATAATACTGAACCATGCAAACTATTTTAAAACAGACATGGAAAAGTCTCAGATATTGACCAAATATCAAGCTACATATGATCTGTAAATTTCCAAAAGCAAAAAGTATACACATTCTCCAATCACATTCTCTGCTTCAAATATAATCAAATAATAAACCAGTAATAAAAAATGACTTAAAAACTACTGTGTAAAACAAGTCTTATTTAGGGTTTGAGTACTGGTGAGAGGGGAATGGGAAAATGGAGAGGGTGAAGGAGAATGAATATAAAATATTCTGTTTATGTGTGAAAATAGAACAATGACTCCTGTTGCGATAAGTTTGGGAAGGGGAAGGAGAGGAGAGAGTGATAAAGGAGGTGAATATGATCAAGGTATCTTATATACATATATGGACATGTTAGAATGAACCCCCATACAGCTATCTGATTCTAATCAAGAATGTGAGGAACATCCAACAAAAATGGTTGTATCTACTTAGAATCTGCAAAACCACCTTGCTAAATGAATCTTAGGTTAAAGAAAGAATCAAGATAAAACAGAGTGTACATAGAATATGTCGAACATAAGTGACATTGCAAGCAGAAGAAAATATAAAAGTTTCAACACAGCTACTCAAAACTGGAAAGAAATAGAATAAATGGACAAATTGGTGATTTTTGTCAGGAAAAAATGAGCTGAGCATGTATCTTAGTGGTAAAAACAAAACAAAACAAAACTCTTGTTTAAAATAAACAAGGGCTGAGTTCCATCCCCAGAAATAAGCACGTGGAGGTGGGGGGTGGGGAAACTGAAATTAGCAAATAAAGAACTAAGAGTGATGAGTGTGGTAGTGCACATCTGTAATTCCAGCACTCAGGAGTTTGAAGTGTTTGTGAGTTTGATACCAGCTTGGGCTACATAGCAAGACTCTGTCTCAAAGAAACAAAAGTAGAAATTAATAGTTATTCTTTTGCAGCCTTATTTGGGAATTTTTGATTGAGCATGAATGCTGTACCAAAGCATATGTGAGCACATTTCTTTGAAGAGTCTGAAAGAATGTTTTAGACTTTTCAGGCTACAAATTCTATATCAGCTACCCAAAGTGGCCAGCATAACTCCATATCCATAGACGATACATACATGATGAGTGAGTCTGTGTTCAATAAAACTGGAGTTCCAAGAGAAATCAGTGTCCTTTGGGAAGTCTTGCTTCACCATTATTGCCTATAACCATGATGTTCATAAGGATGTCGTGCAAGCTTAATATTGTAATCATCAAGAAACATCTAAAATCTCAATATTCATTGTTCCTTTAAGTTCCCTGCATGCACTCTCTGTAAGGTTCACTCAGAAGGAAAGGTGCTTTTCCTCAAGAAGTTCAAGAGAATGACTAGAAAGCTTTAGATATAGAATCTACCTCTTTAATGAAAGAAACTTATCGAGCTTAACCTAAGTAATACCAGCAACAAAGGAATGTAAGATCTTGTGAACAAAATAGGTTCTCTGTGAATGGATTTAAACCTATGTGATTATTTGCAATACCAATTGCTTTTGACTATTACAGATGATGGGCGAGGGCAGGGGAAGAATATGCTTTGTACAACTTCAGTCCCAATTTATATATAATGTGGAATGCAAAATCCCTAACAAGTCTTAGTCTGATTTTTGTAACTGATGCATATATTTACTAAGAAGCAGGAAGATACCAATACAACAATCTTGTAGTTATGCTAATATACACTTTCCCTAAAAGGCTCTTTCTGAGGAAGCAACTGATATGGTAGTGGTACAATTAGCCAATTTTCTTGCTGAACAATGAAGGATATCTCCCTCCCTCCCTCCCTCCCTCCCTCCCTCCCTCCCTCCCTCCCTCCCTCCCTCCCTCCCTCCTTCCCTTTTTATTTATTGTTTCTTAATTAATTTTAAGTTCAAGTCTGTGCTCTGCCACTGAGCCTCAGACTTGTCTTCTAGGTAAACAACACATGCATTCATAGGTGTTACACCAACAATAGGTCTCGCTAGATTGCTACATCTTGTTCACGTGCGGGCAAGGTACTTGTTTTATCTTTCTTGAATATGATTAATTTTCTTATAAAATTGTTTAATTATTTCTAACAGCCCTTATGCTAAATAATGAACCCTTGGGTGCACATTTGGATAAGATTTTAAAAGCACTTGTTGTAGTCATATAAAGGGTGTGGATTCTTGATTAGGGTCCTTCAAACACTAACCAATCTCCCCTGGGGTATGGATTCCTGATTAGGATACTTCAAATGAAAACGAACTGCCCCTAGGGTGTACATTTAAGGCTGACTTACCCACATTATCATTAGATTTAAACTGTGCTTTTTATTTTTCTATTATTATTTTTCATCAAAGTTTAATTTCTATGCACCAACATTTGTCGGTTTTGAGTGATCAGTTATCTGATGACTTTTGACAAATGTTTATAGCAAAATAAGAGCACTACCACAGAAATACTGTAGACCAGACAAATCCTTTGCTTCCAAATGTTTCCTCAAATTGCTGTGCAGTCCATCTCTCTTGACTCTCAAGATCATGTACACACACACACACACACACACACACACACACACACACAGAGGATAGAACATTACATTATATCTTGAAGCTGCTTAAGAGTTGAGTGGACTGTGGAAGTGAACCAGCTTCCATATTCGAGAGGAGAAAGGGATTGACTCCTAGTTATTGAGTAGAGGGTCTAGTTCAGAGAATTTCCACAGGTAGTACAGCTGAGTTGTGAGTTACAAAGCTTCAAACAGAGGTAAGGACACTTTGAAGGTGAAGATGTGGAGGAGGCACAGAAAGACAAAAATCACTGCATTTCTGGAATTTACATATCAGAAAAACTGGCTTAACCTACTAGGAATGAAGTATTGTGAATGAGCAAAAGTGTTAAGCAATCTATAACCAGAGAATGGGAGGTAGATTATAAAGATGGTGAAGTAGAGATGATTGCAGAAAGACTAAGCAGAATTTTCCCCAGATTGCAGAGAAGAAAAATAGCCAATGTCCCTACACTGACCACAGATAGACTATCAGTTCTGAGGGGCAGGAAATCCAGAGGAGAACAGCATATCATGGAGAAGATCTTAGAGGGAAAAGGATGCTTTTTCATCTCAAAGGTGCTGGGGGTTGGGGAGGTCGCATAATATTGTACTGAGTAGACAGTGAGCGGTGCCTTTACAGGGTGTCAAGGAACTATGTCTTACCACACCTCTTCTCTACTCCATGAGACTTTCCTGTTCCACACCTTATTCCAAATGGCGACACTGGTTTTTGTCCTGTCTGCTCCCTACCAGCCTATCTACCACCCCTAGTGCCAAGGTAACTCAGGAACTTCTGCTTGCTTAGCTTGTTTGCTCATGTCTGGCACTCTCTCACTTAAGCCATGTCTCCAACCTTGCCTTTTGCTGGATATTTGGAGGTAAGTCTTGTGGACTTTTATGTTCAGGCTGGTTTCCAGTCTTAATGCTCTGGACCTCAGCCTCCTGACTAGCGAGGATTACAAGTATGAGCCACATTCCCTATCACCCTTTACACCTCTGGCAGTTTACTTTTTGTGAACTAAATAGGCACACTGCTTGCGTTTTGTTTTAAGCTTGTGTTTCACCTTGTTTTCCTTTTTACTGGCTCAAATTATTCACGGTTTGATTTCTAATAAAAAAGAAGACATTTGTGTGTGCTTTGTATTTTTAACATGATCTCATACTTGACAGTTCATTTAGTTCCCCTAAACATCCTGTCACTTAGGACATCAGTTATGGCACAGACTGGAATAGAAGGCATGCTCAGTTGGAGTCACTGAGGAGAGTCTGATAAAAAAGATTGTTTAGGCAAGTGTGTCACAAGTTTATGGAAAACCACCAAGTGGTCTTGAAGCACCAATAGGTGATGGCCATTCTCTTAAGCATGTTGAAGCCCAGGCGGTGGCAGGGCGGGGGTGGGGGAGGCAAGAAAAGGAAATAGAGAATGTTAACTGTTTGGGAAGGCCATTAGAGAAGAGGCAGGAGTGCTCTTAGTATAAGCAAAATATATGGACAATCCAAGATGGTCCAGTAGAGAAGGATCAGGGAGAATAAGTGTTCTGGTCTTTTTGCTAGGTTCCCCCACTGTATGGACCCCACCGGAAGCCAGAGATCCAAGAAGACCACTGATGTAGCCAATACAAGGTAGGTTCCTGGTTACCAACTAGAGTGGAGAAGTAGGCAGTAAATATTTGAAAGGATAAATGAAAGTCTATCTATCACACCCAGATCAACCTTACATAATCAGCTATATTTTACCATTGAAAAATAGGTAGGTACTGTGAAAATAAATGATTGGTTAACCAGCAGCCCCACTTTTGGGCATCTACCCAAAAGATTCCAAGCAAGATCACACCAAAGCCACCAGCACAACTATGTTCATCACAGCACAATTTGTCATTGCTAACTATGGAACCAACCCAGACGCCCCACAATAGATGAGTGGATTAAGAAAATGTGGTACCTATACACAATGGAATTCTATGCCTCTATCAGAAAGAATGACATTGCCCCATTTTTAAGGAAATGGAAGGTCTTAGAAAAAATCGTTGTGAATTGAGGCAGACTCAAAGAAACATAGACTCTGTGGTTTCCTCATCAGGAATAATTAGTACACAGCTAGGATTATCCTAGCAGAAGAGCACAATAACTCAATAGCTAGTACATATGAACACATAAGATAATGCTAAGTGAAATGAACTCCAAGTTATGGAAACAGTGGTTTAATACTGTTATTTTCAACAAATCATGTGAAATAATCCCCTTGTTGTTTTGTCTTTCTGTCCCATGGTTTAACCCCTCATGTCACTGTAACTGATTTCAGTACCTGGATATTGTATATACATGTATTGGAACTAGTGAAGGGAAAGGGAATATCAAAATTGAGAGACAAAGGATAAAAAGACAAACCAATGCAACAGCAATACTTACAAAACTATATGGTGTAAACCAACTGTATACATCATGGGGAAGAGGGAAAATGGGGAGGGGGAAGATGGGGGAAAATGAGGCAGGAGGTAACAAGTTGAATAAGAAATGTATGCACTGTCTTATGCATGAAACTGTAACCCCCTGCACATCACTCTGACAATACAGAAATGAAGAAAAAAATAAAATAAAATAAATGACTGGTCAAAAGACTCTGTGTTAAATCCAATGGTCTGGCTTTGCTTACAAAATTATCTCCAATGACCTTTCCAAAAATCTATTATCTCCTTATTCAAAAGACAACTTGAGACTCTTTCAGATCAATAATACTAATTATTTTATTATTACTTTAAGTAGCTATATAAAGATGCTGCCATTTAACAATGTAACTTATGAATACAATATATCTTAATGAATATCACCCCTTTCAACATTCTCACCTAGCCATCCCAACTGACCCTGTCCCTTACTCTTCTTAATTTTGTAGGATATACATAGGATTCTTGTTGGCATAGAATAAGACCATATGTGTTGAAAATAGTTGTCATTAGCTTTTTACCAAAAACCAAAATACAATATTATTTAAAATTTTCAAAATCTGTTTTGCAACATATATTGTTTCATATCAGCAGTAATCTTTTGTTTACAATGCCTGCATAGATCTTATTTGCGATTTAACTGGTAATTGGACAATTAGAATGCACAGTTCACTTGGAGAATACTTTTCTAATGTTTATACTTGCAATCATCCAGTATTGTTTCTTCCTTTGGGGCTTTCTTAATGATGCTGTGAATACAAGAAATTCTATCTTCTGTCTTAATAAATACAGCATTCAAAACCAGATCATACACCATTTCATTGTTGCAAAATCATTTGCTTCTTGTTCTGGAAACATCACTAAAGGCAACATCAGTCTTCTTCCAATGAATTAGAAAATCTGTGTATCTATTCAGTTCATTGATGAAATCTAGAAATCGATTTTCGACTATTCAGGAGGTCATATGTCATCATTCCTTGGAGGGATGTTGTAATAGAAATAATCATTCATAATGAAAATAATCATGGTCAAAGTCATGCTTTTTTAATATTGGAAGGACAGCATGTTCAAATACATAAAAAAAATCTGATCTTGGAAATTAAAGTCTCTTTCTTAAGTCACAGAGGCATTTTGTCTGAACAAGAGTCCCTCACATACAAACTATTCCTGGTGGGATTTGGAGGGTGGCTTTAGCGTATGGATCCTCTGGACAGGATGCAGTCTCGTTTCCATGTGTTATGCATGTAACTAATTATTACATCTTTCCTATACAGAGATTATATTGAACAATGTCACTTAGTCATGCTTTTTAGACATGATCTCAACATCATGATACATTTCTCCTATTAAACCCACGCAACTTTTCCTCCGTACTCTGTGGAACAGGGCAGGGTAAATTAAATGAAAATCAAGTATATGACCTTGGCCTCAGTGAAAGGATGCTCCAACTGACCTAACTGCTTGGCCACAATAATCTGTGTGAAAAATTTCTAACAAGTTATAGACATTAGGTGAGGAATAAGGATGAGAAGAGATAGGAAGCAGATCGAGACCATAAAATAGAATAAGATGCAGAGATTTGCTAATTACAGGTAAAACAGTCAAAGATCAATTCAAAACAATGATAAATTTAAATTACAAATGGTAGACTAAATCTGTGGTCACAGTTGAATAGAGAAACTAGGGTCAGGGCATATAAACAATAAAGAACGAATCAAGGGACAGGAGCCAGACAAGACACAGGGTCATAGAAACAAGTACCAGCTCAAGGCTTAGAGAAAGAAGTACAAGGATAAAGACACTAAGTGTAGAGGAAGATTAGAAGTTGGAAATCATGAAAATCAGGGACCAGATCTACAGGAACCAAAGGAAAAAAAAATGAGACAAAATACTAGTAGCAAGGGAGAACTGTATGCTAAACCAGCTTTTGATTCCTACTTGAAACTTTCATATACATTGCCACTGGAGGCTATTATGTAGAAGGTACTGAATGCAGTGTCTATTACCTGTAATCTTATCTTCTCCCAAAGTATAGATCTAGAGGATCACAGATCTCGGTCAGTCCAGGAAAAATGCTTTTTGACAGATGTTAACCAAGAATTCGGGTGTGTTTGTACATGCCTGTCATCCTAGCTGCACAGGAAGTATAAATAGGAGGCTTACGAGGCATAAACATGAAACCTTAGTCAAAAACAAGCAAAGCAAAAAGAGAGAAGGACATGACTCAAGTGGTAGAGAGCCTGCCTGATAATCTTAAGTCCTGAGTTCAAACTTCAGCACTAAAAACAACTATACAATTAGAGGACCCAGTGAAATAAATGCTGGTCTATTCACTTTTTCTTTTTTTTTTTTTAAATAAGGTTACTAAGGGATTCATAGATATAAGCCAAAGCAAGGAAAGCAATGTGATGATTTATTGCCATTTGAAATTTCAGCTTTAAACATGAATACAAAAGTCAAATCAGCATGATCAGAGCATATTAAATACTTATTTTTTACTTGTTCTAAGGTTCTAAATAGCACCTTCCCCCCTTTTTTTCCCCAGTCCTGGGGCTTAGGACTCAGGGCCTGAGCACTGTCCCTGGCTTCTTTTTGCTCAAGGCTAGCACTCTATGAGTCACAGAGCCACTTCTGGCTTTTTTTTCCTGTTAATGTGGTGCTGAGGAATTGAATCCAGGGCTTCATGCATACTAGGCAAGCCCTCTACCACTAAGCCACATTCCCAGCTCCCTAAATAGCCCCTTTTCTAAATGTAAAAGCAAATCTCAGAACGTTATCTTTCAAATGAGCCATGTCTGTCAGTTGTAGAAGAAACAGCAAAGTATTAAATCATTTTCCATGTTTTGAGTGATAAAACAAGACTCAAAATCACAATTACTTGAATCATAAAACATTTTCTCTATCTACCATGGGTTGGAATGAGAATCCAGGAAAAATATGCTTGTTTGGAAAATCCTGCAAATGAAAGGATAAGTAAATTTAGTGAATGTGAGATTTCAGTTTGAGTGCATTATTTGTAGCAATAAATTATCTACATTACAAAAGTTTAGTGTTCTCAAATTACTGCTTCCTGTTTCAGTCATAAGAAACTGAAAATGGTGGAACAAACTAAATAAAATGAAAGAAATAATAAAAGATTGGAGTGGAGATAGTAAAATTAGGGGGCAAAATGGCAATTGAGAAAACAAGTGACTGTTTTTTGCAGATGACTGATAAATTTAATAGAGCGCATATCATTAAAAGTAGAATTTAGGACGAACAATTTTCTAGATGCATTCAGGATGGATTGGGGTCAGCTTAGTAAGATAATTTGCAATAGCTTGTGTAGAGATTGGTGACAGAGGGGAAGAGAAAAATCAATTGATTTGACAGGAGAAATAATATAAGCAAAGGATCTACAGAAGAAAACTATCAAATCATGCCATGAGTGGTGTTTAATACAGAAGGCAAGAAGAGTATTATCGAGTAGAAGAACATCTGATTGTTCTGGAAACACTTTTCAATACTTTTTGTGCTATTTTGTGCCTTCTTTAAAATCTCTTTTAATTGTACAAAATAAGGGACTTCATTGTGACATTTTCATACAGGATCATGGTCACTCCCATATTTCTTGTACTCCTCACTTTTTACTGGTCCCCTTTGCCTTTCCAAACAACAGTCCTTCTTTCACTTACTCTACAGGTAAATAACCTTATCCTGCCAACCCCACTCAATATATAATTAAAAACTGACTTCTACTTACAAATTGGTTCTTCATTGCTTCACGACTGTGTTCTAAAATCTACAATATAATATCCAAAACCTTCCATGTTTTGGCCCCTTCTTCAATCCAATTCCAATTTTCCAATCCAATTTCTTTTTTTCCCCCAGTCCTGGGGCTTGTACTCTGGGCCTAGGCACTGTCCCTGAGCTTCTTTTTGATCAAGGCATGAGCTCTACCACTTGAGCCATAGTGCCACTTCCGGCTTTTTCTAAGTAGTTTATTGGAGGTAAGAGTCTCACAGACTTTGTTGCCTGGGGATGGTTTCAAATCGAGCTCCTGAGATCTCAGGCTGCTGAGTAGCTAGGATTATAGACATAAGCCTGCGTGCCCAGCTTCCAATCTCTTTTTGTGCCATTTCCTGCTGTAGCTGTGTTGTATCTCACCTTATACTCTACCATGGATATTATACCTATTGAATTAGGTTGATATTCTATTCATGGACAAGACAGTTTAGATGTCATCTCCTTTAAGAAAATTTTTATTAGGATCAGAGTCTAGATTAGTACCACTCTTAAGTACTTCTGTAATACTAGCTCCCACTTGTTTCATATCGTACCTAGGGCAGTTCCTGGGACATTGTAGGTGCTCAAAATGTGTTGAATGATTGATTGAACAAACTGATATATATGCATATATATACACACATACATACATACATACATACATACATACATACATACATATGTGTGTGTATATTTAAAAATTAAGTAATAATTGTCATCAATAGCCACAGAAAGTAGTTGAGTGAGTTTGGTTGTTGCAAAAATCAGCTTGTTAAAGAAAAGGAAGAGAATTTGTATGTGTGAAACACATAAAAAGGTATTGACTTGTGGGAAAAGTATGGTAACATTGCAAGATCATTGATCTAAGTACTAACTACAAAACAGACTGTGCTAAATTTCAAAAGTAACCCTTTTTAAAAAAAAATAGCACTAACCATGGCTCCCCATATGTTATGGTTACTAGCACTAGTCCACCGTGTTAGTGGCCAGTACTACTGGGTTTGCTTCCAAACAGCTCTCTCAAAAAATTTCTAATGGCCAGTGCATTTCAGTGGTTTTTATGTCTTCAAGTAAAAACTGTTCCTCTAAATCTGAATTAGAGAATTTTTTTTGAAACAGAAAAGCTGAGCATGCATCTAATTTTTAATACATGGAATTATCTTTTAGGGTTCTCTTTCACCTTTGGCTCCATGACCAAATTATGTTTTGAAGATTCTACAATTTTCTCAAAAGGCTTGTAAAACAAAAGCAAGGTTATCAATTCACTTTAGGCTATTAAATGTGCTGTATCTAGTCCAGTCTGTTGCTGTGGAAATAGCTACAACACAGGAGCCTTGGCAGTATGACAAGCAATTAAGCCACCAAGATGTTTAGCTACGTATGAGTATTTTCTCACAGTGAGACCTCAAAGCTTAGCTTGCCACTGACATTGTTAGTCATTGAATCAATTACACAAGATGAGGTTGGCAGGTGTAATTAGATATTTCTGTGGTGATTATGTATGGCTTGCCATACAGACCAATATTCTGTTACTTGGCACTCAGTTAAGCAGTCAGTTGTGTACAAAGTATTTGGAGTCAGAGACCCTCTTTGGAGTGAAGAAAAGCCCAGATAAAGTAAAAATCCATTGCCAATTCTATGTAATGTCATTGGGTTGAGGCCCATTGCCATTATCATTGGAATGATGTCCAGCTGCCAGATGTTTATGCCCTCACATGTTCTAGAAATCATGCAGGGTTATATGAGACAGGAGTGAAGAGAACAGTTGATAGTAAAAGTACCAGATGTTTAACTGAAATCAAACCCATGTTCGTAATCTGTTCAGAAATGTAAGACACATTTAAAAATATTCAGATTGATTTTTGTGTAGATACAATGAGTGTTTTCTTTTTATCAATGCTAATGATTTCGATTCTTTGTAGAGAGGAACCCAGCCATTATCGTTTCAGATATGACTTGCTTTCCCCATGCAATGTCTGTCTTAGAAAATTTTAAATTTGCCTTACGAGATGATTATTTTTAATATTCGCATTTTCCCCAAGTTAGATTGTTTCTTGAAAATGTAGAATTGAACCAAATCAACCTCACAGTGTTTCACAGAGAACAAGGTACATGATTTAAGAAATGTAATTGGCTTTTTCATTTCTCCTCTGTTTTACCATGGTGTTCCTCAAAGGCAAGATATTTTTGTCATTAATGAAATCTTAATTAGCATATGTCTAGAGCAGTGTTCCATACTGATCTGGGTCAAAGACACCTATGATGCATCTGTGTTACCAGCGGGTTAAGTTCAGTTCTGTAAATTAGGTCTGTGCTCCATGTGTGAGCATATTGGGAGACATCCAGCAGTGATCAGCAAATGCATAGATTGTATCCATATTGTCACGGCTGTTTTCAACCTAATTTTACAAATGTAACTGTCCTCAGGAATCCCAAGAACATGAAAGAAGTGGGAAACAAATAAAAACTGAAACGAAAACAAACACACAATTAGTCAAATGGTGCCATTTCTAACTGTGCCAACCTTCAACGGGTTCATTTTGGAAAGGGCTGCATTGACTGAGGACATTCAATTTGAAAGTGTGCCGTGGGTCGGGGAGTTGAATGCTGCTGAGGAGCTGGTCCTTCCGGGAACTGAGTTTACCTACAAAAAGGTAAAGCTGCTCACTTTCCTGCTTGCAAAATGGAGGGGCACTAATTAGAAATATTGTTTCTCTTTCTGGTAAGAGAAGATTAATGCCACTAGAACAGTCAGGAAAGACCACTCAGAGGAAATGGAATAGGAGATAGCAGTTTGTGGGTACTGATGGAAAAAAAGAAAAGTGAAGGCATTTCCATTGAGAGGGACAGCATGAAGCATACAGTGAAGCCAGAAGTAAGTAGATTAA